>NW_008825075.1:4200415-4225165 GCF_000699105.1 Pygoscelis adeliae | reverse complement strand
TTTCATTCTTGCCCCTACATCTATTCCCTATAACATGATCATGACATACTGCAGATCTGTGTTAGATATCACTCTCTTTATACCTCTGAAATACACTGGATGACTTTAACAATTAAAGTTGAAAAAAATTACTTCTGAGTTTTACAATGGCTGTCACTAAGGGATGGGAGAACAGCTGACTGGCCAACATCCTTTGAAAATGAACAGTGAGGCAGCTTGATTCCTACACTACACTGAAGGACCCTTGCTCCTGACTATCACATGTTGCAATTTTGATATGCTTAATCCCTGTGTGCTAATTGCCCTCCATTCTCAGTGTTTTTTCTAGGAAGATTATGCCTTTCAGAAAAAAAACAAAAACAAAAAACCCCTCCCAAACTAAACCAAACCAAACCAAAAAATAAAATCAAACCATTTATACATGACTGATTTTTAATTTTTTTTTCTCAAATTGCATGGCCATTTCATATCTTCCTCTGATTCCTCTGTCCTTTTTTAGCAGGATCAGCTGAGTAATAAAAAGGTTGCTAACTAAGAGCCTGTGTTTCATAGTCTCTAGCGTGCAATCAAAGCTTGAAACCAGGGGTGTGTTGCCAGCTGCACCACTCATTTCTTGCTGTACACCTCAAGCCAAGGCTGCTCTGAATGTCTGTGGTAACCACTGAAGTAGCAGTGAGGAGAAGCAGAAACCAGGGATGGAGAACTGTCTTTTTTCAGTCAGGAAATGGCAGCACTTTTCAAGTTTCATATCATTCACACAGAAACTGGTACCTGTATAGGAATTATAAAATACTGGGGACTGGATATTAAGCATCTTTCCACCAGATTGAAAAGCTCAGACCTAGGCCAGGTCTGCGTGGGCCAAAATCTGTCATTATTTAGCAGTTGTTCAGTTCTCTGTGTAAAGTGAATTGATAGGTTCATTTAGCTTTTGGAGAAAAGTGACCAGTTTGTTTAAAGTACTATTAAAGAAGAACTCTTTCTGGTAGTCTAAGGAGAGAGAACAAAGGTTAAGATAAACCAGGTAGCATTTTTTATTTTTATTTAAAAGCAATTGGAAATTAGAAAATTGTCCTTAATTTTTTACATATACCTTTCAGACTATTATTCTCAATTGAAATTTATTAGTTCTTTGCTTTATTTAGCGAATTGTCTGACTTGGATTAAAAATCTTCCTTGGAATATTGAAAATGAATATATTATTTTCCTTTGTTAATTTGGCCCACCATTTTTATAGATGGTTAGTTTTGAGCTACATATTGTTCTCTAACAAAGGAAGCCCAGTGCAGAGACAGCCAGAATAAGAAGCTGAGTGGGATGCCTGAGACCGGAGATTCTGAGAGTTTGGACAGGATTACGTATAGTTTTGTTTCTTTTCTTTCCTTTATTTTTTTTCCCCCATTTTTCATTTTATGGTGCAGAAAATAAAAATCTCATATAAAATTCTTGAGAGAAAGGTAGTTCATAGTTATTTCTTTCACTGAAGGTCTTGTGCCACAGGTATCTGGGTACCAACAGCCTCATCATGAAGACACTGACAGATCTCTGTCAGTGAGATCTTTTCAATGAGAAAACTGGTTCAGGAAAAAAAAAAAAAATCAAAGGGGAAAGGCTTATATTTTCCCAGGTATCAGCCAAGAAAAGTGACTCTCTTTGTCTTTTTTATTGTAACATTTATTATATTTTTAAATTTAAGTCTCTGTCCACTTTCTCTTCCTTTTCTTCTCCATATTTTACTGGAGGTAACCATCAAATTCTGCTCCAACTTACCAATAGCTTTGCACCTTTGTTAAATTACAGCATTTGTCAAAAAAATGGCACTAATGCCCCTGTCTTAAGACACTTCCCTTCTGTTTTTCTTATCTAGAGAAGACTTACACTATGTACTTGGAAGCATAATGTCCTTTTAACTTTCTTTACCTCGTGAGAGTCTAACTAAACACTTCCAATTACAGTAATTTCAAGTTGCTCTGTTCAGGCCATATGGAACCACAGTATTGTGTCTTTGCAGGAGCACATTGTTAATTCTTACTTGAGTACCTTCCCTCCATTCCAGCAAGGCAAATACTGCAATTTCCTCACACCATGTAATACCAGGTTGCTTGTATGACTAAAATCCATAATATACCTTCAAGAAAATAACACCATTGGAGATACAGCCTTACATAGAAAGAACATCCACAGTTTTTGAAAAGTCATACCATGGCTGACAATATGTGTATTTTTTAAGAGCTTATGGCTGGTTTTGGTCAGAAAAAAAGAGCAAGTTAACCATCTGCAATAGCACCATCTGCTGGTCCTTATAATTTGGTAAAAATTGACAGCATCTGACTAAAAACCATACTGCTCATCATGGACACTGTTTATGTACACTTACTTCTAGGGAAATGCCAGTATGAATGAAAAATTTTGCAGTAAAAAGCAGCTCATTTTAGTCCATAACGATTTGCTTTTTGTAGAGTGGCCAAGAGTTGGCAGAAGTTCAAGTTTCTTTTAATACTAGGCTGTGAGTTTTAAAGTAGGAAAAACTGTCACCTGCTTGCATTTTACCTTATCTTAAGATTAAAAATAAGAAGTTTAAAGTATAGTGTGTGATGCATGTTAATTGTCTGGAAGGGTATTTGTACCATGTAACTTCTTTTCAGAATGTTTTCCCTTAAAATGGAAGATACATATTATGAAAATAAAGATTAGTTCACATTTTGGATTTCATTTCCGTTGATTAAACTCAAATGATATTTTCAAGACTGAGTAAGCAAAGACAGAATCAGACTAACTGAGTATAAAACATGATAGAGAAGAAAATTTTACAAATGGAAAGAAAAAGTATAAGGTGAAATCTTAGTGTTACCAACCTTCACTATCATCATCCTTTAAAAAAAGCAGAGAATGATGTTGGGTTGTCTTCAGACCAATTGCATAGCTCCTCAGCTGCTGCTAAAGTTACGTGAGGGTACCAAACACAGAATGTCTACATTTCAAATAATAAAAGATAATACATAAAGAATTTGTAAAGCAAACTAGTTTGCAAATACAACTGTGGGTCGGCCCACAAGTGTTTATCAACCACTTTCGTCATCAAGCAGTCTTTCTTCAGGACTCTATTCACTTCTTTGCAACAATTTAAAAAAAGCTAATAGTCAGTTAGGATTGGATCTTCTACCAATACTCAGACTGTTTGCTTCTAGAATTTTTTTTTTAAATCTCACAAAAAGATTTTTCCCACAAGACTTGTAGTATTTCCCAGTTTGTGTCAGATAACCCCCAGAACACTCTCTTGTTCCGTTACTGAATTTTGAATTCTTGCACAGAAGCAAATCAGAATGGAGCTGAATGATGTGTTTCAGACAATTATTTATTCACCAGAGATGTGTCAGCCAAAATGGATAGCTTCAAGAAGTCCTGTGTGTGAAGTTGAATTATCCAGCAAGGTTTAGTCAAAATGAACAAAATGTGGAAGAAATGGTGAAAGTTTGTTTCAGTATTTCTGAAACATTTGTTTTTCACACACTAGTAATAAAAGCCAAGGAAATGAAGGATTAGCTACATCAAATTAGTACCACTGATGACAAAGGGCAAGGGAGCGATCTGCAGAAAGTCTCCAAGGAAACCGTTGGCAGAACCAGAAACTGAGGCCAACCCATAGTGTCACACTCCAGTTGCTATTAGTTAGGCTACAGAAAAGGTCACTGAATTTCTTCAAGGCTTTAATGTTTCTTTAATATAGTCTGTAAGAAAAATATGCTTGATTCTTATTAGTAGATGACAGGGTTGTAATAAAACCCTAGCAAAAAGCACAGATATATACTGACCCATGTGCCAAACAGGAACCAGATATTACAGGTTTCCCTTTTTATAAAAATGAATTTATTTCAGCCTCCATTTGCCCAGAACTTAGGACACCTAAATCCATGGAGGGATTTTTCATGCATGAAGGTCCTGCAACTTTTGACATCTTTTAATTTGTTAGGAACACACCTTTGTTTGCTATTAGAACATGTAGCACACTTCTAGCACTTCACCAAATTTCTTTAAAGACCACTAACACAAGAGAAATGTTTCATAGACCTTGTCAAAACAACTTAAAATAATTTATTCTATTAAAAAATGTCATACTGGAACTACAGCTTTTCTCAAAAACATGCAGTTCTGATCAAAATTTCAAAATTTTATTTTAACTTTACCTTCTTTTTAAACATATTGAGGCAGAATTTTTAGTCAAAACAGAGAAAGACAAGCCTGAGCAGTCAGTATTGTTGTCATCAAGGTTGTCGTTTGTGAGATCCATGCTTAAGTTCATGCTGTTGTTATTATTATTCAAATATTTTTCCAGCACAGACAGAGAAGAAAGCCATGTAAATATACCGTTTCATTTACATCCTATTCTTAACCACCAAATAATAGAGCTCAATGCGCACTACATGATCATACGAAGTGAAACAGCTGTAGTAGTACAAGTTGAAGAGAGAAGCTGAAGTCTCATTCTGTAGCCAAGTAGGATGCTGAAGTGGCTCAAGTAAATCTGAAGCATCCTTCTTCTTTCTCATATGTCTTTCCACAAAGACATAAGGAAAGTTCATTTAAATGAAAGTCAGACTAAAGTCAATGCTACAAACAAAGCATAATTTAGTGCACAGTTATTTTTCCCTGCCTTCTTGATTTTATACATTAGTTATAGTAAAATAGTGCTTTCATAAACAGGGGTATGCACATGTAAATTTGCTAACAATTTTTGTTCGGTTTTCTCCATTTCCCCAAACAGTCCAAAAAGATCTTTCTCTTCTTTCCTAAGTTCTCTACATAGAATGAAACTAGACGTCCCCAGTCATGGAACACCAAAAATCCCCTCTGACTTTCCGGAAATAACGAAGTGACCACTGCTTTAAACAGAAAGATTCACCAAAATAAAGAGGTGAACATGTTTCTCTGTGATTCATGCTAGGTATATTTCTTAGTATTTGTGTCATAGCTGGATCATTTATTGAAAAAATATTGAAATAACTGATGATGCGTATAAATGGGAATATTTGTGTATCGTGTCAGAAAGCTACATGGACATAGAAATCTTACAAGCTCTAACATGATACATGTGAATTTGCTGACACTTTTTGTTCAGTTTTCTCCATTTCTCCCAACAGTCCAAAAAGATTTCTTGGTCCATGTAGCTCTTCTTATAATGCAAAGCATCTTCTAGAAGAAAATAAAGAATAGCTATACCTAAATGACTCACAGGATAGCTATATTTTACAATATGTTTAGATTAGATTAGAATAAACCTTAATAATTTAAACCATTTAGCTATAACACAACATACTATTTACACTGCCAGCCAAACAGCCAAGAATGTGTTAACAACAGATTAGAAAACATTCTTGTGATATTTCTGTCCTACTCAAAAAGTCTTGCTATCGGTATAAAGAAACACTTCGCTCCTTTATTCAGTGCCACTGTGTGGTTTATTTTCTGTGACACACATTTCATTTTACGTAAACTAGTTACAACACTGCCTGTAAAAGAAATCAATCTCATCAACTCAGAGGGGGCAATTTTTTAATCTCCAGTTTGACAGGAAAAGGTACTGCAAAATGAATTACTGGAGGAAAGATGTGAGGATTACTTCTAAGTACTTGCTGATATGTTCCTCCCAGATATCTTTTGGCACAGTTTCACTGGGAACAGACTCAAGCTTTACAGAAAAAGTGTTTACAGAAGACCAATAGTGTAAAAGATTTTATCAGAGCAACCTGAACCAAACCCTATAGTATTGTTGGTCCTACCATATGAAATAGTTTACTCTGCCTGTAGGTGTTTCCTGACTAATGGAGTCAAGAGAGTATAATGCTTTCACAAATGAAGATATTTAAATATGGGATTTTCATCCCTTTTTGTTTGTATGAAGCAAAGAAAGTTCAGGACTGTTGCTAGGTGATTATGATGTTGAGATGAGGATGTGGGGGATAACTACAAATGCCAATGAGCAATCTTCAGTGTGAAAAGGAGAACTCTGAACTACAGGGGACTTCCAAAATTCCTAAAGCCCATACTTTTCATGTAAACTACATGCTACTCCCTATAATATGACTGGCTTCTTTGCCCACGCTGCAGTTGGAGAATAGGGATTTTGGTAATTCTCTACTGCTGTTTTGTAGATTGGATGGATTCCTTCTCTGTCTGCATTAACAGAGAGAAAAGCAGCTTCCTTCTTTCACGTATGCATGTATGTACACATGTAAACATATACACAAATGTATTTCTTATATCAGTCAGCAAAACCTCTGCATCCTTTGGGTATCTGAAATGCTCTAGTATAATGGATGAAGGCATTAGGAAAAGTCTTTAAGCTTGGTATCATTTAATAGAAATCTTTATATGTTCCATTTATATTGTTTTATCTAGTCTATTTCACTAATTCATGAGGGAGGTTTCTGTTGTTAGGGTTGCTAACACAGAGAATGAGAGAGAAGAAGTACTCCTGAGTAAAAACCTTATTAACAGCTATCCAGTGAATTTAATTCTTTCTGGAATACTGCCACCAATTACTTTTTGGCATGCTGATTTACACAGTATTTTATACCAGCAGTTGCCATGTGTACACACCATCAGAATTACCCTAATTGACTGAGCATTTTGGAAGTTTCAGCCTGGCCTGACCTGAGCTCACACAGACTAGAGAAATGAGAAGGGAAAAAAAAAACAAAACTTGATGTCAAAGGTATTGATAAGAAGGGACACACAGTTTGTCCACCCTCCCTGAACTGTGAAGATTTTATTTCCCTTCTCTCTCTGCCATGTTTTAAGCCTAGAGATTCCCATTTAATATAAATAAGATTTAATTTCAAGGAAAATAAAAGGCGTATGTACATGGAACGTACTCAATGGTCTTGTAGTAAATGGTCCAGCAAAAGTAACGTGTGTAGAAAGACTGAGACACGAAGAACTCAGTTTACACATGAAGCACCCATGAACAGGTATTTTCATAACTCTAGTGAGACCAGTGAAGCTAAGAACATTTTCATTCAGGAGGGGTCAATTCTGTAATGATTCTTAGTCCAGGCCAGCAGGGAAACTGTCGAGTTCAGCCACCTTTTTTTCTGACAATAAACAATACCATATAGGGAAGACACAATAATATATGATTGTGGACTAAGACAGTGAGGAAGCTTTTCTTTATCCTAAATGTCTAATGACTGGAGTGTGGCTTAGTGTTTATAGCCTTAATTTACATTGACTTTGTGACTTTCTTCATGGAAAGGGTTGTCAAGCATTGGAACAGGCTGCCCAGGGAAGTGGTTGAGACACCATCCCTGGAGGTATTTAAAAGACATGTAGATGTGATGCTTAGGGACATGGCTTAATGGTGGACTTGGCAGTGCTAGGTTAACAGTTGGACTTGATGATCTTAAAGGTCTTTTCCAACCTAAACGATTCTATGATTCTCTGACTTTTCTAGTGTAAGCATAGGTATTCTTGTTGTCCATGAATGTATTAGGCTGTTTTGAATCCTATTGAGCCCTGACCTAAAAGATAACTTGTGGGACAAATTATCTCAAGCTAATGATGAACTGTGTAAAAATTTATTTTCTTTCCATTCATTTGAAAGGAGTTACCTTTCAGTCTTATAGACTGTCTGTCGTGGTTTAACCTCAGTCAGCAACTAAGCACCACGTAGCCGCTCGCTCACTCCCCCCCACCTGGTGGGATGGGGGAGAGAATTGGAAAAGCACAGGTGAGAAAAACTCGTGGGTTGAGATAAAAACAGTTTAATAATTGAAATAAAATGATAATAATAATAATATGATAATAATAATAATAATACACAAAGCAAGTGATGCACAGTACAATTGCTCACCACCCGCCGACCGATGCCCAGCCAGTCCCCGAGCAGCGGCCCCCCCCGGCCAGCTTTCCCCAGTTTATGTACTGAGCATGACATCACATGGTATGGAATGTCCCTTTGGCCAGTTTGGCTGTGCCTCCTCCCAGCTTCTTGTGCACCTGCAGCCTTCTCATTCGGTAGAGCATGGAAAACTAGAAAGTCCTTGGCTAGCGTAAGCATTACCTAGCAACAACTAAAACATCGGTGCCTTATCAATTTTGTTCTCACCCTAAATCCAAAACACAGCACTGTACCAGCTACTAGGAAGGAAATTAACTCTATCGCTGCCGAAACCAGTACACTGTCACATCAAGTTATTAGAGTAGCTGACTTCGTTTGCTGTCCCTACATCATATATTATTTTGAACACTTCTGTACTTTCCTTTTTATTGTCTTTTCTCTGATCCTAAAAATTTAAAAATTTTTTCTCTTTAAATGCTGCTTGATTTTGTGAAGTGTATAGATATATATATAAAAGAATGTACAATGTGCACATTCAAGAGTAGATGAAACATTGAGATCCATATGTCAGTTGCATAGCATTATAAAAACCAGGAACATGCTCTATTTAATTAAAGGCAAAACAATTTTCTTTCTCATTGAGATCATTGTCAATTACATTTATAAAATGTCATCATTAGTCTTGAAGTCTAGTTTCTCAAAAAATGTTTCTGCAAATCTTAGGTCAAAGTGTGTCAAATAGTGATTACAAATAAAAATGTATCAAAAACTCTCTCTCAATTTTTATGATCCATTGTTTCTGATGTGAATTGATTTCAGCGATAATATTGAATTTGTGTTTCTTGTTTTCCAATGTTAAATTTAGCTATCTTTCCTAGGTAAGAAGGCCATTACAAAAACTGAGACTACAGTCTCAGAGGATTTTATGAAAACATAAATTAACTGCAATTGTTTATTTCAATGGTCAGTAACCATAAATGAGAAAAGTCTGTACCTTCTTCATGCTGGGTACCACAGAGTGCAGTGAAGGTTTCCAAGTGAATTGGACGTAAGTACCCAATTCTTACCCAAGCCATATTTTGTTTATAAATTTTTGGCTTATTACTTAACATTTAGAATACCATGGCTCTAAGAAAGGATACTCTCCTGAGCACTGAATGAATAGAAAAAAACGACACTTGCCCCCAAGTGCTCACAGACTGAAAGGGCTCACAATAGAAAAGCTTTGGTTGAGAAACTGAAGTAAAGATACTGGAGTGCTAACAAAAAATCATCTCATTCAATCAGATAAAAGGGGAAGAATTTGAGAGAGGGTTCACTGCAAAAAGAATGCTACAAAACGATATTGTCTAGAAGAAATTTTAAATTCAGACACGCATAGACTACACTCACTATTCTCAGTGAGAGTTGTCTGCCTATTGCAGAGAGCAGAGTTCATCTTTAGCAACTTAGGCACAGCTCCTAAGTGATGCTTTGTACATTGTACAAAGCTTACATTATTCCTAGGTTGACAAAAATAACAGACAAGATTCTCCCCTGCCCTCCTTGGCTTTTTGCCATTATACCCATTAGTGAAACAAATTGTCTGATCCTCATTATAAGGATGAGGTCATGTCTTGTGATGGAGTTTTGGGGCTAATTTCCTGAGTGAATCAAGAATGTATAGCTCACTTAGGGCATGTTCCAAAATCCAGTGAAATCAGAGGGACTATGTAATGAATGTTGGATTAAGCCCTGTATCTCTTACCAGATAAGAAGAAAGAGATACACTCTTTTAGCCCCATAGTTAAAAGCAGCATCAAATGCCTTACTGATTACAGAAATCAGAGAACAGAAAATATTTGCTAATTTTATGATAGGGACAGCAGTATTAGGTTTTGACCTCTATGAGGTCCTCTATACTTGCTAACATTCAAAATAATGAAGCAATTTCAAATTAGAGATCAATTAAAAATAAAGGCTTCAGGAACCAAAGTGTTGAATATATATGAAGAGTTGAAAGCCCTATTAAAATCTCCACCCACAGCTAATAATATGTTCTTTGCTTTCAGCTTCAGCAAGAGGAAAAGCTTTCTATCCTACAGACAATACTAAAATAAACAGATATCAAATACGATGTAACATTTTATATAACAGTGAATTCAGTAAAACAATGTGCTAAGATTCAGGAATTTACCTTATGATCCTAACAAAGGAACAAATAATGGTAACAATAACAAACTCAAAAAACTGGTCTGGAAGTGGGCTATTAAAAAGTTTCTCAGAAAAACTTGGAAGATGATTATTTGAATTGATAACTTGAGAACAGAGTTAGAAACTCAAACACAAAGAAATATTTGTATTCCACTTCTGATGTTTTCTATCTGTGTTTGCACTGACAAAGATAAAGTTCTCAGTGGAAAAACCATGGCTGGTTTGTTGAGCCTGTGTATGTTCTATTTTCATATGTCCCATCTACAAGACATCAAATAAACAATATATGACACCTACCCTCAGGGTAGATGTAAGTCCAGCATTTTATAGCAAGAACAAATTTAGCTGGAAACACTGTCAGATACTTTGGTCAACACTAAAGCTGACTGAAAGCTGCAAATATATTTTAAGGGAAAAGAAAGGAAAGTTAAAGGTGTCTTCACTTTAAATAGACAGAAATCACACCTTTTTTTTTTTTGCAAATGGATGGATTTTAACATCGTAAAAAGATTAATTTAAAATACATCAAATACAGTTAAAGTATTCACGTGTGTATACATGTGTGTCCATATACACATCCATGAATATATATGTATGCATCTATAGAAATTTATTCTCATGTTCATACTCACGTTCAACATGATAGTGAGATAAACAGCCCTGAGTATAAATGAGAATGAGACCTTATGTTTTCCAGTTGCAGAGAGTGGATCACTACCTTAATGTAACATTTAACACACTGGACAAACTGAAATGCACAAGGGCACACAGTTAAATTATTCTTTTAGGAAGGAGGAGGCACAAAGATCAGATCTCAGGGAAGCATCTCAGATCAAAATCCTTAGTCTACATGAAAAATGTAAACCGCTGCTGTTTCTGTGATGCTACTTTGCACTTCCACTCAGGGCAGTATTTATGAGAAAATGACAGTGTCCTTCAAAGGTTCTGGCTTGCTTTTAGATTTCTTTCCTTTGGCATTCTCCCATAAACTACATAACACTGAAAAGACTCTCCGTTTTGACTAAACAGATGAAAGGCTCTTTTCGTGGAATGGTTGGTTTAAAAACCAAAATCAAATCAATTCTATCTAGAAAGAACAAGTAAAAGGCTTCAATTCCAGGGCCTTAATCTCCATTTCATCATTTTGTCTGTAAATATTTACTTATGAACTTTTGCCACAGACAATGGCATTTGGGTGAAGATCAATATTGACTTCTGGTCTATAAACCACTGTATTAGATATGATAATAGATCTAGAGAATCTCAACTCCAAAGTCTTGTGAGATCTTCTACATTGTCACATTGTGAATATAAATCTGACTGGGTACTTCCAATCTATAGTCAGCTTAAACCTCAGGTGCACTCAATTTCTGCTCAGCACAGCCAAAAAAGTGAAAGAGAATGAAATCTTTAAGTCATATGTCTGCTTCTCCAACCTTGTGATAACCAAGACTTGTAAATGCCCTCCTGTATAATCCAGGGCAGCCTAAAGTCTCACCTACTTTCAATTACACAAACTTCAGGGACTGTCTAGAAGCTGGGCAGTATCAAAAATCCTGACCTGTTTCTTCTTGCCAAATTAGTTGATAGAAGGGATGGGAACCACATAAGAAAGGCTATACAGAAAAAAAGACACAGATAAGTCAAACCCTTGAGTAAAGACTAGAAGATTCAAGGGTTAGAAATGTACAATAAGGTTAAGTAGTATGCCTGCATCTCATATTTTGCTTGATAAACACTAAGATACTACTAAGAATAAAGATTTATAAAGCAGATTTGATAGCTTATAGGTATAAGCAATCACCAGGACTGAGACTTTGAAAAACATCAGTTAAAATATTACCCTTTCCCTTCTTCAAGCCAACCAGACTCATGCAGTCTGTCTCTTAGACAAAACAAAAGAGAGTAGTGGATGAGAATACTCCACAATATTGAACTATACTCTTGATCTCCCTGATATAAATGTGATTCTTAGAAGAAGGGAGTATTTATATAGCATAATACTCATGTGAAAAGAAGAAATCTACAAAGAAAATTTTGTGGAAAATTTGTGTGAACCAACGTTTAAAAGTGAAAAAAAGTAGAGAAGCAGCATGCAACTTTTCATGAAACCTTTCTCACCTTGCTGCCTCCATTACCTGTAGCAGTAATCATATGGAAATTGAATGGTCTTTTTGCCACGTATTATCCATTTTGCAAAGTAATACCCAGTGGTCCTTTGTGTAATTTCCATTGTGAATGTGCCAGTCTTCAAAGACTTCTGCTCTGTTCATTCATAGCTGTGATTCTTTCCACTCTAGGCAAGCTGAAATTATAGTCTCCGATACATATACTTTAGCATTTTCTCTTTTTTTTTTTTTTTGGTGTGGGGGGTTGTTGGTGGGTTTTTTTGGCTCTGTATGTTAGTTGTTAGCTCATTGTCCTACAGTGAACCTGACAATGAACCATCCATTCATTGTTAGCTCTCATATGGCTCCCTATTATGTGTTATTTATGATGTAAAAGTGCATAATTTTTATGACAAGGGTACAGAGCATTGTAATGTTATTGCTGCAAATGCCATGATAACAAGCACATTTTGTTAAAAGTACAGAAAATAAAAGCAAGTTTCAAATTTTCTAATATCAAGGTTTGCATCTATTTAAAAACAGATGAAGCAAGAAATTGATTTTGTCTGAAAGTTTTGTCAATTGTCTGGAATCTTAATGAGAGCCTGGAATTGAAATTAGGTTAATCTACAATAAAGGTCTCATCTAAAGTTCAAGGGAAAAAATGTGAATCTTTCTATTGCCAGAGAGAGGCTGCCTTGAGAAAAAATGTTGATGATCATCTCATATAAGTAATTCCAGACAAAGTAGAAAAGACTAGCAATTGATATTGCTTTTTCTTCTTCAGTCCACCACTACACTTGCCCCTCATCTCACAAAAAAAATAGGAAGGTGAAAGATGCAGTTTCTTTAACTGAATAACTTGCTTGTTAGGAAAAGTTAATGATTCTCTTCCGAACTGGAATACACATGTCACAGTGATCTATTTGTGCAGTATTGCCCACATTGCAATGATATCTGAATTTCTCCATGGTATATGAGTAACTTATTTCAACTTCTGGTGTGAAATGAGAAAATTTCCAGTACCACCTTTAATATCTGGAATGCATTCCAAATAAAGACTGCCTGACTATGTCTACCCATAGTCATGTCTATAATGGAAAGATGATGTCGTTTTCTTCAAAAGGTTTCATGTGAATCTATCTGAGTTCAATAAATTTCAAGGAGTGTATGGTCACAACCATCAGTAACAATACTAAAAAATGATTAAATAATTTAATAAAAACTCTCCCACATGGGTATCCAGGAGCAATCTTCTGTGGTCTTAGGTTCCAGTCACAAAGTTCAAAATAACAATAGCAATTACTCTCCTAGCTTGAATGGTAAATTGTTACACCCTCTCTGTGAAGAAACTGAAGAACAGTTTATGTTGTTAGATGTAATTGTTTGTGATTAATTCAAAGAGTAATAGTCTCCTGCCTTGCTAGCAAACAAGCTGGTTTCCAATGAATAAAATTTTATCTTTATATATAAAACACCACCTTCTGAGTGTGTCATATAAATATACATATATTTTTCCAATTTCAAAATTTCTTTAAAATTCACTTGATGATTCAGACATCAGCATTCCTAGGCAAATTTCACATTTTTGCAGTGTTGAGCAAGTTTAAGGATTAAGGTCTTTTTAATTCAAAACTTCATTTCTATATAACTTACTTTCAGGGTTTAGGGAGAGTGACCATTTTAGACTACCTTTTTTATTCTAAATAATTCAGCCATGATCCTTTGTGTTTATCAGTAGTTGACTTCAAGTGAATGTATAAAGAGTAGATACTCAAATGTGTGTGCACGTATAGGTTGTGTTCATTATGAACTAATGTTAGAAAATATAAGTAGATTCAATTATGTGTTTTATCAATAAAAATTTCATTTATACCATTAAGTCCTTTTTTTTTCTTTCCATACAGAACTGCATATTTTCTCATCCAGTACTTAATGTCATAATTCTGACTATCTAAGAGTAGTAACTGTTAGAGAATTATTTTCAAATTCATTTTCAGGTGAATCCAGAAGGAATAATTTCTGCTGTGAAATTGTTTGCTCATGCACATTTTGGACATACATGTGTTGTAACATCATACCTCCAGATTGTCAAGAAAACATAACATCATAAAGAGTAACCAGTTTATTTTTATTTAAGAAGATGATTTTATGATTTTTTTTAATAGGTTAACTTGGAAGTATCACTAAGGCAATATTTCACAGTGGAAAAAAAAAACAAAATGATGAAGTAAACCCCATATCAACATATCTAATTATTGGCATACTTATATTAGTTGACTCTCCAATGAAAGGGCAGGTGAGACTGCTGAAGGTAGCTTTAAAATATGCTCTGGTCAGCTGTGCAGGTTTGATCTGAATATGCAGTATTAATTCTTCTATTCAATTAAAAAATGAGAATAATTACTATAGCAACCGCAGAAATATGTGGTATATAGTATGTTGCCTGCAAGATACAGAAAAGTTCCTTGCAGAAATTAATTACTCTCAGTTGGATTTGAGTTGATGTACAATACTCTATTAAATACAATAAGGAGACCCACATATATTAATTTTTCTCAGCAGATACTGGTTACTATTTCTAACTATACTTAAATATTAACTGAGCTGGCTCCATTACATTTGTGACTGACTATTATATTTTATTGATGAGGATTTTGATAGAGCTTTTAGGCTTACCCCTAAAGAAAGACAGACAAAAATTAATTCATCCCCAAACTAATACAAGAGAGAGGAGAAACCTCCATCATGAAGTTATGGGATTCCTTATCAGAAAAATATTTTCCTAAACTCTGATTGCTAAAGTCTTTCTTATGCTCTGAAGCAAGAGGGTTTTCTATCCTTTCCAAAATTCTCTCCTTTCTAGTCTGGATCTCACACGTTGAAGTCACAGGAAACCCACTGTATTCAATTGGTGCAGGGTCAAACACTTAATCCTTACTATTATACATTTGTATGTTCTTGTTATCCGTGTAAACATTAAATCCTTTTCCAATCCTGATAAGCTCCTGGCCTCAGTGATAGCTTGAGGCAATGAGTTCCCAAAGTTACTTGTGTGAGAATGTACTTCCTTTTATCAGTCATGAAGTTGCATTTCAAGTTCACTGAATGTCTAGTATTGCAAGCAAAGGTGAAGGGACATGCCTGTTTTAATTTTTCTCTGCACTACATTAATTTCTCCACTTCTACCTTTTTCAATCCTATTTGTCCTCTTTCTTAAGTAAACAGTTCAACTCTTTTCAATCATATGGAGACAGAACTTTGAGCGCCTTTTCTTTCTACTGAAAGCAATGCTGAGTGAGTTTGTTCTTGATTTAATTGAACATTAGGTAGCAGGACTGCTACTTCCACATTCTGATCTAGTAATATAGCTTTTCTTCATGTTACGTTTAATTTGATTTAAAAAAAAAAAAAATAATTTAACTATTTTGGGAAAGATATTAAATGATTCTGATGTACAGGAAATGTTTTCCACCAGCTAAGCTTCCTAAAATATATGTGAGAAAAATTTATGTAGAGAAAAGACTTCAGAGTATAGAAGCAGACAAATAAATCAGAAAGAGTTATGGACAGATTTATACATTTTATGTATTTTAATTGCATTTGTACTTCAATTTTTCTGTAACTGCACTTTAATTACATATATTTTTCTAAATTTAAAAAAGTAGTTAAAATGGCATTTTACTAGATGAAATAATTTCAGGTACTTACTACAGATGTTTTAAGCAATTCAAGTTTGGAACAATTTCATAGTCCTATTATATAAGGCATTTAAAAATTGCACTTGAGTAATTCAGACTGCAGTCAGCAAAGATCCCATAATACTGCTTTTTAGTCATCAAAGAAAACAAAGCTGAAACCTGTGAACTAAAAGAACCTATTCCTTTTGCCTTCTGGGATGCCTCCTGAGGCTCTGAAGTTTTGAAAATCTTATAACTTAGATGCCTCCTTCTGAATTTAGGAGACTAACTCAAGGAATTTTGCTTTCAGATATGTCTCTTACTGTTTGTTAATTTCTGATCCATTTTCATACGGTACCTGTCTGAATTTTGAGCCCTTGAAACCAGAATTTCTGCCAGGTTTCTATATGTGGCTAGTGTTTTGGATTCCCTTCTGAGAAACACCTTACAACACATTATTTCTTGAAAATGTTGGACTTTCTTTGAGTACCACTCCCATATGTAATGTGTGTCATGGTTAGCAGTGACTACAGTTAATTTGTGGAACCCAAGATCACATATCATTTTAGAAAATTTCAGCCTTTGAATTCTACATAATTGCAATTATAGAATCATAGAATCATTAAGGTTGGAAGAGACCTCTAAGATCATCGAGTCCAACCGTCAACCCAACACCACCATGCCTACTAAACCATGTCCCTAAGCGCCTCATCTACCCGTCTTTTAAATACTTCCAGGCATGGTGACTCAAATTATCTAGCAGACTGCTAACACTGCAGCAATTAATATTTCAATTAATATTATTTTAGTGGCCAGAAGCCATATCAAAGATGAAGACATTTTGTAACAAGGCATTAACATATTCTACAATTATCCTTGAAGGAGTTGTTATTAAATTTAAAACTAGAAGTAAATGTGTCCATGACAGACAAACTAAAAAAAAGGTAGAGGAGATGAAAACAGCAAATAACATCTTTGCCTGAAATCTATTGCTGTATATATATGGGTTTCATTGTATCATTAATGTTTAAGCTAAACCTCTCAGTTAATTCTTTAGGAGTTCTACTCAAAAGCAAGAAATACAGTACAGCTCTTCATGTTTGATTTTTCCTTTTTTTGCTGGCATTCATCTTGCTTTTCATAGTCCAGGGTGTGTTTATTAGTATGTAGGTTATTTCGTCTGGTCCCGTAAACAGATGAACAGTTATTTATACAGATTCAGTATTGGTGAACCAGTAAACTGTTTATAGGCCATTGCAAATGAGCAGCAATAATTTGTAATTTTAGATTTTGAGATGTTTATAGAGACAGCTCAGTGTAATAAAGTATTAAAGTAAGTAAACTTTTAAGTTTCTCACAGCCCAGTGATGTGCACAAAGGTAGTGTAAAAAAATAGCAGACAATTACAGCTGGATAAATATGAAAACTAGAGGAACATCCCTGATTCAATATATACAACAGTGAAATCAATTTGCCGTCTTCATTCTGTTTCTGCCCATGTAAAACTCTCCATTGGCTTTAATAATGGAAATAGATGGTAGGACACAGAGCAAATATTCCAAATACCTACATTTTTAAATATGAGTTATCTATACATTACTCTTTCCAAGCATAAACATAAAAAAGTAATGTGCAGTTTACTCTAGCTTAATGTATAATAAATAATAACAGCAATACCATTTAGAACTTTTATAGCACTCTTCATCTGAAAATCTCAAAGCAGCTTACACAAGGGGGATAGCAGAGTAGCTCTGGCATCAGAGCCTTTCAAACTCACACATCATCCATTTGACAAGTGTAAAGAACACAAAGTTGGAGTAATATGTTCATCCCATAGGCAAAGTTACAGCTAAATCTTGCATTACTGCCATGTATTGAGTTTATTTTAGCAACAGTGTAAAAGAAGGAGAATTACAGAACAGAAGCTATGAAGATATGTGAAACTGAAGGCCTAAAAGTTAGCATCCAGACTTCCACCGAAAAGCAGAAACTGAATTCTAGGCCGGTAAACCACACGCCATCATGCTTTGAATATCAGTCACATAGGTATTTCCACACCTTCACTGAGGGATGAGGAATGGCACTAGGACTTACATCCTACCAGTTCTGACCATACCTTGTGAAAGAATCAGGCAAGGAATAAATCAACAAAATTATTATCTTTACAGATAACCTGTTTTTATGTGGACAGTCAAAGGAAGAAGAAAGAAAGTTCAAAAAAATTCAGCAGATGTTTTTGCAATGGAAAGTCTTAACAAAACCCCACACTTTTAGCAAAAACATATTATTCCAATCAACTTTTACTTGGGGAGGCAGTGTTGTTAAAAAGAACAATCCTCACCTCCATGCTTCTCCTTTTTCTCCAATTTTTCTTTCTTCATCTCTTTTCTCAGCCTTTTCACTAAAAAAATGGACAGTATGAAGTTAAAGGGAAAAGATAGGAGGAAAAGAAAGGAAAACCAAAATATTTCATACTGATTTTTTTTCTTTTTTTAATCTAAAATATAATCTGAAGATTAAATTTTTTCACTGTTCTAAGTAAAAGTTTTCAGGAATAAGGACCTACAGACCATATACAGTACCTAGTATATTGTTGTGGATGCTAACGGAGACAAATAATCATTTGACATTTCTGTCACAAATACTTTCTGAACAATTGCATTCCTGGTGTTTCTGCCTCAAGTCATTTAATGCTCCACCTGATGCCTATGTAATTGTCTGATAACAGAAAACAGTCAGGGAAGATCACCAATTGCACTCTTGCTTCTCTTAAAAAGAAAAAAAAGAAAAAAGCTACATTCTAGCAACATAAGTCACATTTTTCTAAAATTTTCAGTTGATCTCTCTTTTGAAATACTGCTAGACAGACAGCAGGTTATATATCAATGCTTCTTTGATCTCCTACATTTAATTGGGGACGCCAACAAGATCTTTCATGTTTAGAGGTCAGCAATGACTGAAAAGCAATGTTTCATGTAAAGCCTGACAAATTGTCTTTTCTTCTTTTTCTTTTTTCTTTTTCTTTTTTTCTTATTTTTTTCTTTTTCTTCCCTATGGATGGAAGACCAAGCAGTTTCTTTGTTGTCTTAACACTGTCAACTTCTGTCTCAGAAATTTAAAAAACAGAGATTAATATGAAAAAGAGAACCTTCATTCCTATAGTAGAGTGACTAGTCTGAACCTTTGCTGCTTTTTCTGGTGGAAGCTGGCAGATGCACTAGTCTGTATATGCACCTAACCCACTCGACCTACTATAAAAGTAAGCAATATATTCTGTAGTTAAGGTAAAATTAAATTAATTCTTATTTCAGAAGGCTACCTCCTTTTGCAATGAAATACATTTTATGAAAATCCAGTGTTTGAAAGGCACAGCTCAGAACACCAAAGATTTCCAAAGAGCCAATGCAATGGAAAGGAAGACTTCTCCTGTACTAATCACCTGTAGGCAACTCTGTACTTTAACATCCTTCTTTGTGCTTCAGTTAAAAATGAAATCAAAAGAGGCCTTCAGAGATGAAAAAAAATCATGCATTTAAGTTTAATTCCATCTGATAAATTAAGATGTTACCAAACCTTTTAGGATTAGATTGTCTTGTATCCTTCAGACTTGTACAAAGGCATAAGAGAAATTAAGGAACTACTTTTCATTATCTCTACTTAGATCTTGACATTGGATCTCTATGATGTTTTATACAGTGTTACATCCTAACACCAAGCGAGTGAAGGAGATGGTGTATACAAAAATTAAATGAATAGTCCTTATTTGCAGCAGATGGAACTTTGCCACATACAGAGGTACTGGGAAAAAAAACCCCACAAGATATACTGTATAGTCGCCTATTTATTGTGACCTTTTTTCACTTGTGCATCAATTCTCAGCATTTTGCTCTTGAGAACTATTTTAAATGATTGCTAAAGTGAATGGCATATGTTGAAAGTGAATGGTTGACTAAGTAATTAGCAATGTCTGTTTTCCTTCAAGCTCTGAGATACTGCTGTGCAGTCATTTTGGCTGCATTGGATTGCTCTTCTAGCATGTAAACACAAACTACAGAATTCATTTTTTAGAATTTTTTTTAAAACAAGTTAAAGGAACACCAGAGAACTAACTGTAATATCCTCCTTTGGTATGAACTTTTGTTGAACAAGCAAGATAGTCACATTCTACCAGAACAGAATTTAACTCTTGAAGCTGAGTGTTGTTGATTAAGCAATTGTTCCTGATAAAGCAAAAGGCCTTAGTGGTTATGTGGGCTATCTGGAAATTGACCTTTTTTTATCTAGTAATCACCAAACCTGATTGACGGTTGTATTTCCATCTTACCTATTGTTAATAAGCTTCTTTGTTTCCATTTTTTTAGAATGATTACACCTTTAAAGCAGGTTAATTTAAAAGGTCACCTTACCAAACACTTTGCTATTGACTAAAATCTGTAGTCAGCCAATTACGCTTCATTTATGTGGCTGCCTACCTGCTGTCCAGTGACTGCCCATAAGCTTTTGTCTGAAACATCTGATCGCATTTAGAAAAGTGGCAATATTTAAATATGCACAATCCTGAATATCTTTGCTCCTAACTTAGATCACATTGACTTCAGGCCATAGGAAGCTGGTGGGGTTTGATTTCATATCAGACGTAATGGGTGAGATTCTAGACTGACTAAAGTAAAAAAAATTGGATTAAATTCAGTGAGGCTAAGTGTTCACTCATATTTTCAGTTTCTAGTAAGAAAACAGACAAGCCACCACTTATAGCTGTTTGATCTAGCATCAATGAAGTCAACTAGAAAAACTATCACTGACTTCAAAAAAGTAATGGATTAGTTCCAAAAGGATTTCTTTCAACTGTCTGAAGGCTCCCCAGCCTTTCAAACCACTTCAGGCAGAATGCAGGCCAAAAACAAATGACTCAAGAAAAAAATAACTGTTGGTATAAAGGCAATGAACCTCATGTCTTTCTCTTTTTTGTTTTGTGGCAGGAGGGAGCTCACTGGATGAGCGGGAAAATGAGTGATTTCATGTTACCATGCCCACACTACAAGCTTTTCCTAACACTTAAGTAAAGCACGTGCATTGGATTACCAGAAGGAAAAACTGTCTTGCATTTCAGGCTCAAAATGAAAAGCCATTGGCAACATAATAACCTGTTCAGTTGTTGTTTCTAAGGTTGGAAACCAGACCTGTGAATACTGAGATAAAGATAAAGTATGGCTATTATATTACTGGTATGCAAAGATCGTCACCTTGCATATGACAGTGGTTTATCATAATCTAGGACAATAATAGGAGACAAGAAAGACATTTTGTGAGTGTATTGCAAATGAAAGAGTTGCTCATGATGGATGAACAACAAAGAAACATTAGTTCATACCTGTTTAAAGCATTTGATAGATTCAAAGTTCTTAGAAGAAAGAGATCGCTCTCTGGCTTCCTGCCTATCACAGTATACAGGACCTTCTTGTACCTCATCTCAGCCTGTCTATAGCAATTTACTAATGCGAAGTTCCAACAGCGTATTTGTGGACAAAATGTGAGATACAGCTAGATATATTTCACCCATCGTTAAGGCAAGCATTGAAAGAAAACTACCTGAGAAAGCACTGCAACATTGCATAACAAATTAGCATGAGGTAGGAAGTAATGTAAAACTTCATCAAAAATCTAAATATGCAAATTTAATCACCTGAGTTGGATTTTTTGTGTGTTTGGTAACAGAACTGAAATCCAATTTCTTTGAATAGCTTTTTTTAGAATCTTTCAAAACTTTGAAAGAAGTTCACCAGTCAGCAGCTTTGGGGAACGCAGTCCAGTATGTTCAATGACAGAGGAAAGCACAGGTAATGTGCCAGAAATATTCCCCCTCATATACACTACCCACATTTTTCCACAAGCACGGACAATTTATCACCCTGAATGAAATTACAAGTTTTAAATGTATTTTTATGCTATCAAATCAAGAATAAAATCTACAGTATGAAACTAAATTACAATATTAATTTTCCTTATTTCCTTTGAGTTTCACATTGTTAAGAAGATGAACTTCTTTTATTAGTATTATTTAAAGTATACAGCAAGCTAAGTTCTGGGAATAAAACCCAACACAATCTCCTTGGACAGATCTTTCTTGGGTACTGAAGAGCTCTGGTGCAAATTCACTATAGATTTTGTTGTAGTTCCAAAATTTGGAAAGCTGTCAATATCATTAGGTCTTACAGTCAGTTTAAGGAAAGACTGAAATCTGCAATGGAGTAGGAAAAAAGCCAAGCCTTCCCCACACCCCAATTCTGATTTCAACAGAAATCCCACAGTTTTATCAGGATCAATGTGTATTAGTGTCTTGACCATTTTTCTAAAAAGAGCACATGCAAAATAAATTAACATGACTAGAAATTTATTCTGATTACTCACTGTACTGCAACACAAAAGTAATTGTCAAAATATTTTTACATACTTTTATGAGAAGATTTTAATTTTAAAATAGTTTGTGTCATTTATCAGTTCCTAATACCACTGCTATGATGAAACTGTTAATTCCCTCTGGAGGAAAAACAAATAATCCCAAATTAATTAATCAAACATTGGCTGTTGACCACAATTCTTGTTCTGATGTTAAAAATAAAATAAATAAAAAGAGGTGAATTCAGTTAGCAAAATCAATAAATAACAAATGTTTTAGAAAGAGTCCTCTTATACCTCAAAACAGGAATGTACAAATGTATTTGAAAAATCAAAATTTTCTAATGGATTGTAATTATAATAAACAAGGAATCCCATTATTTTCTTCTGGAGGGATATTAACACTATGTAGTTTACAGGATGAATTTAAAAACACTTTTCTAAATTGCTCCCTTCATGGCACAATTTGTAATTATAAGTAAAGGTTATAAAATTTTAAGCGCTGTTAGTGACTGCTGCCAAGAAACACTTTCCAGCAATTTAAACTATTCAGAGGGCTGAGAAAGAGTCCAAGGAAAAGAAGCATATTATAGCATTTTGTGACAGAAATTGGACAGAGAAAGAAACTATGCCTGGACAGTATTAGAAGAGGAATTAATAGAGAGGTAACTGAGAAAAAATTAGAGATTGCATGATAAATTCCTTTTTTATTCCCTGTGTTTACATAAATAAATAAATAAACCCCAAACCCTGAAAGACTAAAATCACTTGCTCTGAACACCTATAGAATAAAATCTTTTCATGATTTTTCTTCTTCAAAGAAACTTCAAAGAAACATGACTGAAACAATGATTCCATATAATGAATTGTCTCAAACTGATACAAATTAGCCAAAAAATGATTTCACTAATATTTGAGCTAAAAAAAGAGAGCTCTAAATGACCCCAAATGATGATACAGCATCACAAAAAGTATGGTAGACTTCCATTGTATCTCATTTTAGATGCTGCAGTTTTGGTTGATGACACCGTCTTCTTCTTAAATGAAAACTTGATCTAACCTAAGAATAACACTGGAAAAACACCCCGTAGGTCTGTTGTTCTCAGTTTGAAAAATGGACAGATATTGAATAAATTTTGAATTTAATTTCAAAGGCTAGGAACAAACAGAGCTTTTATATTTCTGCTTAACTTTAGTTTGTTTGTGTTTTTTTTTCTCCCCCACTTAGTAGATTTATTGTCTATTGCAATGGTAGGTGCAATAATAAAGGACAAAATACCAGCTAAAGGTGAAGTCAAGTAGGCCAGTCAAGGCACACTGCCAGTCTGATCCAGCAGGGAAGACTTTACGTTGCAGAGAATCAGAACTCCTAGTGTGGTTAGGCTTTTCAGATCTCACATTAAATAACACCTTTTATGAGATCAGACGTCATTTCTGGAGTATGGTTGGTTGGTTTTTGCATATGTAGTTTATATCATGTCTTCTTACATGCTTCTGAAGTGTTAAACATGATGAAACCTCATTTTTTGTGATGGAATCCAGATGTAACTACTGGAAATAAAGTTGAAATTTTGAAGCCTTTTTTGCTGTAAATAGACTTTAATAAATAAAAAGCCACATTTGTTCAGAGTCTCTCTGGCCAATGTGCTGATACAGTGTGTTTAACACAGCAAACAGAAATTGCTGAGTATGGTTAGTACAAAGAATGAGCCTAAGAGGCATCTCAAAAGCAATATCTTGATGACCCTTTACAAGAACCTTAGAAAGAAAATTCCTTATCAGCTGTTGCTTGATTGTTAATTTATGTCTCAAACAGCAGGCCATGACGCAGTCATTATTCTAGAAACTTTGCAGGTGGAGTAGTTTCAGTTACAGTTACTAATATATACATAAATATATATGCACACATACATTTACATACTAATTCATACTGTTAATACATTTTATTCTAATATAGTTATAGTTGGCTAGAAAGAAAGGATTCAGAGCTGTTAGCATTTGGGTGTTTTTTTTTTAACCTTCCTGAAATTTGAGAGAAATGTGGATAGGAAAACTTTTCTCTTTACTTCCTCCTCATGTCTGCAACACATATCAGCTGACCAAGGATTCAGCTCTCACTTGGGATGCATAGTAAAGAACTGAATTTAGATATTATTACACTAATTCAGACGATTGTGACACCAAACATTTGAGGGTGTTTCAACTTCTTACCAGAAAGTCTATCAAGGACTTGAGAAAAGTTCATCAAAACAAACACTTGAACTTCCCCCTCATACTGTGTTAACCTTTCATATTTAAAATCATGGGGGTACGATTACAGGAAGAAATTTTAAAATAATTAACCACATACATACCTACATACAAATTTAGACCTAATGTACCTTTTGAATGTGCTTCCAATAAAAAACTGATATGGCCTGGGGACAGCTTAGCAGAAGATGAGGGGGAAGGCCAACAAGGCAGATATCCTGCTGGGAGTCTGTTATAGACCACCCAACCAGGATGAAGAGGTGGATGAGGCGTTCTCCAAGTGGCT
>NW_008825075.1:4198123-4198348 GCF_000699105.1 Pygoscelis adeliae | reverse complement strand
TGGAAAGCTGCCTGTCGGAAAAGGACCTGGGGGTGCTGGTTGACAGCCGACTGAACATGAGCCGGCAGTGTGCCCAGGTGGCCAAGAAGGCCAATGGCATCCTGGCCTGTATCAGAAATAGTGTGACCAGCAGGAGTAGGGAAGTGATCGTGCCCCTGTACTCGGCACTGGTGAGGCCGCACCTCGAATACTGTGTTCAGTTTTGGGCCCTTCACTACAAGAAGG
>NW_008825075.1:4187565-4198063 GCF_000699105.1 Pygoscelis adeliae | reverse complement strand
AGGCTGAGGGGAGACCTCATCGCTCTCTACAACTACCTGAAAGGAGGTTGTAGTGAGGTGCGTGTCGGTCTCTTCTCCCAAGTAACTAGCGATAGGACGAGAGGAAATGGCCTCAAGTTGCACCAGGGGAGGTTTAGATTGGACATGAGGAAAAATTTCTTTACTGAAAGAGTGGTTAAACATTGGAAGAGGCTGCCCAGGGAAGTGGTTGAGTCCCCATCCCTGAAGTATTTAAAAGATGTGTAGATGAGGTGCTTAGGGACATGGTTTAGTGGGCATGGTGTTGTTGGGTTGACGGTTGGACTCGATGATCTTAGAGGTCTCTTCCAACCTTAATGATTCTATGATTCTATGATTCTATGATTCTAAGATCTAGCTGGATGCCCTTCTGAAAGATAAGCAGTAATTCAACCAGAAGCTATGGGTTTCATGAGGAAAAATAGTGTGACATTTTATGATCTGAATTATGCAGGAGATCATATTGAATTGTCTGATTTCATTGTCTGATTTAAAATGTACTGTTCAAATATTCCTCCACTAGAAAAGTCTGTCATAATGGAAAAGTAACACAAGTTGTATAATTCCATGGAGTGAAAATATCACAAAGCTTAATTATACATTTCAGTTGGTGTTGCTACCATATTTATGAGCTCAGGTACCAACAGTAGCAACATTTAAGGTTTTGTCATAGTGATGTTCACTACACACATGCTCTCCTCTTGGTTAGTCTTCACACCTAGATCATGCTAGTTCTTCTCTCCACTGAGGTCAACTCTTGGCATGTTTAATAGCTACATGATGCATGAGGAGATGACTTCACATCAGTTTTTCTCATTACCTTGCTGTGCCTGGTTGGTAGTCTTTTGTGTTGGGTTAAGTTTGAGTCCATTTCTGCTTCTGACGAGCGTGATGGTTTATTGCATTATATTAAATTCATTGTGGCTGTCTAGGTAACAAATGGACAAGCTATAAGCTGGGGCCATAGGGGCTGGCAGTTGTCAACACTGTGATAAGCCAGTGCTTTATCGTCAGAAACCAAAGAGTACTTAAACAATACTGGCTATAGTTATGGTCATAATTTATTGGTCTCAAGTGACTACTTGCTGTATAGTGCCCTGCCTTTTCTTTTCTCAATTTCTGTTTTGCTGAAGTTGGCATTATAAAATCTCAGTTCTCATGTACAAAATCTTTATCTCTGTAATATAAGAGAAGGCAAGACAGGATATGCAGCAGAGAGCTGGAGAGGCTAATAATACATTGTGAGGTTTTATGTAAGGCCTTTATGGAAAGGAACACCAACCTCTTCAGTCAAAATTGAATGAACATGCCCATCTTCCCTGACATCTCTTCCCTCTTAATGTTTTCTTAAAACGTTTTAGTTAAACAAGCCATTTTATTGCATTTGCATTTCTATTCTACACGTAGAAAGATGACATGATTTTCTTAAGCACTCCTAAAACTGGTCAAGAAATCATTATTTTGACAAAGATGAAATTGTCTTATTTCCATTTAGGTTTTCTTTCATAATTTTTTTCTGTGAAAAACCAGCAATATTTATAGTTTTAGAATCTTCTTTCCCCAAAAGGTACATTTTCTCAAAAATTAACTGTTCTCTGGGCTCAAGTCAATGCCTAGGCATTAAATAAGCAAAGAGATCCATAGAGTTAGGCATTAGGAATGTGATATGAACTACACAGTTCTGCCTCCAAAAAGATTACCATCTAAGAGTAAAGGTGGGATAATGGTTATCACAAATATGTTCTGTTTCTGCTGAACTGTTTTCAGTTGCTTTGTCATGGTCTGCTCTTGACAACATAGACAAACACTAAAATTTTGCATCCATGACACTATCCCAATATCAACTTTATCAACCAGTGAGATCAAGGGATATCTTGGTACTTCACCTTTCATCATTGCCTTCACAGCTGTTCAAGAGAAGCAAGAAAGACAACAGAATGAAAAGGAGGTGACGAAGCATAGACCTCTCCCATCTCCATTTAAATTAATATATCATGCAGCTTGGAATTTAGCATAGAAATAATGTTTTTTAAAGCCCAGTATACAAGGTCTGAATAGCTTGTTCAGGCTAGTTAATGAGTTAGTTCTTATCAATTTTTTTTTCTTAAGTTGTCTTACCATATTGCTCATGAAGCAGACTTTTTATGTATCTTTACATGTATCCCATGGATCCCTGCAGTATTTTGGTGAAGTAAGTTATCCCATTCCCTCTGAGAGGATCCCCAGCATTCTTTGTGTCATAGCTGAACTGAGACCCATATCACATGACTCATAGCATATGAGGGCCTGAATGGGGACCTGTCAGCTCCGGGGGTGTCTGTCTGCAGGTAGCCAGTGGGAAAAACAGTGCTTAATTCACCCACATATCTGTCTAGCCTATCACTTACTGTGCTACTCTGCTTAGGTTATCATGTCCTGAGAATAAAATAATTCTGTTACTACCGCTTTTATTAGTTTCTCATATCTATTTATATTTTGGTATTGCATTTTTCAGCACAGGAAATTACCTCTTTTGCCCCTCTTTTTCCTTCTACTGCCCCTTTCTGTCAGCAGTTGTCAAACAATGGTCTGTGGTCTAGAAAAAGAAAGAGAAAAATGCCATTGGCTTGGTTTAGTTTTCTGAATAATGGTGTTTAATTGTTTTGTCCCCAAAATTCAAGAATCACTGACCTACTCCATTTCAATATTTCTTTTTAAATTTTCCTATCGGCTCCATTCTCTTTCCAGATATTACTGATTCCTAATTTATTCTCATCCAGTTGCTTTCATTCCCATTCTCGTGTACAGCTTTGGTTACTGCAGCTATTGTTTAACTTCAGAACAAAGGTGACCATAGCTTACTTGGTCCCACAACTTAATACTAATATGTTGTCTTGATCAGGGATTGCCTATCACCTTTTTTTTTTCTCATGATAGTCTTTCCTGGAATCAGAGTTTTCAGGTTCTCCATTTCTTGGTGGGGGGGAATCAATGACACAACACCATATTTTCCAGGGTGTCCAGTTATACAAGATACATATATCCTATATATGTATCTGAAAATGAATTCGATAGATATTTTCAGTTACCAGAAATTTTGAAAGGGATTCTTGTAGGTAAAGAAAAATAATACTTGAATATGTCTGGAGACTGCAAGATCAAGACCTTAGTTTTAACATTCTATTTTGCATATTTAGAATAAATTGCATACTTGATGAAACTTACCATTTTCCAAGCTTTTGATGGAAATGACTTGTTTAAAACTTTGCATGAAATTCTAGCCTTACCACAGTCAATAGGAGTATTCCATTAGTGATATCAGGGAGAGATTCTAGCCAAACCTATAGATTAAGGCTTTCTGTCAGAAAATTTCTATTCTTTTTCTCAGGTCTCTGGCAGAATTCTACAACAAACACAGAATCTCTGTAGCAAATTCTGTCAGAAGAATGGTAAAGTAGTGTTCTTAGAATCTAGAAATGGTCTCTAGCTGTGTCACAGATTTAATGCATGATGTTAGAAAGGGCACATAAATTCTACACTCTTTTTTTTTCCTCAAATACGAAACATGGATTGATTCTAATACTTGATGTTAATGGAACACCATTGTTCCTTTAGATTTTGTGTTCCCCGGAACAGAACCGCTTTATTGTTATGTGCATTTAGTTGAGTGTTTTTGTAATACCAATAAATAGTGAAATCCCACAGGCTTTTTCAAGAATTGAAAGAAAGTTTGTATTTTCTTATTTAGATAATTCTATAGAATTAGAGCAGAGCAAAAATCTGTTTCCCTATCACCCACAACGTTTCAAGGAGACAAAAAATAATAATTCTACAACTAAAACCATTACAAATATTTCATAAAAGATTACAGGGAATACTACACAACTGATTACTGCAAAAATGTTAAACATCCATTCAAAACCCTGCTTTGCCACTTTCCCCCAAGCAAGGACAGTGTCCTAAGTCCTTAAAAACTGACTATTTGAGGGTCTTCTGTTCTGTTATTGTGGCTGTTCCACTTCAGGTGAACAAATCAGATTTAAACCTAAACTTCTGAAAATCCAAACTCCTTTAAACTGACCCAAACTGCTATTGCACTTTCTCAGCCAAATGTCCACACTTTGACCAATTGTTTCTTTATTTGCATCAGTATGTTCCTTTAAAAAGCTTTGTCTTAGGCGAGTACACATTCTCTGCGGGGTGGGGGTGGGGGAGTCTGTTTCTATAAAGAAAGTGTTAGGAGAGAATCTGTCAACCAATTGCCTTTGTTTGTAATATCATTAAGGAGCTTTGTCATTCAACATATGGTATAAATTTGTATGCAAAAAGACAATAAGCTTCTTCTGCAGAGACTGGGCTTTATGACTGTAAACATCAAATATAAAAAGTTCACATAGTGTTCTTAGGACCACATTTTAATTTAGATAACCAGTATGGACCTGAAAAATCATGGATATCTCTAGAAGAAAGAAAAGTGGGAACACATGTTCTTGCGAAGACCTGCTACCAAAGACAATATGTCATTATTCTTTAATGTAATTAAAGATAAAAAGATAAATTGCAGAGTTTCTCTTCTTTTGTAAAAAGTGTCAAGGCTATCTCATATTTGAACAAACATGAAATTAAAGTAATTCTCAAAGTAGTTTCAAGATAAACAAAGAAGACCTGAATATTCCCACTTCTAGGACTTCATGAATTTTGTTCTTCATCCTTCCTTACCCAATTGGTTACCTGACAGCTTGCCTACTAAAACTTCCCTTTAAAGTCTTGCAGTTTTATAAAGCTACATTATCTGCTAAACTCCATCTAGAAACTTATATGAGAATATAATATACCAAGGCATTGCAAGGAGAATGCAGTTCACTGGACTGTAATTAAGCTGACATAAGGTCTAATCCAAGTTACTTCTGCAAGGTAGCATGGGTAGATCATTTCTTCACTGTATCTCATCCACAAACTGGGTTTTGGTGTTTACTAATGAAAAGGCTATATAAAATTTGCCTAGCTGTTACAAAGGTGACAATTACCTGATACTGACTAATAGATATTTTTCTAACTATGTGTTTAAATTAAATGTTGATGTTAACTCTCTTACTCTGAATTCTAATACAAACAGAAAGAGAGGAAATAGTATTTCACTTTCTATTTATAGTCCATCCATACAGATATTTTTTTTTACTGTATGTCTGTGGCTCAACAATAAATACTTTATTAGGGTGGTAAGTCTATGTAATTCTTATTAAAATATTATATTTAACACTGAAGCTCTGACCTGGACATACCTACTGTATTTCCTTTTTGCATCAAGAAGGTTACACATTTAGCTAATGAAAATTCATTCACTTGAAAGCCAAAGCATACCCAATTATCCCTGATCAGTTCCTCTTCTTTCAGTGACCTTAAATAGGCAAGCATTCCTAGTAAGTTCAGTGTGGGACCAGGCTTAGTACAGGTAAAGACAGAAAAAAGGAAAAGCATTCCTGGCTCCCCGGATGTTTTCTGTCTACTAAGCTAGCTAAGATACATTTTAAATTTTACATATACAATTTCTAGTGAGAAAAGTTTTTGATTTACTGCACATTTTCAGTATCTGTCCAACTTATCCAGATGTCTTTGGAACCCAGGAGGCTTAGAAGGGAAGTAATAGCAAGAAAATTCATGCCAGCCTTTTCTTGTGGCAGTCCTAGAGCTCAAGCACAGGATGTATATTCTGGTCTGTTCTACTTGAAGGCTGGTGATTACATGTCCAAGATGAAAAGCTCCTCTGCATTATGAACCTTTTAGTTACAAATGAGCGTTTCTTGATGCGTATTAAACTTGACACATTAACTCCTGGATGAATTGCTTACAAAGGGAGCTGTTTAAGACTATTAAGATATATACAGTGAAATCCTAGGTGCTAAGTAGAGTTAACATTATTCCAGAGTGTATTTGTTTTTAAAGTGTCTGGTTTAGCTTGAGTTTCTCTCTTTAATCATGCATACTGCCCCAGGCTGCCAAAAAGGCAGCCATCAGCATTGCTTAGTGAAGGCAGCTTAGTGCTGTCAGCCATCTTATCTCCCCTGCTGCATGGGCGATAGCTTTTATCTGTGAGTATAAACATTAAAATGGAACTATAATCCTACCTTAGTCCTACAGAAGATTTCCAGCTGTTTCTCAGATATGAAGAAACACCTCCCATTACAGAAAGGTGTATGTGTCTGATTGTGTGCTTATTTGTGCATACGTGTGTTTGGACAATAAAATTCATGATGAGCAGGAATTTATCTGGAAAAAAAAATTCTACTTTAGGAACTTTCTGGAAATAGCTAGCTAAGCCAAGGAGCCAATTTTATATAACAGTCACAATGTAACATACAGAATGCAATTTAGAGTATCTAAGCATATTAATAACGTGACACCACAGCATAATGTGCTTCAAAACTTTTTTCTCTTTAATGCACCATTCAATTTTTATTTCAGGGCTTTTCATGCACAGCACCTCAGAGCATCAGTTTAAATAAGGAAATAAAAGAGAGCAAAGGCGCTAGCATATGAAATCCTAAAAGTAATTTTGTTTCAGCATTATTTATGAAACAGGAAGAAACCATCTTTAATAAATGGAGGAGATAATTTCACCATTTCTGCATGGGAACTGAAAGTTCTTTCCTTCTAGGTTATCAGTTGAATACAATAACATTTCCAAAGCATGTTAAGATTAAGTATGCAAATCTAGAAAATATTCTTTTTTCTAAAATCAGGAAAAACATGCAAGGTAGTTTAGAGATATATTGTCTCATCATTCCTTTAACAGCTCCTTCTGTCCTCTTGTCACTGGCCCTGCCTGCAGTCACGTCATTATTAGATCCTTTGCGGTATAGAAACTACTATTTGGAACAACCTCCCTGTATTTTTTTACTTCTTTTTTCTGACCTTAAGTTATCAGTTTCTTACTCTTAGTTGCTTTCCTCTCCTGTTAATGTTGTATGCAACTTAACTTTGGGCATACAAGGAATGCTGTTTGTTGAGCTGAGGTTAGCAGAAAAGAAGAAAGGATGGGTGGTACTGGGCTGTCTCTCACTGTTACCCTGTTTCCTCAAAATGGAGTGTGGGTCAGACCAGGGAATAGAAAGTGTGATGATCTCATCCATCAAGACACAAAATTCCCATTTTCCCAGTTGACCACTGACTTCCATTGAAGCTTTTGAAAGTTTTCTACTTCATTCAGAGATTCTGAATTAAACTCCAAATTGGATGCAAATGATGAAAAAGGTGGTTATATGTTTAACTCAAAGAGCATAAGTAGTTGTCTTAATGTCAGCACAAATGCTTGAAGTAGAGTTCTCCCCTAAACATTTATAGGAGTCCTTAAAATATTTCTGTTGGGTTATCAAAGCCATACAAAGGGGTTTGATTCCAATTATCATTAGAAATTAATTGAAACAGGGTATTGAAATCCCTTGTGTACCATTCTGTATATGCAATTCACATAATGTGGATAAGCAGAAATTAATAGGAAATGGCTGCCCCCAATACATTGAAAGCCTTGGCTTTCAGTTATATTGAAAGTAAAGTTATTATATTTTTGAAGATTCTAACAATCCTAATGCTATTCCCTAGCTTTAAAACGACACTGAAGAGCTCAGCAACAAATAATAGAAATTTAAACTGTCACATTTTTAAGTGTCAAATGTATATTTATATAGCAGATAGAGATGGTTACAACAGGGATAACCTCTGCTAATTTAACAAGACAGGAGCACATCTCTAATAAAAAAAGCACACAGAAATGCATTATTATGTTTTATAGAATCTCTTAGCTTTTTTTTTTCTTCTCACTTAATACCTTCCAAGGACCTCTCATTGTAGCAGTTTTTAAGCTTCTGTAGAAGCATGTGACATTCTTACCCTGGGATTTGATCCAGAAATGTGCCCTCAAATCAAGACAAGTCTCATTAGACTGGGATTGTTACTGTCCTCCCTTACTAAAATCTAGTTTATACCAACTAGATTAGATCAGGCTATATATATGAACTGTTCCTGGTGTCATTGCTAACTGCATAAACGTAAACACATTAAAATAAATAAGTAAATAAAAACAATTGACCATTTCCATTTTGAATATACTCTCTTGATGAAAAAAAAACCAAACAACCCACTCTATTTTCCCTAAATACTTTATATATATGAATACCATCACAAATTATGGAATTATTCTAACCCTTATTAAAATCAGAAGAAAAAGATCCCTTTCTCTTTCTGTAGACATTGGATCAAGCACCTTACAAGCAGTTCCAGTGAAAACAATGGAATTGCTCGTGACAGAATTTGGCCAGAACTTTTAATAACTATTCTGATAACATCTGAAGCAAAAAAAAAAAAAAGGTAGAAATTAAAAAGAGAAAGGTGCTATTTTTAATCAAACTCAGGGGTTTTTTTAATGTAGATTTTTGTCTTATATAAAGATGATTAAAGTGGAACTAATTGTTAAAATAGCTCCCAACTTCTTAGTGATACTGAATGAGGGAGAAATTTTACACTGAAGAGATAATTGGCATATTTAGCTAATCTTTTATTAATGTAGCACAACTGTAACATACATCTTGTCTCAGAAAAGTCAGCATGGAAGTTTTTATGTCTTTATGCTGTGATTCCACTTTTTAATAATTCTCTGTAGATGCAGTTTTTCATAACAAAAATGGGATTTTTCATTTTTATGTGTGCTGTATACTACACAGTTCTATTCAGTGAAGAGCAGGTTCCTTTCAGTACTAAATCTTCATGCAACACACTCCTATTGTGGGAAATATGCAGAACTTTCACTGATACATTTTAATCTAAAGAAAAATAATAATTACAATTTATGCTTTTAATATATAACATTTTATACAAAATCATGTTTTATGGAATGTGTAAAACAATACATTATCAATCACAAAAAGTCACTAGATTACCAAGAGGTTTGTGGTATGTCAAAAAGCTATACAAAAAGGTAATCAACTATAATTCTCCTGTACTTTAATATGAAAAGTTTGACTCCTAATTCTGCAATCAGTATTTCAGAATTACAGATCTCTCCAAGACTGCAGCAATGCATGCTCTAAATTAATGAGAGATACATGCTTGACAAATCATCACTGGACATAAAGAATAGGCAAGGATTCCTTATTTATGGAAGGACAAAGAAAAATTCCTCTCTCACCCAAGTTTAAAGAGGAAAAGAATACGTAATGTCCTCGAGTATCCGTTCCAATTGCTTAGCAGGATTACAAACAACCAGAATTGAAATAGTGTTTACAGAATCCATTCCATATTTTAAATGTAGCCACCTAGGACAGGGTTTGCAGAATCTGGTTAGTGCTACATGAATAGTCACACTGGAAAGATTTGATCGATAATGCCAATACCATTGCACTTCTGCACTGATTTTTACTACCATTTGGATTGTAGTACTCTCATTAATTGGGAATCCAGTTCTCCAAATCTCTGAGCATCCAGAAAGGACACATCATCTAGGAACCTGAAAACATAGTGTAACATACCATTGGTCTTAATAATTAGTTATTATGTGTGTGAAATTATGTTTTTAAAATCACAGAATTCTTAAGGTTTGAGGAAACCCCCTGAGGTTATTTAGTCCAAACCCCTGCTCAAAGCAGGGTCATGATACTCCAGAGGCAGTTACACAAATGCTGAGCAGAAGGGAAGGATCACCTCCCCATGGCCTGCTTGCTACACTCTTGCTAATGCAGCCCACGATGCTGTTAGCCTTCTTTTCTGCAAAGCACATTGTTGACTTCTCTTCAATTTGCTGTTCGCCATGCCCCTTCAGTTCTCTTCTGCAAAGATGTTTTCTGATCAGTCAACCCCCATCTTGTACTGTTGAGTGGGATTATTCTATCCTAGGTGTATGAAATTGCATTTGCCTTTGTTCAAGTCCATGAATTCCCTGTCAGCCCATCTTCCCCAGCTTGTCTAGATCACACTAGCAGCCCTGCCCTCCAGCATGTTGACCATGACTCACGATTCAGTATTTACTGTGAACTTTCTGAGGGTACATTTAATTTCATATTCCATGTCATTAATAAAGTCATTCAACAGTTTTGGTGCCAAGATCAGTCCCTGAGGAATATCACTAAGATACCAGCTGCCAGAGGTCCTTCTAAATTTCCATTCACTTTGTAGTCCTCTTGTCCGGCCCATATCTCACCGATTTGCCTACTATGACACCATGGCAGATGGGATCAGGAGCCTTGCTAAAGTCAAAGAAAACAACCTCTGCTCTCTCCTTGTTCACAGAGCTGGCCTTCTCATCATGATTTACCAAAAGACTGTTTGCCCTTGGTAAATTCCTGATAGCTGTTCCTGATCACTATCTTGTCATTCATGAATTTGGAAATTGCTTCCATTGGATTTGCTCCGTAACATCCTCAAGGACCAAGGTGAGGCTGACTAGTCGGTGGTTCCCTGGTTCCTCCCTCTTGCTTTTCTTGAAGATGAAAGCCACCGAGGCGAAGGGCTC
>NW_008825075.1:4186935-4187185 GCF_000699105.1 Pygoscelis adeliae | reverse complement strand
CACCGGCTATGGTTTCCACTCGGCCGAAAGCCGTCGCCAGAAGGAATGTGGCGACCCAGACGGAGCCCTCACGCAAGCACACAGCTGTCCAGGTCTCGGGCTGCAGGGAGTGCCTGAGCCTGTCACTTGTACCGGAGGGGTGCAGAGACACCACCTGTGTGCAGTGTGACCAGGTGGATGATCTGCTCTGCCTGGTGGCGGAGCTGAAGGAGGAAGTGGAAAGGTTAAGGAGTATCAGGGAGTGTGAGAG
>NW_008825075.1:4168642-4185003 GCF_000699105.1 Pygoscelis adeliae | reverse complement strand
TGCCCAGGGAAGTGGTTGAGTCCCCATCCCTGGAAGTATTTAAAAGACAGGTAGATGAGGCTCTTAGGGACATGGTTTAGTGGGCATGGTGGTGTTGGGTTGACGGTTGGACTCGATGATCTTGGAGGTCTCTTCCAACCTTAATGATTCTATGATTCTATGGTTCTATGATTGTGATGTTTGTCTTTTTCCAATTACCAGCACATTCCGTGATTGGTATGACCTTTCAAATATGGTAAAGGTCTTGCAGTGACATTGGTCAGCTCCCTGAGTATCCCTGGATACATCCCATCTCAGCCCATTGAATTCTGTATGTCTAGATGGATGATTCTATGATTCTATGGTTCTATGATTGTGATGTTTGTCTTTTTCCAATTACCAGCACATTCCGTGATTGGTATGACCTTTCAAATATGGTAAAGGTCTTGCAGTGACATTGGTCAGCTCCCTGAGTATCCCTGGATACATCCCATCTCAGCCCATTGAATTCTGTATGTCTAGATGGCTCAGGTGTTCCCTAACTGTATCTTTCTCTACTGTGGTTACTCTTTCACTCCCAAAGACTCTGCTAGCAGTCTCAAGGAGCTGAGTCATCTAAGGGCAGACTTTGCCGGTTTTAAAACAAAGAAAATCAAAAAGGCATAGAGTACCTTGGCTTTTTCTGTGTCCTGTGTCACTAGGTTCTCCACCCCACTGAGTAGTGAATCCACCTTTTTCTTAGTCTTTTTGCTGCTGTTTTGTTTATAGAAGTAGGTATTCACTAATAGTAAGTGATAAGATGAAATAATGTTCTGGGTTTTTTTCTTTCTTTACAAGACAGAGAGAAAAAACAGTTTCAACTAACTCTATTTGTGACCAGAAACTAGAGGTGAGGGAGAACCATGCAAAAACTATATTTTTCTAGATTGTTGATGTTAAAAAACTAGCAAATACTCAACTATCTTATTGTTCATTAATCTGAAGTCCACATTCCACAACAATTTTGTTCCAGAAAATACTACCTATCAAATAGTCATAAATAAAAAAAAAAAAATACAAAAGATATGTTAACATGGCTGAAATGCATTTTCCATTAAGCATTCTAAACCGTTTACTTTTCTTGGTGAATCAGAAGTAATTCTAGAGCAGCATAAACTGATTTAAATTGAGCTACAACCGTTCCCCACTTCCTTCCCTCTTCCTTTGTATAGCAGCTCCAGCATTCATTTGGCCTTCCAATGAATCAGTTCAACTTACTGAGCTTGCAGGAAACCATTTTATTTCTTTCTTGGGTTAGTTTTCTGTTGACTTTGCAAGTGAACTGCCAAATCAGAGAGCCAAGATAAGCAAATGTGCCAGAGCAAAGGTTGCATTGACATTTAGGCTTACTTAATCTCTCATGAAGCTGCACCCTGAATTAGTACCCACAATATAATGTTAGTCCAGATATTTGAAATGCTATGTTTGTATATACATTTTGTTCATTCTTTCTATTTATTATTACAGTAGCAGCTAGAAGTCAGTTAGAACTGTCTGTGAGGTATTGTTCAAATATAGAGTAAGAAAAAGTCACCATCCAAATGGACATGGCAAAGGAGAGAGAAAAACAGTACAGAATCTTCTCCAAACAGTGTTGGTGTCTGAACCGAAAGCAGAGCTCAAGTCCCCTTCATTCAGTTTGATGCCTGTCTGCTAGAGAGGAAATAGGATTATAAGTGCACTTTCTGCTCAGAAGGTCAGCTCCCCACATATGAATATTGGACTTGTTCTCCTCCCTGACTAGGAAGTGTCTTCTAAATACTGACAAGTTTTGTCAGTGAAACCTTAGTCCTCAACAAAGTCAATATCAAAACCAGTAATTCACTTCCAGCTCCAATTGATTTTAATAAAACAATATCTACTGAAGCTTGGAGTGCAAACAGATTCAGAGATAGGCCTCCTTATGCATGACCATCAGTACAAGGCAAAGGTTAAAAGCTAAGGAACAAAGAAGGACCCACCATTTTATAGACATGATTCAACTTAAAGAAGACTCTGATGAATACTACTTACTTCATCAGAAACAGTAAATATGGTGCTTTTTTTCTTTTTTTCTTTTCTTTAGCCTATTTTGTTCATTGAGCTACTAAACTGAGGGAAATGTTGTTCTGGTTTTTAAAACGCTGGCTAAATAAAACCCCCGTATCAAGAGAAGAATGCATCAGTAAAGCTACAGGCAGTTAACTTGAATGCTGGAACAATATTTTATTATGTCTTCAGGAGGAAAGATAACCAAAAGCATTGAAATGCATGGTATGCTCTTCATGTGGCAAAGTGCTGGAGCTGCAGGGGTGGCCCCTGTGAGGATCGGCCGGGGCTGCCCCGTGCCAGACACAGCCAGTTCCAGCCAGCTCCAACGGCCCCACCGCAGGGCACGGCTGAGCCCCTCAGCCACGGGCGGGTGCCTCAGGGAAAGAAAGGGCAAAACACTGCCCAGCAGCCAGGGCTGAGGGAAACGGTGTGAGAAAGAGCCCTGCGAGCCCCGGGGGGAGAGCAGGAGGAGGGGAGGAGGTGCTCCAGGCGCCCCAGCAGAGAGAGAGATGCCCCTGCGGCCCCTGGAGAGACCCCGGTGGGGCAGGTGTTTCCCTGCAGCCCGTGGGAAGGCCCCAGGCTGGAGCAGGGAAAAGTGTGAGGAGGAAGGAGCAGCAGAGGGGAGATGTTATGGACTGACCACAGCCCCCCTTTCCCCATCCCCTTGTGATACTCAGAAGGGAGGAGGTAGAGGAATCAGGGGTGAAGGAGTGAAGCTGAGCCTGGGGAATGGGGAGAAGGTGTTTTATTTTTTGTCTTTGTTTCTCGCTGTCTTACTCTATTTTAATTGGCAATAAATTAAATTAATATTCATCAAGCTGAGTCTGTTTTGTCCATGATGGTAATTGGTAAGGGATCTGCCTGTCTTCATGTCAACTCACGAGCTTTTCCATTTTATTTTCTCCTCCAGTCCTGTTGAGGAGGGGCAGCGAGAGAGTGTCTGGGTGGGCATCTGGCAGCCAGCCAAGGTCGACCCACCATATCCATCTAATTCAGGAAAGTCTAGTTGAGTTTTTCCCTGCCAAACATAAGCAAAATGTAATCCAGAGTAAGCAATAAGGTTGCTGATTATATGCTTTTTTAGGCTATCCTAAAAATAAACTAAACATACTTCCTTACTACACTACATTATTTAATTTTTTTTCTACACTTCTCCCATTCAATTAACTCCTAAGAAAATAGACTGCCATTCTGTATATGTTTAAGTGAAACAATATGAGAAAAAGATGTCTTCACTCATCTAGAGTTTCTCATTCCAGTTCAGCTCGACTTATCTAAAAAGTAATAATGTAATGAAAATTCACAGAATTACTCTACTACAGCAAAGGTAAAATATAAGTGTCTCTTTCCCATCTCCCACACATTAAGTAACTTGCACTACCACTGACCTGTAGGACTGAACATCCTTCCCTCACCTTACAGACCTTTACGTTCTCCTGAGTGAAGCATATGCTTCTGTGGAACAGAGTGGAGTGAATTCATTGAGCACCCAGCAAAAGGGTTGTAGGAGGTGAAAGGAAGGCCAGTTTCTGTGGCCATGCTGGAAGTCTGCCCAAACTGTTGATCCCCAAGGAAAAGGCAGAAGGGACGGGTAACTTTAGAGACAACAGGTTCTCAATCAGGCAGTCTGAATATAAGCAAATATATATCCTGTAGGCATAAGATACCTGGATGGCAAATGTAGCTGTGGAGTGGTGAAGGAAGCTACAAACAGACTGTTGAGACGGACACTCATCCGTGTTCACATTACTGTCACAGAGGATAACTTTGGTGAGTATCGTTTGAAAAATGGTGGAAATTAATTATGAAATATCCAGATACTATGGAACATTTAGAGTACTCCAACAGGAGTTATAACATATAATGTTTGCTCTTTCTTTGTAAAGTTGAAGAAAGTTTGAGAAGCAGAAATCAGAAATGACATTAGAAATTTAGAGTTCCTAAAACCAGTTTCTATTTTGTGTTTATTTTACCATTCAAAACTGAATTATACAGGCTATAAAGTCAATAGGACATAAAAACACTTTTAATTCTTTGATTGATAGGAATGCATTTAAGCATATATTTAAGATATTAACCCTATACTTAAGAGATTAAGCTTTCACTGCTGAATTGCAGCCCTGTTGGGACTTTATGGCAATAATAGCATCATAGATCCTTGACACTGATATACATAGTTAATTAATGTCTTAGAGGAGCAGGTAAGTTTTTCAAGCTCATCATAATAGAGCACTTTCCTTAATTATTTATATCCAAAATGAAAATGCATTGTATTATATGAATTCTCTGAGGTGTACATCTGTAAAGAAGATGGGCCAATCTAGCCAGGTGAGCATTAAGATTAGTTCTCGTCAATAATACCCCTCTGCTTTTCCAAATCCCAGCTTACTAATGACCTTGAAGGAAGTAGAACTACATCAGTGATGCAAGAGAGACCGTGTCCTCTTATAAACTTCTATAGTCTTTTTCAAGAATACACCCCTGGGCTATCAAGCCAGTGGCAGCATGTACATTAATTTCAAAGAAGCTTAGGTTTCACACTGTGCAGCTAGAAATCATTGCCATATATAGAAAAGTTCCTTCTGAAAGAGGAAGGTTTTGCTTTTGAAGGTTGTCTTCTTAGAAAGGACAGTTGGCCTGGATGGCTTTTTGGGGAAAGAAATATAGGGACAAGTGCTAGAGAGTCCAGGATCATAGTTGTTAACTGAAGCTTATTTGAGCAGTACGGTAATACGGCGATAAACAACAATTAATAAATAAATAGCAAATACTACCTGAACTTTAAAATTGAGGTTGGATGTCTGTCTCAAGCATATGTTCTAATACCTCAGGTTATTTGTTTTGGTGCGGGAATTAGGAGGTATAGCTCTTGAGGCTGAACGATGTCAGAAGGTCAGACTAGTTCATTGCATTGTTCTTACAGCACATAAAATCTATGAGAGTATGAGCTTTGGAGCTGAACTTTGCATACCAAAATATTTGTTCTCCTACATATAAAAAAAAAAAGCTCCTTTATGTAAGAGACTTGACATACCAGAATAAAGTGCATCAGCCTGCTTTCTGTGATATTATCTATCAGATCCATTGTGAGAAAATTACCCTTTACATATCTGGGTGTACACACATTGCGTAAATTGCCAGGTTTTGCAAAAACTTCTGTACTGTTTTTACTATGATGTAGGATGCTGTTTTTAAAGATACTGTGCTATTTCATCTGTAAAGCACTGAATTTTAATGTGCATTTGATAAGATTTGGGCTGAAATAGCATTTAACACTTCTGTATTTTACAATTATTGCTTCTGAATTTGTACTTGCATATTTTATTAGTTACTGTTTTTATTGTTGTTTGGTACATGCAAGCTGCTAGCAACAGACAGTTTATACTGTATTTGATTACACAGACAAAACAGTTTAACCCAATACAGTTTAATCAGAACTACTCAAAAAATCAACTTAGCCTTGATCTTGTGAAATCAAGAGTGGTCTAAATGTATAACTTGTCCTTTTCAAGAAGACATTCTGTATTTTATGAACAAGGATTTTTATTTTATTCTTTTCTTCTGTAAAGAGTGAGTAAACTGAAATGACAAGATCAGTCCTGTATGAATGTTCCCTGTGGGACTCTCGAGAAAAGTGAAAAGAAATCTGATTAATTTCTGGTCTGGAGCATAAAAAGTGCTAGCAAGTTTCAGTGCAAAGTTAGAGATGCAGGACTGGAGACAACTAGATCAGTAGAATTGAAAAGGTCTAAGTAGAGTTTGGAGTTTTATTTTTCAAAAGATTTTTTTCCCCTCATCAGAAGACACCAGTTCCGTAATAGTCAAAACTCTCCTTGAGGATACTTCAGGGTTATATATCAAAACCATGTATGTTTTTTGGGACTAGGTTGAAACTACTTGGCTTTGGAATCTGTTTCTTTCTCAGTCCTTATGTACAGCTAAAGGATCAGAGCATCTGACTTTATATTTCAATGACTGCAAAAGTCACCTGGGATGGAAAAAACAAAATAAAACAAAAACAATGGTGAATACTTGATGATTTTAAAGAGGTAGCAAGAGGGCTGAACAAGCCTGGCCCATAATAACAAATCGCCAGGTGGCTACAGTACTTACGGGGTAATAACCAAGTCTGAGTCTCCCACTTCCTAAATCAAGACCCTCCTTATCAGGATTTTGGGTATTTTCACTTCTGTGTAGTAAATCTCTAAACCCTGCAAAATGGATCACTCTCCTGAAGAACTGGAAAAGCTTTCTAAGCTTGAAGATGTACACAGAAACAGGAAACATTTCCAACACAGCTCTAAGGACCTGGATAATAGGGAAAAGAAGTCATGTAGTGCTGTACCTGAATCCCTGAAGCTACCACCACGTAAGTCCTGACGAAATTCAAAGTCACATTGCTTTTCATTATCAATAATTTTTGCACTGGTAGTCTGGAGCAGCATCTAAAGCTTTGCTTTATTTTTCAAAGTTTACCTGAGCCTCTTTAATCTGGCTATGCAGTTTTCAAAACAGAATTTTTAATGTTATTGTAATATCAGTATTTCCTGTTTTAGAATAGGTCAAAAATGTAAGAAGATCAGAGTTTTCCAACACTTATTTTCAGATTTTTGCTCTTGATCTCAGGAAATAAAGAATACTAAATGTAACATGATTGTCTCAATCTCTAAAAACTTTAGCTTCATTTTGAAGTTCCAACACAATTTCAACCTTACAATATTTGTTTGCTCCTTTTGCAAATTCTTCAACATGTTTTCACAACTTGCAGGCTACTATCAGGGCTACCTACGTACTTACTCTGTTACTAACACCAAGTAAAACCCTGTTACATTAAAACACTTTTACTTTTTCCTTCTTCTGCATGAGGAAGATTACAGTATAGAAGACAAAGCTGGCTGTTTTGAGAGATACAAGTTAAACTAACTCTTACATCTCATGGCCACTAATGGCAATTTGTGCTCCTGTTACTCAAGGTCAGAAAATCGCTAAAGTAAGTAGGTGACAATCCTCAATCTTGTCCCAAACGCAAATGTTATGTAAACTACATATTGTTTGAATTTTAACTGGCCTGTGCTTTACCAACTAGAAATACGAAATCAGAGGGTGGCAAGTCTTATATAAAGTTGCATTCATGAACTCCACCAAACTGAGTCCTCACAGTAAGTGTTTCACATTATTTTAGAGGTAGAAATTACACAAAAGAGTACATTTTACATACAAGTGTTAATGGCCTTTTCAATCTCTCTCTAACCTAGAGCTATAAATACAGTGAGAAGCTGCCACCTTTTTCTCTAGAGTTATATTGGCATAACTATGCCACCCTCAGAGCACAGAAGTGCATACACTAGCAGAAAGAATTTCTTCTTCAGTAGTTTTGCTACCTCCCCGCAAAATATGCTATAAACTGGCAAACCCTCTTCTGCTAGGAAAGCTGCATGTAAGGGTTTTTCCCACAACAGAATGACTTCAGCTGGGGTATGGCTTTCTCACATTATATGTTGACAAAACTAGGCTGCAAAATTTGTGGATCAAGTTTAGGTGTCTGCCCTTGCTCTCTTGATCCATTTCCATCTATCTGCCATCTTCCTGGCAGCCAACTCTGTCTAGCAAATCTCAGTACAAGGAGCCTGATTTAAAGTCAATGGAGAAGAACAGAAAAAAATGATCCATAGGCATGGTTAGGCTTTAACATAGCTGAATGCTATGAATTTCCTAATTTGTATCTCCAGCAAAATGATTTATTTTCTTCCCATACACTAAGCCATGTATATCAATGTTTCCAGATATGCTTTCTAAACAGTATGTAATTGAAACAATATCCCCTCAGACTTCAGTTCCTAAGTCAGGAAAGGCTACAATTCATGTTTAAAAAAAAAAAGAAGGAAAAAAGAAAAAGGGCGGGGGATCACATCTTTGCATTTCTTGCAGCTTCTTAGAACTTTGTCTTCAGTACAAAGTTCTGTATCAACAGTAAAAACAAAACACATACAATAGCATGATTGGTGAATGGGGCTAATGTGATCCTTAGCTGGGTTACTCCAGCAAAAAGCATTGAAATACAGTCTCTGCTTTTTTTTCTTGACATTGGTAAAAAGAGGAACAGGATTTCACTCAACACAATAATGGAAAATCTTCATGCCTTTAAAGAGCCTCACTTTCTTTATATATCTAGATATATTTTAAATATAAAACTAAATGTAGCTAGTTAATTTGCACAGCAGACTGATATTAGTATTGTGTGATTTTCTGTGTTTATTGCAATGTTCTAGTTATGGTATGTTGACATTTTTGTTGATGTACCCACCTTCTGGGCAGCTAACTCTCTGGTATAACACTTCTCAGAATGGCCTACTGCATCAAGCGTGAGAAGTTTGTGCAGTCCCAACTTCAAGCGTCTCTTAACTATCTTGTATTTTGTCTTTGACATATTATTGGAGTTCTCTCATTTGATGGTATTAAGCTGTTTCCTCAGGCACAGGATGCCTTTTTCCCATACTTGTTCCTTTGAGATCTGGGCAGCAAATTCGGGTTTAATCCACTTCCATCTTCATTGCAGTTTTACTGGAAGCAGCTGTTACCCCTTCTTTAACAGTTTGCTTGCTGTCAGGCAGCCTGAGGGACCCACCATATGACATCCGTCCTTGGTTCTAAATATACACCTGCACAACATGTTTTCTTGGGGCAAGAGTAGAGCAAAGGGACTCTCTCTTCCTTTTGCACAACTGTACTTTCATCTCTTGACTGGAAAACTTTATTTATTCCCTGTAGTTATACTTAGCAACTTTTCATCTTTTGAATAGAAGGGTTAATTCTACTTTTAGTACAGTCTGAAAATGTATTACAGCTTCATTGCCTGTTTCACTAGACATAAACATCAACACTGCAAAATGCAAATCAGTTACCCCTTAAATCTCATTTCAGAAAATTCAGGCAGGTTTTGGTTAAGAGAATGAGGCTTGACTTAACTATCATATTATTAGAAGTAGGCTCAATTGGGAATAAATGTTTGAACACAGAAAATATTTTCACATATGCTTAGAAGTCCAGCTAAGTCCTATTCAAGACAAAGAGCATACAACCCCCTTGCTGCATTTTGTGACTGGGACCCTTCTCTCTAAGCCATTGATCTCTTCTACCCTGAACTCTAAGCAGTTGGTTGAACTGCTGCGATTAACATATCCTACTGTGCCACAATATGGAAGGCTATTCATCACCTCATTCTAACACTACAGCTATTAAGGCAGTCAACTGACATAGTCCAGGGCAAAGTAGATCTAAAGGTAGAAAACAGCAAAGTCAGCAGATTTATGAAAAGTGAAGATGCCATTCTGGGTCTGCTAGATTAAGATTGTTCTATTTCCTGATGAAGATAGTTTCACGCCTTGTTCTGAAGTCACGTTTTAAGACTACCATATAATCCTTCGTGCCTGAATATCTTCCAGAATGGTTATTTCATTTTGTTCAACAAAGGTACATTCCTTCAAAACTAACTTCAAAAGACAGCCTACATGCTTCATAAAAATATCAGGTATGGTCTTTCAAGACTTATTCTGCTTGATATCTGTAGACATACAGGATAAATCAGATGTTATGTATCCTACTATATTTTTTTATAAGTATAAACAAAAACATTATCAAAAAAATGAAACTTCATAGCGTTATATGAAGTGGATTTATAGCACTCCTTGAAAAGAAGTAGAAACACATTAAAAATCCTTGATATTTTTGTTTGGAGAAAACAAATACTTCCAATCAACTAGAAAACATAGCAGCTCCAGTTCATAGCTGAAAAAAACCTGTTCCACTGAGCAAGATGCTTTCAAGAATACTGAGGAATTCTCAGTCCTTCACACCCATTTCCCTTAAAAGTATGTGATTTCTAGAAGATTTGAAACCTCTAACTTCCTCTACAAGATTGGACCCATTTAAGATAAGTTAAAGTAGGTACCAAAAAAAAAAAAAAAAGCAGCGTCATCTATCTGTAGACATTCTTAAAATAGAGGCCAAAGCAGAAAGAAAGCATCTACCTTACACAACTTACAGTCTAGTTACCAATTGAAAGTACAAGTGCACGTTGTTGAATTATTTCAGTCCAAGAGTCAGACTGCAGGATGAACAAATCAAAGGAGTAGAGCTCAGGACAGTTGGAGTCACATTTCTAATTTGGATTTGTGAACCTAGATGAGCTGAGGCTGTGGTCTGGAATCTTTCCACAGTTCAGTTCATCTTTTCATTTGGGCTGACTGCTAGCAGAAATAGGAATGCACACAATTGGCTAAATTAATTGTCATTTTCTTGTTTGCCAATACTGCTAGTTTTAATAATCTAGTTTATTTTCAAGACCTACCAGCAGTATATTCATGTACTTTATATCTCTTTACATCAGTCTAAGACTTTCAGTCAATTTGCCCTACCATACATCAGATATGTAGCTGTACTATTTATTGACTCCTCACTTCCACCCACAAATGGCCTATAAAACCTCTCAAAACAAAGTGTATGATTTACAAGGCAATCTCAGCAAGAAGCAGCAAATGGTCTCATACATTCAAATGCCCCTGCAGGATCAAGTAAATATGTGATTGGTAAGCTTACCCTTGTCTCAGGTAGGGGCCACTTTCTGCAAAAGTCATTGTGCTCTAGATGCAAATTTTCCAAGTCACTTGGAACAACATACTCCACTGCATGTGGCATAGAATAGAAATGTTTGCATAGTGCTGTTTTGAACAGATCAGTCCCCCTACATTTTGAGATGTACATCAGAGAAGTCACAAGTTGGCATGCAATGCGAGAACCAAAAGTATGAGTTTTCTGTTGAGACCATGGGTAGGTGACGACAATGAGTATGAAGTGAGAAATCTTCAGGAACTCATCAGTAGTGCTCCCAAGAAACTTTTGCATTGTGATAGTCTACTTGTCCTGATAATACTACTTTTATGGCCAACCTGTGGCTCCATATGAAAATAGGGAAAAATTAAACTAAAGACTATTTATATTTTTTACTCATTGTCAAAATCTATCCTATCACAACTTTTCCCATAAAATGAAAAAATAAGTGAGGCCTGCTGCATCATATTCAATATGCAGTATGTCCTGCATAATCACAGTTAACAGAACATCAGTCATTTGAGTCTTATAAGAAGCTGTTCAATGGTGCTGGTGACCAGGAAATCAAAATTTTAGAGTAGGAGTCTGAATTCAAGTTCCTAAAGGCATGTTTAGGCATCTAATAAAGGCCTATTGTTTAAAGATGATAAGATGTGTAGCTTTCTGTCAATGGAGTGGGCTTGTGGTTTTTTTTCCAAAAAATATTATGTCTAAAAAAGTATTTCAGTGTTTCACTTTCTGTAGCATTCTCAGCAGCAAACTTAAAAAACCAGAATATTTAATTTTGCTTCTGTTCAGAGTAACTTCAAGCTTATAAATTCAAATATTTTTTGGGGAGGGACAATAATCATGAGGTTTTCAAATCAACTCTTTGCTAATTGGATTCTGGAGAAAGTTTCAAAAATATATTATTTTTCCCAATTCATGGTAAGTGGATATTTTTATATGTCAGAATTTCTTTAGGAATTACTTTTTTTTGTTGTTGTTGAGTTTCTGTTCTCTTGTAGCATAAAGCTACAGTGGAATTCTAATTAACACAATGATGAAGCTTATTAGTGCTCCTCAGAATCAGGATATTAAATAAAAGTCAGACTAGGTGTGTAAATAATGCACTTGCTAACAGTAAGTTTGGTTAGTCCTAAGAATAATTGGTTTAAAATAGTGGAATGATGCCGAAAAGGTGAAAAGAAAATGCAGAGGAAGCATAATGAAAAAGAATGTGAAAAATATGAAGAAAAATAGACATACTAATGCATCATTAAAATTGTAATTGCAGTAGATAAAGCATGTTAAACATCAGGTTATAATTACGTAAAGTTTGATACATTAATTTTACACAGTGGACTGGAGAATATTTTCAGATTTTAATTCCTAAACAGCAGATATCTTTTTTTTTTTAATGTCAAGTTTAATCCTGAATGATACCATTTAGGAATCTGTGGCAAATACAGCAAGATATATTCTGTGATGCCTATTACACTCCAATGATTAAATGTGCTGTAGAGACAAACGCATGCTGTCTTCATTTATTATACCCTGTGGACAGAATTTGGTACTTCTTCTCTTTAACTTTCAACACTAAATGGCAAAATAAATTTACAGAAAGAAACCAGCCATATACAGGGTTACATGTGGATGAAGAGAGTTATAATTCCATTTACTTTCTTATTTTGGGGGTTATAAAGGGATAAAAATAAAAGGAAACCTCTCCACACAAGTATTATCGGACGACGAAGCTTTTTTGAGAGAGATTACAAATGATTTATAGAGGTCGGCACCAAGTAAAATTTCAAGGAGGATTTAACATTAATCAGCTGTCTTAAAACTTTTTGGAAGTATAAAAAATATATGATTTTAACCAACTGTTCCCTCTTGCTGAGTCCATCGTTTACTCACTGTTCTATATGATTGCCACTTTGAATTAAACACCTTTTCACACCATTTGCTGTGCAGATGGCAAAGTGCTCTGCGAATGACAGAGCTGAAACCCCAGGAGCTCTGAGCAGTGCACTGGAAATACATCACAATAACCAGATACCTATTATCTACTCTTGACTTGGCTGTAATCTCCTTCTCCAAATCCTTGACTGTCTGCTCGTCCCTTTGGCTTTTCTCTCAGAATATATTACCTCTGCACCTTTTTTAGAGAGCTCTGGAGAGGAGATCTCTGTCAATGTCTAGACCACCCTCCGTAAAGTTCAACAGTTTGACAATTTGCACCTCTCGCTGCCTGGCAGCCAGCAGTGGGTATCGTCTCCTCTGTGCTCTCAACTGTGAACATGTTTGGCAGTGGTGTGAGAGAAAGAGCTGCTTAAAGCAGCTGTAGAGCAAGTCCTTTGATGGTCCCCATGCCCCTGGGCCATCCAGATTCTGCCAGTTGCTGCTCTGGAAGGTGGGCACAGGAGCAGGGACATCGCCCCACCTCTCCTCCATGTGTCCTCCTGACCCTGTGGCATTCACACTTCCTTCACACCTGCACTCATCCCTTTCTTAGCTTTCACATGTTGCTCTCAGCTTAAACCCCTGTCACCAGATTTTCAAATGGTCATTTCCTAGCCAAATCTTAAGAATTGTACTCTATCCACCCTGCCCATTCTCCCTGTCAACCATCTTTGACAGTTAACCATATTCTTCTCCACCAGATATTCTCCTCTGTGTTACGTTGCCTTCCAAGTCTGAGCCCTTTCCTGTGTCTCCTCCTAGCTTTTTAGTCACTTGTTACTCAGTGTGTCCTCTAAAGGACTTTTTCGTCTTCAAATCCTTATGCGTTTTCTAGGGTTCAGTCACAACTCTTCATTCTCTATACCTTCTTAGGTTAACTTCAAATGTAGATGCAGATTTAACTCTGAATTTTTTGCAGGCAATGTACTGCTTTAATTCCATATTCCAAAAGTATATCTTGAATTCTCAGCTTGTCTCTCTAAGATAAATAACTAGCACTTCAGCTTTCCTTCTTTCTCCCAACCCATTTGCCATCCCTCACCTCACTTCACACTTCAGTGCTTAGTTTGGCATGATCAGATTTTGACAAATCTCATCGTCCACAAATCAAGGTTATGTTAATACTTGCAGATTTTCTGTATACTGTTTTCAACTTTAGCCTTTGATAAAATGACAGCTTGCCATCTCCTTGCAATACCTTTCTCAGGTTTAAGAATAGAATAATTTTCAGCCATCCTCCTTCAGAATGTTGCTTAAGGAAGTTCATCCTGGCTTCCCTTTTGCCCATTGCTCTACTGGTTATGTCTTCTCCATTATATCAAATATACACTACTTGTTTTCATTCCCAGGCCTCCCCAAGTACCTGCCTGCTGTTGTATTTAAAAGGAAAACTTTGGCTCCTCCTTCTAAAGTTTAATTTTCTATTACCTCTTATTTTTATTGGAATAGGCTGTAAACATCTGGCTTTATTGTTTTTTAAATCCATCTTAAAAATCCTTCTTTTTAGAGACATCTTTAATGAACAAGGGTCTTATAAGAAAGATAGGGACAGACTTTTTAGTAGGGCCTGTAGCAACAGGACAAGGGGTAATGGTTTGAAACTAAAAGAGGGTAGATTCAGATTAGCTATAAGTAAGAAATTTTTTATTGTGAGGGTGGTTAAACACTGGCATAGGTTGCCCAGAGAGCTGGTAGATGTCCCACCCCTGGAAACATTCAAGGTCAGGTTGGACAGGGCTCTGAGCAACCTGATCTAGTTGAAGATGTCCCTGGTCTTTACAGGGGGGCGTTGGACTAGGTGACCTTTAAAGGTCCCTTCCAACCAAAATCATTCTGTGATTCTATGATTCTGTAACAAGAAAATTTTATACTTCTGCTGTACCAAGATCACTCTCTTGCATTTTCTTATGCTCTTCCAATTAACTGTCTCGAGTTGTTACTTCTTGTTATATATTCTAAGCTCTTTTAAACTGGGATCGTCATTCCATTTGTTTTGGGTCAGTATGCTCCTGGTCCATGACAATATTCTTGCCCCTTCATGAATTGCCTCCGAAAATTGCTCCTTTTACTGGGTCATTGTTCCAGGAAAAATCCATAGAATGTTTCTCATTTTTTCAAGGATTTAATTTACTCCTTAGCAATTTTTTTCAATAGAATAACACAATTTAATATAGATTTAAAAATGTAATGGCAAGGCTTCAGATTTATTACATGGGTGAGTTATTATCAGGTTATCACAAGGAACTGGAGGCACAAAAGTGAAATGCTTAACGGATGCTCCTATGTCTGGATTTCAGAACAGAACTGGAAGCTGATCTTGGCTTACTGGGGGATTCTCAGAGACAATTCATACAAGTAAGTGACTGCTTATGGCCATAAGTGACTGTTTATGGGCACTTCATATGGGAGTGGAATACTCTGCTGTGTCCTACAGAAGGGAATGAGCTCAAACAAAATGCTAAGGAAGGGGAAGAACCGTATGAAAAGTTAAAAATACCCTGCCACCTTTTTTGCTATGGGGGAAAAAAGACCAGTCAACAACACTGAAGAAAGAAAGAAAAGATCCTATCTACACATTTTAAGAAATGGAATAGCTCTGAGTCCAACTACAGATAGAAACAATTAGTCAAACCTGTTACTGTGGAAAAATTGTATAAACTTATACAATTGAAAAAATGCTTGCAAAAGTATTTCTAACACATCTAGAAAAATTGACACAAAAAGACCACCTTCAAAAACACTCTTGTTTGTAAGGACTTCAGTTAATAATGCATTATATCTTTCCAAGAAATCTTTTTGACAAAAGTGGTATGTGATATGAGCATATTGTACTGCATTCCCCTCCTCCAGTATAAATATAGATTCTGAGAAAAGGAATCATTAAAAAGCCATTTAAAATGTGGGTTTTTGTTTGTTTTTCAGATCTGAGAGAAAATTATTGACTTCACATTGAAGCAAAAAAAGAGAAAGAAGTGCAACTAACATTTGTAGTAAATACTAATATCTGTAGTAAATAGTCTGGAAAATAAATTTAGAACTGCAACCACAGTAATTAGCAGTGATTTAATTTACAGCCATTGCAGCAATGAGTTAGTGAAGTGCCTGGGAGGTTATTTTTATCAGACTCCTATCTCAGTGAGACAGGTTTCCTCTTCCTTTGTATGCCATACATGGAACCCTGTTAGGAAAAGAGAATTACATAAAACTATGCAAATGATATCTACTTTCCTCATAGGAATGTCTATGTTCCTTTCTGCTGTATTCTACCAACAGGATTCTTTTCCTAAAAAAAGTCTGAGCAGATTCAATCTGAAGTCTTCTTATGCTTAATGAAACAGTCTGAATCTTCTTTTCAGGAAGTATTGTCTCCTGGTGCCTCACATTGTGTAAGGCTATAATTGTCAGAATTGTTTATGCTGTTTGTCTGTTTTAAGGAAACTAGCAGTAGGAAAACCTGATACCTTGTTGGTTTCAAGCCTTTCTATCAGCTTTATTCAAGTCTAGAAATTAATCTGAAGTACTATGCACCATTACTTGCTATCCTAACAGGAAGGAAACCCTCTTTTCCTGAAAGCCCACGTCTGCCCATTCGCACACTAGGCAAGACTGATTCCTGTTCCATACTTTTTGTCAAGACCGGCACATAGATGGTTTCAGACACGATCTACCAACCAGTTACAGCTGAGGCCCAAGGACAGGTAGCTTTGTACTGGAACAGGGCAGGTGCTACTGAGCATGGCTCCATCCACAAAGAAAATCTAATG
>NW_008825075.1:4142491-4168599 GCF_000699105.1 Pygoscelis adeliae | reverse complement strand
TGTAGCCGCCCCCCCCCACCCCCCCGCCCCAGACCCAGTGCCTGACACCTCATGCCTTGGGAGACACCAGCTCTCTTCCTCTGGCTGCCAAACAGGTAAACCTCTCCATGAGTCTCTCTCTCAGATTCCGCAACTGGAGTAACACAGGTCAAGTAATTTATGCAGTGTGGATATGGAATTACACACTGGTCTTAAACCAGTAATAATATGAAAAATAGTGCAAGTTTTTGTGGGAGATGTGCTATTATTTTTACTGAAATAAAGCCATTTTGATGTCAATGAAGAGAAATAGTATGATTTAACTGTACCTAGACGTCTACTATAGCATGAAATTAATTATTTCCTGGAAGCATTTATTTCTCTTTACTGACTATAGAAAAGGAGCCTAGGGTGATTCCAATGTAGTAGTCCGGACAACAAATATTATACTTGGATAAATGAATCTGAGATCTGAGAGGCAGTCAACTTCATGTGTTTAGCTACAGCACACCTGAGACAAGCCCCTTAGTCAGATTAACCATAACTCACAAACTGGTTTAACAGTGCTTTACTTCTAATCATCCAGCTCACACATCTGTGGCAGTGTCAATAAGAAAGTAAAATAAAAAGAAATAGTCCTTGCTCAGCCCAAGACTCCTAGTTGTATTAAAAAGATCTGTGCATTGTAGCTGGAGCCAGCCAAATCTCTTACTTGGACTCTGCACCAGACAGAAATTACTATTCAGTCATGCCTGGCTCTGGAGTGGGATGTCCTCCAGTATTTATGGCCAGATATACGGAATACCCACCTCTTTCCTCTCTTTGGGATGAGCCAGTGAAAGGATGTAGGTATCATAGATCCTACTATTTAGGACCTAGGTATCTAGCTGGGGAGTAGAAGGGTCTTACCATTAATTTGATCATGAATGGAGGGAAGATTATTAGTCAATGGCTGAGTGTTTAACAGCATGAACTCAAGAGCAGAATCCCCATCTGTCAGTACCTTGTATTACTGAGATGAAACAGATGGCGAAGGTAATGGAATTGAAATTAAAACTCTCAGCCGAGGTTTACACCTAACTGCATCACCTTTTACTGTCTTACGATTGGCTGCAGAGGGGGAAAAAGCTTCATGTTCTGTAGCTGTAAAACACCTAAATACTACTGCATTCCTCACGCCACAGGAGAGGAGCCATGTGCCTAAGATGCCTGATATCATTGATGAGTTCTCAGCCTTTATTGAAGCATAAGCCTTTTTCTTTTCTCTGAATGTGTCTACGCTGAAACAGAAAATTATGTTTCTAACTCGGATAAGCCAGGGTCAGCTGCAAAATGGATAGGCACTTTCACCCATTCCTACAGTCTCAGCCATACCATTTTAAAATGCTTGCTTTTTCATCAGAGCTCAACATTAAACTTGATCGCAGGCAACTTTAAAATTAAATAGATTTCTTTTTAAAGGGAATGAAGTTATATAAAACAAAACCAAAGCCACTTCCTTCCCCCAATGTAATGGGTTGTTTAATGTGTTTTACTCTGAAAAAACACCTGGCATATGCATTATATTTTCAACTCCCAGCAGTCTGAACAGGTAAAATTAAGTTAATAATTCTTATTGACGTGAAAACTTAAAAGTTATTTGTAAAGGTTCCTTATCTTTCTAGTTCTTAAAAAGTATATAGATGAAAAATTAATTTGTGCCATAGAGATATATTATGTAAATTTTGAGACTATGATATTTCTTACCTTGCAGTGGGGATTAGATATTTCTTTATAGAAACTGAACTCAGCATTAATTTCAAATAATTAGTAAGAGCTCTGTATTGAAGTTCAATGTTTCTAAAGTTTTGGAATATTTTACCTGTAGTACAATCAGATCTTCAACATTATTAACACCGCAAAAAAAATTAAGCATAATAGTATAATATAATTCCCAATTTATAATGAATTTTATAATTCATGACAGAACATGAGATTTTTTATAGGTGTGGTCTAGTGTAGGGTAGTCTTTATTGTCAGAAATTTCACTGAATCTAGTAATTATAAAAAGTGTGTGATCTTCCTTGAAAATCTGCTTTATGGGAATTAGTTAATGCAAATCTGTGGGGTTTTTTTAAATATTTTTTTGTTGTTTTCTTCCTTGATCACAAAGAATTTACCATAAAATTTTACACTGGTTAAAAGTACTATAAATTCCTGGATTTTATTACTTCTATCACTCTTTAAAATGAGAAATTACAGTTCCTTCTTTACCATCTCCTTCCAACAGAGTACAGCAGTATTGTGCAAAAAAAAAACCCCAAACCTGCAGTATGGCCTTTTTCTTTTTTTTTTAGGTTTCTGGTGGCTAATTCTTTCTTACATCATTGGATCATTCATATGTGTAATTTTATCATATCCGTAATTACTAGAATAGCCTCTGAAATCAGAGACTACTCCTCATAAAGAGATACAAAGGTTTTGGTCTCATATTTCTTTATGGAAAAAAATCCAGTTTCATTTCACCAACTTTAACTGTTTAAAAGTTAGATTACTTGCCTGAGTTACTGAGATTTCCTCACTAGTGAAGTCTCAAGATGCCTATCTTCAGCCTAGAAAAAGCTTAGAAAACTAAAATTATGTAGCCTCTTCATTCTGGAATGGCTAAAGTTAGGGGACAAGACTCCCATCTGGAGTCATAATTTTTTAAAATCACAGTATTATCATGACTTGGAGTGTAATATTTTCCTAGTGCAACATCCAAATACACTCTGGACACTACAGAAGGAGGGTTCTGCAGTATTGTGGATTTAATTAAGACATATGATTTCTTAAAGTTCATAGAGAATATACAAAGGTAAGTATCCAAACTGAGTAAAACATATTTCTGTATTAATGTCCTGCCCTCCTACTGTCCTCTTGGGCATTCTTTGTGTTTCATTTAATTTCTGAATGAAACATGAGCTATATTTTACAAAAAATATAGAAAAATCTATTCTGATGAGAAGTCAAAATGTATTTTAGGCTGCAAGTGTTTTAAGGCTGCAAAGATTAATTTAATGTAATTTAATTTTATTTTACTGTGTTTTGTTTTGTTTTGTTTTGTTTTAATCATCTGCTATGATACATAGCAGAAAAAGAGGGCTTTTAATCTTTCCAGAGTAGTCGTACCTCAGAATTTCTAACTGTGTTAAAACTTTTAGGGGAACCTGTTCAGAATTGCAGTGAGAGGATACCTATGGTTCTTCCTGCCTCCTGGCCCAAAGGTCAAGCCATGAGGAAGTTTTTGATAGCACTTGCCTTAATTGAAACTGAATCACTGTACTGTTTCAGGACTATTTTTGGCTTGCCTGTATTCCTTCCTCCTTAACTGCTGTAAAATTGCATCCCCATCCCTCCTGATAATGTTTATCTTGAGTTTGTATATAAGTTTGGAGTGAGCTGTTGGTGCGTTACCACTTTTTTATAACTCATCTTATCTCTACTTCCTCCCAATTTTTTCATCAATGCAATCCCTCTGATGCCACAGAAAGGAAAGACTGATAGATTTTTTTCTTCACAGTCTTTCTGTCCTCATCTCAGTCTTCTGTGCATATGGAAAAAAATGAGTTCCCTAGAGAGGCTTCTGTTCTCTCAAGCACCAGGACAACTGTGCTGTCTCCCAGGAGCCAAGCAGCACCATAGCAATGCAATCTGATCAAGTATTAAAGCCCTGGGTTTTACGCTGGATGTGAAGTCACTGGCAAAGACCACAGCAGACTGAACCAAATACCACCTTGGGGGAAAAAAAAAAAAAAGAACCGAAAAAAATCCCCCTCAAGTACAGCGATGACTTTACATGAGAGTAAACATCAGACTAACTGTTTGGCTGTTCGTGATTTAACTTAAAAGGAAAGGGGCTAAATTTTCACAGTACTAGCATGTTAAGAACTTCCTTATTAAAAAGGAAAATAGGTATCATACTATTAAAAACACCATAAAATATTCCTATTTCTTTTATTATCCAATAAAATTTAAATGTGTACCTTTATTTGATATTTATAGTGGCCATAGGACTAAACACTTGTGTTGACATATGCCTTTCCTGGAGTCTATGATTATTCTCATAGGTTGGGGTTTTCTGCATATTCAGGTGTTCATTGTACAGTGTCTGTCTGAACAGACACTACAAGTTCACACTGTTAAGCTTTTCTCCACATGAGGGCTAGAAACTTCCCTTGAAATATAGGCTGAGATTTTGATGTAATCTCGTGATCTCAAAACACAAGTGGGACTCTAGGGTCAGGCCCTTGCTTTTATCTTGTCTTCAGCTGGAGGGTGGAAAATTACATTGCCACAACTGAGAATTACTATTTCTACTGCTGTGCTGCTATGAAACTGTAATGAATACATTATTTTGGTTGAGGTTTCTGAATTATTTCTCCTACTCTTTAGATGAAAGTTAAAAAAAATATTGTCTTTCACTTTGTGTACACTTCTCTTTTGTTAGCCATATGTACAGAGAGAGAATGTACAGCAATATATCCTGTGTAGTAAGAACAAAGTAAGTTCTAAATGCAGTAAGTTCTACTCCTAGCGCAGTAATTGAATGGAGGATAGAAGAGCCATTCTGAATCCTATTAAAACTAATATGGATTATGCTATACAGAAATACCAGCACAACACACACACCACTATAATATCTGAGCATTTTTTAGAGCATTAGTTGAAAAAATTTGATTCTATATATTGTTACTTAATATTTTAACTTCTTTCCCATAAAGAATCATCCATTCACTGGAAGTATATGGTTCATACCCCACTGCTTTTGTATGCAGATAAGAAGGAGGTACTGTAAAGGTGAATTCCAATGGATAAGTTATCTCAGCATATTTAAAAAAAAAAAAAAATTCTATTGCCTCCTTTTTCCCTCACAGCACAAAAACAAATACAACTCCATTAGCAAGAATGAATTCAATCATTATTTCATGACGTCATTATTTCGTACCAGATCTGGGGTTTCTGTATCAATGAAGTTCTCCAATGAGTGATGTAAATGGGAGTAGAGTTCTCTGTTTATTCCTGGGGGTAACAAGAGAACTTATGTCAAGGTATTGTTCCAAAGGACATGTTAACACAAGATAATGTGATTTATGCTCAATATCTATCATACTGGCAGGCTTTGGACAGATGCCATTGTTTGTCAAAACCACAGAGTAAAAGAAAGCAGGACATTTTAATCATATAAGGATATTTATACTTTTTTCAAGAGAGATACCATGTACAACTCTCTACCACAACTTATCATGGAGACAGAAGAACAAAGACTGACAATCGCCACTACTCCAGATAAATCTCAGAAAAAAATTGTGTTACACAAAATATTCCTCGTGCTAGGATGAAGGGCAACATAGATAGCAAGATAGACTTTGAACTCTTTCTACAAGAGGGAAATATAGGAGCATCCACTAGCTCTCCATACACTGTGTAGAGAGAGAGACATGTCCCTCTCTGGATGCCATCTGGTGTCTCACATCTGCTGGCTGTGCTGGCTCTCTCTTGCCTACCAGGAGCCTAAAAGGAGCTAAAGCTGCTTTAATTCCTGAATAGATTTCTTGAAGGAAAACAAACAAAATTCAGCTAAGAATGATGGCTCCCTTGGTCTCCCTCTCACTGTCTGTCTAATACCTTTTTTGCACACAGTAATATTCTGGTGTTAAAAGGAACACGGCTTAGAAACTTTCCAGGGATAGACAATAGCCAAGATGCTATAAAAATTCCACCACTTTACACTGACACTCTCCAGGAGATTTTAGTATGTTCCCTTAATTGAAGAAAACCTGTAATGATCAATTCAAACAAAAAAAATTTCCACTACGTGTGTCTCATAGGAAGGGGGTTTATTTTTTTTTTCAGATACTGATACTTATTATCTGTATTTGAAAAAAGAAATTTTACTTTAATATATGTTCTATATTTTAAAATTTATGTTAGTATAATTATATATATTTTATACTTTGCATTAATTACACAATGGAGTTACAGCTGTAAGAATAGTGTGAGCTCAATGCTAAATCTTTACAAGTTTTTTTTTTTCCCTCCATTAGTAGGATATCAGTTAGTCTTGGTTTTGTATGCATAACTGAAAAATATTTTAATGTTCTGTGGAACTGCTGCTTGCATTTTTTACTTAGCTTTAGGTCTTTTCCTCAAAAAATATCTTCCTTTCTGATCTGCAATGCTACCTCTTTGATAGTATCTATTCCACAGAGGTATCCAGATTCTTAGGAATTTATTCTACTTATTTGGTGAATGGTTCTGCATTTCCCTAAAAAGCAACCCCCCCCCCCAAAAAAAAAAAAACAACAAAAAATCAAACAAATAACAAAACCCCAAAACAACTTAACAAATATCTTCCTCTATTTATGAGTTTCACTCAAGTGAAGCATGGAAATTTTTTCAAATGGGTTTGGGAATCAAAAATTTGACATTGGATAAGAGGAAACAAACTTAGTAATGTAAAAGTAGACATTATTGCAAATGGGTAAGATATTTCATCACTATATAAATCCTCAGAATCAAAGCATTGCACCCTTCAACTCTTATAATTAAAATCCTTTTGAATTTCAGAAGTGTGGAGTGCTGACAATCTCATTGACTTGCCCACCAACAGGAAGAGTACTGGTGCTCATGAAAAATTGGGGTTCCCTTTTTAAAAGGCCATTCTTTAGTACTGATCATCGAAAGCAGTGTTGTTTTCCTGATTTAAAAATATCAGAAGAATTTTGCAATGATGATCTTTTCATTCATTTTGCAATGAATGATATAAACAGCATATATATGTTTTTGAACTCTGGTTTTATATATGTGCCTTGCAATTTAACTATATTTTATTATTCCAGGGAAAACTCAGAAGAGGATGAAAAAGCTATCACAAAAATAAATAGTTCCTTCAATGCACAGTCTGATATTGCTATGAAACCTGAACTAAACATATTTGTTTCCTTTAACTACTGCTGTTTAGTGGGAAGGAGGGCATCATATACTTATTTTAACAACTGTCTAAAAGTCAGATCAGGCAAACGTGGCTGCCTCAGTACTCATTCACAAACAACTGGAAACAATTCACATGGAGGAGGAAAACACAAATGAAAAAGAAAAAAGGCTGTAATGGTCTTACATTGAGGTAACAATTCTATGCAGTGTATAGATCTGAACAAGCTTTCTTGGAACAAGGTAAGTCCTAAGGCTTGAATTTGACAGTTGGATGGGTTTTTTTTCCCAGCTTTAGATAATTTTATTTCATCTCCCTATGTTGTTTGTTTTCTTTTGTATTCAATAAAGCTAACATTAGTTTTTGATAAAATGAATGATGGGTCAGAAAACGGAAAAAAGGCTTTGGGGCTGGACTGTTTCATAAGTCAAGAAAAGCCCAATCCATTTCCAGAGCAAGTTCTTTATTTCATATTTCATGGAACATGCACTCTCCCTCCTTTTTTTTTTTTTTTTTTTTTTTTTTTTATGAATGTTTACAGTACAAGGTATTTGAATTGTTTTTTTATCTCTTATAATTTTATTCTTTGTCTTGTAAAATACAAAATAGTAACAACTAAGTCCTTCCCTGTATAGTTTCTAACTACATACCAGGGACAAGTCTGTCCATAGCTATGGAAAACAGGAGGAGGGGAGTACAACACAAAATAATGAAAAGGGTTATTTTACCTGTCATCAGGATTTGAAAGCAGAAATACCAGATGCTGCTGTTATTGACTAATCTTAGCTCCATGCAGATGTAACTCACTCACGACCTATTTTAGTAGAAAATTGAGGTTAAAAGCCTTTTTTCTCTTCCCAGTCCTCCACCCACAAAGTTAAACCAATTTTGTCTTGCTACAGCCTTGCTATTGGACTTGCTCATGCTCTATTCGTCGCTTTGAAGCCTAGCTCTAGGCAATAGCTGATGTTCAGCAAGCAAGGTGGTAGAGAAGCATCTGTTATTGCAGTCTGCTGTCCTGATAAACAGAACACATAGCTTCTTTACTTATCTGAAGTGGGACCTGGGTTACTTGAAACATATATCTTTTTTCCTTTTCTCTGATGAGGATTCAATCATCCAGGAAATTTTGCAGAGGAATTGACTTATCGAAATACAGAAAGCTGCTAACAGAACCTGGGAGGCAGCCAACTGGTTGACACCCAGCTATGACAAAAAGTGAAAGCAACATGTAATTCAAATACCAGAAAAGGGCAGAGAAATTTATTCTATCAGTGGTGGTTGTTCTTCAAGGAGAACTTGTCATGAATGTTCTTCATCTTCTTGTCGTGAGCAATCTTCATCTTGAACATCATTACAGTTAGAAAGTTAAAGTTTATAATGGTTTTCAGACATGTCAGTCTCTTAAAAAATGCTTCAGGTCGCTAAATATTCATGCAACTAGAGAACTGAATGATTAATAGCAATGCTTAAGACTAAGAAAAAAGTAGTGCTCATTTGCTATATCCTCTATTATTACCACAATGGAAAAAGAACTCTGCAAGAGCCAAACCCAAGCAGAATTAAATTTTCAAATGAGGTTGAGGGAACTGGACATGGTTCTTCAGTTAGTATCTGTTCAGAGTTAAAAATATATGCCTAGGAACATTTTTACAATCTTTTTAATATTGAAACTAAATTTTACTTTTTCATTCTGTTCTATTAATAAAATGGCAATAGCACTGACATATGGCAAGATGGCAAGTGGTAGAACTCGGTAGGTGTAGTTTTCACTAGATAAATGGTCTAATTAAGAAGGAATTCACCTCCAGCATTGAGGCATTTGAAACTATGTGCCAACTGTGGAGCCATGTGGAACTGTGACTTCAGAGGTGCAGGGCTTGGACATTTTGCTGGATTCTGGGCCACTGGGTTTATACTCAAACTGTGGAACCTCAGGGCATGCCCTGCCTGACTCCATGTCAGGGCAAGATCTGGATGTACCTCAAATACCTGTCCTCTCCTTTCCATGATTGGGTTCCCATCAAAACGCAGCCTAGAGGCACAGGCTAGTAGGAAGCTGGGCTTGCTCTGGACAGGTCTAGAAGGGTTCATCAGCATACCAGGGCACCCATATGACCTGCAAGCTAGATATATTATAAAAGTCTCCCACCTTCCCCTTATCAAGAAGCATTACACTTAACAGATATCAAAGCTATTCATAGAGCAAGGAAGCCATATTCTATACAGCAGGCTAGAGTTCTCTTTTGTAATTTAGGATTAATATGAGCAAGCAAAAGAGCTGTTCTAAATTATATTGTCAGGGCTGCCTTGTCCTTGCAGGCTGAATCAAAGCATACATTACAATCCTTCCTAGTCTTTCTCCTAACTCAGGTGTAATATTTAGATGAACACTGTAGAGCTACCTATAATTCCCCAGAATACTATATTTGTAAATGGAACTACAATTTGCAACTTGGAGATTGCTCATGACCACTATTCTCTGGTTATCCCCGAGTGTATTTTCCACCCCACCAGCACAGATTGCTCATCCAAATATAACAATCAAAGTAGTCGCATGAAACTGACTCAGCTGGTTGTGTTCTCACCTGCTTATTCCAAAATGTATAAAAGTGCACACACAGTGAGGCACAGCACACTTGGGATTACAACAAAATAGTGTTAGATTGCAAGCAAAAAAGTAGTAAAGACAGGAAAGTGAGAAAGCTGGCTAACTTTTTCATTTCTATGTTTTTGTTAAGGGCCAGGTCTATATTTGTTTCCACACTATATTTGTTTCCACACTTACAAAATTATTAGAGTTGAGTACAATTTTTTCTTAACTAAAACAGCGCAATCAGTATAGATAGTAAAGTAGATGCTGCTGTATTACTATAACAGTTCTTCTACCACAATAACCAAATGTGAATAAGCTATTCCAGTAGAATTTTTTTTTATACCAGTTCATCTACATCCGCTCTAGAACTTGTACATTTTTCAACCATACCAAGTTCAAGCTGATACAGTTAAAGTGGTGCAAACATCACATGTAAACAAAACTCTTAAATTCCATAGGTGAAATTATGACTCACCAATTTCAATTTGACCAGGAATACCCAGCTGTGCTGTTTTCCCATTCATCGGATAGGATTAACAGTGTTTACTTGCCTCATAGCAGCACAGGGAAGTTTAATTATTGTCTGTATATTTTCAATCTTTCGAGGATGAAAACTGCTACACAGATACTAACCACCACAAATGAAGCTGTATGACCTACAGAACAAGGTACTGCTTAGTTATGTGATGCTTTCTGCTGGAACTGGCTATTCATAGGCATTAATCCCTTCCTGAAATCTAGAATGTGAATACTTTCCAAAATTTAGGGGATTTTTAGGTCTGAGCAAAAACAACTGCAATGCTACTGAGTGTGCGGTGGGCAAAAAAAATACTTATAAAATCGTTAATTGTGTCTCTTCCAAGGTGCTATGGTAATTTTGTGAGAGGACAAGTTGCATTCTCTTGTCCTCTCCGAAAGGAACTCCAAGGGCTGCCCCACGTTAAACATTTGTTACCGCACATTGGGCAGGACTTTGTCTTCCCACTGAGAAGCAGTGCGTGCTTCCCCTGTGACTTATAGCAATGATTATTAAGAGAACAAATGTCATTGCTGAGAAATCTGGTCCCCTATGTCAGCATACAACCTTGGGCAAATTTTTATTTTTTATCACTCTGCAGTGGACATATCTTTATTTTCCCTTTATCAGGATATGCCTGTCACATGTATGTTTTCAAACATTTTTATATGACTTAGAAGCAAGGAACCTATTGATGCACAATGGGTTTTACACAGCAGTGCCACCAAAATAATTTAGAAATTATACTGCATAATACTGTAGATCATCAGTTTCATTTTCCCAGAAATTTTACAATAAACAGGCCTGAGAACAAAAATTGCATATGCTCCAGATCTGGCCTTGAAAATGCCACTATATATGAACACCTTTCATGCTAACAATAAAGTACAAAGGGTACAGCTAGAAAATCAGCAAATTAGCGCTTGTGTCAAAAGAAAAGCAAAGGGCTTACAATTCTATTTCTTTCCTAATTTTCTTCTTATTTTTGAAAAGTGAAGCGAAAAGCAAGGGTGACAGGATGTGAGGTTTCCCATGAAATTACAGCAGTCGATCACCAAAGCAACTGTTACATAAAGGAAAAAAAAATTCCTGAAGAACAGTCTACAGAAGGAACAGTTATGTGTTGTTTGACTCTGACTTTCTTCTGCTACTTAGCAGATTTCTGCTGATACTTAGATTTATAGTTCACTGTTAATTATTTAAAATATACTTCTTTGACTTCAAAAAGAGCCTATTGCTACTTGGATACTGCTCCATTTCAAAGGAAAAATAATGTTTCAGTTTATTGTTATTTTATTGTCTTACTAAATGTGGGGAAAAATATACAGATATTTTTCTCAAAATGCTTTTAATAACCATTCCATACAGCACTAATTTTTTTCAAATTTTCATTTAAAACTGCTTTTATTAGTTAACCTCTGCTGCCATTACCTTGCTTAGGGATTTATTCACTCTTCGTACTGTGCACACAATTTCTATTAATGCCAATTAATAAGCATTAATTGAAAAAAAGAATCACATAATTGTTTCTAATTTTCATTTTTCACAGAAATTATTGCAGCAAAGTATTTGGTATTTTTGCACACATAAAAATACATTTCTGTTAAAACCATGTCAACACCAGAAGATTTAGACGTGTATTTTTTTTCCTATTTCTTCCCATATTGAGTATATAAAACCTATTGAGAATGGGAATGCACAAAAAATCAATGAGGTTGGATTGGTCATGGCTTTCACTGGCATCCACTGAGGTATGAATTGTGTCTGTTAGATCTGAAGATATAATAAAACCTGTAATATTCATAGTTTTGGCATGTTCTTAAAGAAGCAAGACCAAAGTTCTAGTGAAATTTGAATTTCCTTGAATTCTGAGGCAAAATTCAACCAATCAGGCCTGGATTTCAGCACGCTTCTCTTGAAGCTATCATGCAAAAAGGATGCACTCTGCTCACACATGATACCACCCCAAAGTGAAAAACTGAGTCCAGTAAAAAAGGCTTCTTGAAACTAACAAAATATCTAGCTCTGGTATCTGATATTTTACAGCTTTATAGAGAGATTTAATTGTCGATTCCACTTAATTCTGCAAAAATAGCCTGTGTTTGGACTCAGCAGTAGAGAGCAGGTGTTACTTGTACAAAGAAACTTCCTCTACTGCTTTTCTGTATGCACTGTTAGACATTTATAAATAAGTGCACTGAAATGTATTAAAAATTTCAGATGTTTCTAACAGTTTCACCTTCATAGTACTATAGTATTAATTTTCTCCTATCTCTGAAATAAAAATAGATTGTAAGACATTCAGATTTTATCAGAAATGTTTTTTCAATTTGTTATAAAATCTTACGCTATATATTTATTTCATATATATAGAAAAATATATTTCATAACATAGATGTTATATTTTACACTGAGTCTAGCAGGGAATAAGTTAAAGATCATGTGCAAGTTAATTTTTAGTGTTTGGTTTAGGTTTTATTTTTCCTCTTTGGGTGTCCTAAAACACCACGGATTTTTTTTTTTTTTTTCTAAAGAGCTTACTATGTTCTTTTAAACAAATGGAAACAATACTGTATTCTGAATATATATGTCTTACAATACTTTACTAACGTGTTTGTATCCACCTTAAAAAATAATATATGACTGGACACATACGCACATATATTCTGGACATGTCCTAAATTTTCCTTCTTACAATTTTCTATATTTTTACTGAATTTTTTTACTGAAAAAAAAAGTTTTCATGGATGGAAGAGTTCCATATTAGAGCATTCTTTTTCTGTAATATATACTTCAGTTTAAAATGTAATTTTTTGACAGGGGGCTTTTTTTGCTGAAAATAAAAACTTTATGCAGCAAAGAGAATTGGTGTAATTTACTCTTTTTTGTCACAGAGAAATTAAATTGAAAATGCAGGACTAGTATATTATTAAACTATGACAGTTTATAAATGTGGACATCAATACCAGTTTGCAGGATAGGTTATTTTACCTTTATTTTTTCAAAAGGCTTGATAAATAGTCTACACAGATTTATTGTAAAGCTTCAAAGGTTTGGTTATGAAGCACTGTGGTTGGGGGTCTGATTTATCTTAAAAATGCACAGAACTCAGTATACTGCTGATTCTAATCACATTTCTCTAAAATTCATTTGAGCATCAGTGTGTTTTTTCTTCAGAGTAGAAGCTGAAAATCTGTCTCAAACTTGTAGCAGTATTCCAGAGTGGCTCAAGGGATGAACCATTGCCATAGTATCAATCTACATTTTCAGAGCTTTTCTCAGGTTTTCAGTACTATTCTGGTTGAAATGGATGTATAGATGTTCTTCACAATCCCATGTCAATAATTTTTAATATCTGCACTTACAAAAAAGCAGCAAAGCCAGAAATGTTTTGCTGTGTAAAACTATAAGATAATAAAGTGTAAATTGTAATATACAGGCATGGTAGATTGTTGTTAAAATTGAAAATTAATTCTTAACACTCCCCCCATCATATTTTCTATTTTCTAGCTGTTCATTGAAGATGATGTAGTTTTACTAAAATGCAATATCATTAAACAAAAGCTTGAGTACAGTTTGTTCATTTATGTAGAGAAAGAGCATAAAGATTCCTTAAAAATACAGTTATTAGCTTTTATATTGTTTACATTTTGGTTGAAAAATGTGTAAAAATAAGGTGTTTCAGATAGACAAGTGGGTAAAAAGTACACTATGAGCTGGACCTCTACCAAGGAAAGTGAGACCAGTGTCCCATTCCTACTTGGTACTGTCTCCCCTCAGAATATATTAGCAACTACATGACTTTCATCTTCCCATCTGGGTAAACCAAACCAGGGGAAATAAACTAAACCAAACAGATCTATAACTGTTCGTACAATCCATGAATTTGTCTTGAAGAGGTATTCCTGAACAGAAAATTGCAATGTATACATAAGCCTGGAGGTTTGTATTTATTCATATCAGCCATAAGATTATAAAAGTATGTTTTCACTCTTTGTTTTTACCGCAGTTTGTTTCTGTACAAATATATAGATTTTATTCTTAAGTATATATTTTGATTTCTTTCTGTCTTCTCTATGTTAAGCTTTATTTTGGAAAATAAATAAAATAAAATATAAAGGTTATTTGGAAAACAAAACACTTTTTAAGAAAGGATTTTAAAGAACAAGAAGATCCCCAGCTCATTCTGTGGATCTTAAAATTTTACGTTTTCAAATTAAAAGATGCTGAAAGATGTGGGTGAAATTGAGAATCTGTTTTGTACTAAATCATAAAAACAATAAAGAAGACATCTTTTGATGTGAGTCGTGCTTTCTAACAACAGAATGAAACTTCTATTCGTGTTCTTGAATCTGTATGTTCCAGATACATATTCAAATATCTCATATTTTTACTCAGAACCCACCAAACTTTGAGGTTCTTAATCTAACCACTTTCAGAAAATGTAATTATAAATATTTACACTATTCTGGTAACTATTTCACATGTATTTCAAGAGTCAAATTGCATGAATTTTAACATCTTCCAATTAACTGAAGAAGTTCAGTAATAGCCAGTTTAATCTCTTTTTTTTTTCTTTTTTTTTCTTCTCAAGTGAAGCCACCTGGTAGCTATTATTCTTTCTTTTTTTCACCATTATTTGTAAACCAATATTTGAAAGTTTTGAAAAGAAGCATGCTAATAATAAGAACAATATGACAAATAGTATACTGAGGAGGATAATACTTAAAGTTATTCAGAATAAATCTGTGTCAAAAAATCTCTCACATTATTAACAAAATATGGCATATTCAGAAATCATCAATAGGGAATGACCAAGTATTCATATTCTCTAGATTTATTTGTTCACTTCTCGTAATAATTTGTTTCTTTGCCCTGTAACCATTGGTTATTTTTTTGAAAACCGGAGTAAGAGAAAAGCCAGATTCATGTCAAAGAGATGCTTTCCAAAGCACCTCTTCATCTTTGTGGATGAAGAAAATACACAAGAGCACAGACAAGTTTATTTCTATTAACCGATCACCTGAACAGCTGAATTGGATGTTCAGTAAGGCTTCATGTCTAACAGAAGACCTGTTTGTCTCCTAACTTTCTGTGAAAGCACTTCCTGACATTTTTTTTCTTTCTTTTTTTCCACATAATGTTTCTTCTAATTAAATTTCCAAAGTTTTATTTTTGGAGGAGTGAAAGAGAGAAGTAAGGAATCCCTTTAGGGTGGGCGATTACTTATCTAACCAAGATGGGCAGGCAGGAAAAGAGGTGCAAATAATTAAGTGGTTTTCAAAATGGCATAATCAAACTTTGCATATAAGGTTAACATATAGCCATGAAATATAAATACAATTAAGTGTGTCCAGGGCAGGGGTACCAAAAACCTTCCTTTATGATACTTTGTCAGAGGATATGAACAATTCTGCAGTGTAGTCAGGGATTACTCACAGAGAAGAGGATGTGCCCTATACATATGTGGAGATGGACATTACTTTCCCCAAACCCTTGAAGCCTCCTGCCAATCTCTTGATATTTTTTGCAACGGACAATACTTTGGATGCAGTTTTGAGTTTGTTGCCAGCTTTCTGAACACACTGGGTATACTAGCTGTAGGCCGGGCACATGGTGGAACTAAGCTGTGAGATTTTCCTGAGCTAATCCCTAAATTAAGACTTCTGCTATAGCAAAGCATAAAGATGAAAACTACTGAATCATGACAGGTTCAGACCTAAAAACCTCTAGCTGATTTCCTTTATCTGGTTTAAAACCTTACCTGGCCCTTGAAAAAACAGAGTAGCAATGACCCATCCAGCCCTCCAGGTTTCTGTAGACCCTGTCAAAACCCACATCTGAAAGCAAGGCTAACATTGTCTCTGACGACAAAAAAAAAAAACACAAACAAACAAACAGTTCTCCCTCCCCACAAATCAAAACAGTGAGGGACAAATTTTTTAAACTTAGGAAATAACATTGGACTTCATTTGCAGGATCCCCACATACTTGCAATTGTTAACAAAAGATGGAAATTATGTGAGCAGATGACTTCAGGGATATAACTATAAAAATGACTAAAGCTGGACACGCTTAAGACTGGAAAGGAAGCCACTCTCAGAGATAACTACAGAACTGGGAAACTCCTGGTTATAGGACAAATGTTTATGTCTCTCATTTTTCATTTTCCTGCTGTCCCTCTGTAATGTCCCCCAGAGCGCCAGAATCCTTTCAGCTACATAGGATTTCAAACAGTTAAAAGAGGGAAAGCAGAGAAAGAAGAAAAATTTATATTTTTGAGATTCAAATGAAGTATTTTAGCTCCAAACCTAAATCAACTATAGTCTTCCTTCTGTGCAATTATTTTAAAAAGAACAAAACCACCAACAAAAAAACCCCACCACCAATCCTTTAGTCATGCACAACTGAGGATATTAACTTTTGGAACCTTTTTAAAGCTGTTTTGCTGGTTTCATAGAAAAGTGCATGCCATGCACTGCATAGTCCTGGTCTAATAAAAAATAATTTCATTAAAAAGTTGCTGCATAGGTGTTTTTTTCCACTAGACTACACACAGCATTTTAAGTTATCTTTCACTTTTTCCCTTTGGACTTTAATGCTTACAAATGGAGTTTCATGCTTCATGAAACAAAAACTCTCAGGCTGCTTAGGCAACCACAAGCAACAGGACAGGAAGATGCCAATCTGGGGTGGAATCTGAAATCCCAGGCAAACAGCATCAGGCTGGGAGTCCGCTTATGATACCTCCAGTGCCCACTCCACAGGGGAGAGGAATAGCAACTTTTATGATTTCATTGTGAGATTCTTTACAGTTATACAAGTCATTGGCTCTGTATATCGTGAAGAACCAGATCCTGGAGTTATGCTACTATAGAAAAGATTGCTTTTTTCACACTGTTTTCAGGTATCCTATTACTCTTTTTCAGGTATATTATTATTTTTAGAACAAGTTTTGCTATTTCTTGTGTTTGGCAAAACAGTACTCATCCTGAATGCCTAGTCCTACCCCTAATGACTAAAATTTTAGTCTAGAGATGACTCCCTTTGATAGGATAACAAAGAGGGCTCCTAAAAATAACATGAATGAAAAAATTATTTCTGCCCCACTGAGCAGATCATTACAGACCCTGAGGGAAGTGCACAATTGCTATGTTGATTCACTGAAAAGCAAGAAAATTCATATTGTCTTGAGGGAATGAACCTCTAGTCTCCCAACATGCACATAACACATGCTCACCCCTTTCCTATTCAATCCAGTTCACTGCCTCATTTTTTCCTGGAATGAATATTAAGTAGCAACTTGATTTGCATGTTTTGTTTCCTGTTAAACTAAAATAATAAAAAAAATTCCTCTGAACTCATTCAGATAGAGGAGAAAAAAACAACTCCATCACACAGCAACAAAAAGTATTGAATTAATATCCTTTAAATATGCAAATGTGTTCTATAGTCAAGTACAGCCTGTACTACTGAATTGCTTGATATGGCTTTACATTAGAGTGACGCTATTGAGATAGTTGAACCCTTGCACTTCTAAGCTCATGAGGGACCACCCTGGAGCAAAGCTAACAGGATAAATCAGAAATTACTTCAAGACGAGGAGTAATTAAATTCACAGTGCTGGATAATGTAAGAGAAAGAACTGAGCAATTATGCAGCCAGAGCAAAAATAATTGCTCACGCAGATGCAGAGCACAGCAAAGAATTCACCTGAAGATACACAAATAACATTAAGATCACACAGAAGTTATAGATATATGTTTGACATAACATGGAATTGTTGTATACATTGCTGTGAAGGATTCTGTATGAGCTATATACTATGGGTATACTATGGGTTGCGCATTTTACAAAAAATCTGTCAATGAGTTGTCCTGACAGTGTTAGTTCTCATCCAAGCGCTGGCCTAATGCCTGGTCTCTGGAAAGCTGTTCATAGCTTAGCAATGCTGAGGATAAAACATGGACAGAGCACTGCTTAGGCTGTTCTCCACAGTATTTCTCTTGGCTGCACCCTATCTGTATAACCATAACCATGCAACCATTCTCTCTCATAAAGGCAGTTATTTTTATTTATAGAGACAGTAATGTGACAGGAATCAGACTAAACTCTTTTCCACAGTGACACCTAATGTCTATCTTCCTGTAGGAGTTATTCGTACCCTTAGAGGTCTTACACTGTTGAATTCATATGATTGAAATTGCTCTCTCCACAAAGGTCTCAGCTAACTCTTTGTATCAATAATATTTCCTACCTTACTTCTGCCACAGTTTTATGGGTGGCTTAAACTGACCTAGGTGCTTCCCCATGACCCTGTATCCTCACATCTTCTGTGCTGACACCTGAGAGCACCGTGCCAATAGTGGTCACAGTGGCTGGACCATGTGGCACAGGGGTCCAATGGCACAGGACTCACAGCAGGACTCACCTCAGGTGACATAATTGAGCACATCCATAACTGTCACATTTGGGCATGTCACTGGTGATAGAGTTTAATAAATTTTGTTACAGAAATAAATAAATTAATCAAATGACAATCACAGTCCTGCTACTTAAATATGCCTGTGTTTATAGGAGTGCAGTACAAACCATGGGTATTAGGAGGATTTTCGCCTACTTCATTTCTGAGAAAACAGAGATTCTTTCCTGTGCCCAGCACCAAAAAAACAATTAATCAGGCTTTCACAAACTACAGTGCAAATCTTGCACTAAACATGACTGATTTTCTGTCTTACTTCAATGGTAGAGATTTCTGGAGATTCAGTAGGAGTCTGCAGCACACATCAAAACATACATATCTACTTGTTTGGATTCCCACAGCCTGGCTTAATTCCCACTGAGTGACTAGAAACATTCTGGTCGACTTAAATAGCTTTTTGATCCGTACCACTCTTCTTTGGAGCAGCCAAATTCTGTTGAATAAGAACTAACCCCTTAAGAGTTATCACTGCATGCATCTATTTCCTTGCTTCATGAAACCTTTTTTTTTCCCCTGCCAGCACCATTAACTTTTTTGAAATGGTACTAAGAACTCTTTTGCTAATCATAAACCTTAATTTTAAATTCTCCCTACATCCAATTCCAAAGACAAATAAATTTTGATTAAAATGATGAGATATTTTGTACAAGAAGATCCATTAGAGAAATACTATACATTCACAAATTCCTCGGTATCTTTTAGTTAACATTTTTCTTAATGTTGGAGTTTTTTCCCCAGCCTTTTTTAGCTATTGACTTTACCTACATATTCCTCTCAAACGGAACAAAACATTAGATTATTAAGAGTAATGACCATCTGCCTACTACATTCACATGCAAATGCAGTATAAATTGACCCAAACCAGTCTGTACACTGTGCTGTGCCTGTGAAATGAAAATCTACTTTATAAAATTGGACCTTTTCTATTTTAAAGAAGAACTCAAAGAAATCTATTATCGGCACTTGGTTGTTACAAAGTATTACAATCAAGAATAGATAGGCAAGAAAATGAGTTGCTGTACTGAACATGGATCTACCTTCGTGCTTAGTTTAGTCTGCTTTCTCTGAGCAGAAATTTGCCATATTTCGGGGCATTTCATAGTCTTTCATGACATGGAAAGCAACAGATAATTTTATTCTATCATATGCTAGCAAAAGAAACAGTTCTAAAATATTATTAATGTTGTAGTCCCTAAACCAATCCTTCACTTTTCAAACATTATAATAATCACATTCAATAATGTGTTAATATTTTCGCATTAAAATGTTATCTATTCAGGATTATCTCCCCTCCTAACAGCAGATTTTACAAGTCTATTACAATCTTGCTCTTCCTAAGGTCTTTGACATGAGAATCCTCTAAATAACAAGATTAATAAATTTTAATTAAAAAACTTCAGAAGATTACAGCATCCTATAATTGTTGATGATCTGCTCTGTCTAGACCAAGGTGATGTCACAGTTGTGTCATATTGGATGATATTGCTTTTTTTCATGCAAGATATTACATCTCCTCCAAAGATGGACCTTTCATATAATGAAAACATGAACTTTGTTACAGTTCAATTATAATAAGTTTGCCATTTTTTTCCTTTTGTAAATTCTCTGTGAACTTGCAGCTTACTGCAAGTAGACTCATTTCTTTCTTAAACACTTTTTCCTCTGAGGCAAGCATAGTTAAATTGTCAACTAGTACTTGTTCAGCACTGCATTGCAGTTGGAACCTCAAGGCTGTGTTCACAAAATAGTTGTGAATGGGAGGGGAGGAGTTTTCCACTCTCCTGCAAGCATGCAGATGCACTTGATATTCCACATACACAAAAAGCAGCAACTCCCACTCAAGGAAAAGAATCCTTTAATGGATTCTCTAGCAGATCCAGATACCCAGCCACATCCAGACTAGAGGCTTCTATGCTAATCCCTAACATGCAGAGAAGTTTTCCATGTAGAAAAGTAATTTATGAAATTTTATACTTTTCTATTTAGACTATTTGAAATGAACATTTCATTTTGAAATAATATTTTTAGAATGTAAGACAATTCTTTTCAGTTGCAAATGAAAAAAATGCCTCTGTTTTGTATTTTTAGAGTTTAGTTTTACACTCTACCTTCTTTTTCTTCATTTGACTGGGGAAAAAAGAATAACAGAGGGGGAAAAAATAGTTCTGTCATACAATCTTTTTATATTTTTTTAAAAACCTGTTTTTTGGGTTATCCTAGCTAGAAGCCAAAAAGCATGGAAAGTAGCTCTTTTCATGTTCATCCCTTTGCCTTGCTCCCTTCAATACTCTTGATTGATGGCAACTGATTTTTCCAAAAGAATTAAAGCAGGGGGGTCATATCCATAGCATGGATAGTCACAATGTGGCCTGGAATCCATTATGATAACATTTTAAAATGGGAAAGAACAAGAAACACGACAATGCACAGTGCTCATTGCCATTCCTGGGCAGAATATCTGCCTGATAGCTAAAGCATGTGTGTCAAATAATAGCTGGTAGGAGCTGTCACAAGCTTCTTTGAAATCATCTATAGTCAAGCATATGACTATGATACTATGCTAAATTATACCTATGTGTACTAAACTATATGTAAAAATACTACTGTTATGAGTACACAAGACAGCCACAGGTAGAAGTAGTGTTGCGTTATTTTGTACATACAAGAATATAATGGACTCTTTATGAAAAATTGGTCCACCAATTGAGAAAGCTTAAACTTAGGCCCTGCTTCCACCTCACAATTGTAAAAAAGTGTGATGCTGAATGCCAGGTTTTATTTGTTTAGGTTATAAAAAGTTAGTCAAGACTAAGGCAAGGCAAACAATAGGCTAGTTTTAGAGCTGTGTAATGTTTTTCCACACACAAAATTATTACTTATTTGCATCCATATTGTATACTGTAGAGCACAGTTGCTTCTAGCGAATCTCAAATGTGTGTCTCAGTATGCCAAAGTATGATGAGCCATGCTTTCAGAATAAAATGTGTAATTACAAACAATTGCAACCTGTGGCACACAGATCAATGCATCACAGCTGAGCTACCTCCTGCACCTACCAGCAAATGTGTATCGGTCCCCTGTGCCCTTCCAGAGCACAGAAGAGAAAGCCAAAACCCTGTAGTCCATTAGCAATACAAATTCAATATATTTCTTCTAATTACTTTTTAATTTCCATCTCATTTATGTATAGTAGCTACAGAAGGAAAAAGAGTTCTATTCCTTATTCTGCCACTGCCTTGCTTATTTGACCTTAGTCATATTACAATTTCTTTGTTGTTTAATTGATTCTTCTGCATCATATGCATAATTAAAACTACTTGCCTTTTAGGTGTTAAGTGGACCTGAGCTTACCTTTTACACTCTGGGAGAAATTTTTTAAAGAAGAAGCTCAAATTAATATTATTTTTTAAATTTCATATTGTTAATTTAAAGGCCTGGGCTCAAAATTAATTCACTAGATTGTGTAGTTTTATCCACTAGCTACAAATTACTTTACAATTTTCAATTCTAATGTAATTTATCTTAAACTTTCTTTTTAACATCAGAAATGTTTTTCTCCTTTTGTTCAGCCAATGAAAAGAAGGACCCCACAGTCTAAGGAAGAATTTCTTTTCTATCTTCCTTAATACTACCCTGTAGAACCTTGCCCTGACTATTGAAAAAAGGGCCATATTCAGAAGTTTTATATAAGATAAGTAGGATTGCAGAATATAGACCGAAGTGTACAGAATCTTCCTGGAAATTAAGACGATAGAAATCAATGACCATTATAGGTGTAATTTATATAGAGAAATAATCTTTTTTTCCCATAGATTGGACCTTACTTTATTAAATGAACCTATTGACTTCTGTATGATCACCTATGGACTAAGGAAATAGTCAGTGCTGTGGGGATTTTATTGTGCCTTATTGTGCAGTCTTACTCCAAATACAGACAAAAAAAATATCCAAAACTGCCTATGATTTGAAAAAAAAAAATAGGCAAGTACAAAGGGCAAGGAGACAGAATATAATAGGTAGAGACTAGACACTGAGTATAGAATATATAGATTTAGGTAGATTGTGTGTGTTGTACTGAATGGTAAGACAGAGGAGTGACTAGCACAGTTATTGTTACACTTAACACTTACACTAAATTTCACTTTGAAATGCTGAGCCTGACATTTGTCTTGTGGATAAATTTTACCTTATTGTCAGTTCTGTGCTTGTGGCAGTGTAGAAGCAGCCTTCAAAGGAAAATATCATTTCAGATGCACCGTATGTACAACAAAACGTAAATCAAATCTTCTCTCTTGATTCTCTTGTTTTTTCTCCTTGTGGTCCTCTGCAAAGCAGCAGTATCTCTTGTCAAGATAAGTCACCTCTGTCACTCAGCCTTCATCTTTGTGAAAGCACTCAAAGAATATCCAAAAGTGAACTCCAGAAGACTGTTCTGCAGACAGGAATACAATATTGGTGCTGTCTGTTCATGTGCTTACTTATCAGCTGACAGAATATTTACTAAATACAGAGTATGCTGTGTAATAAATATGAAGTCGTGCATGAAAATAACGCATGTCAACTGGTCAAAAAGGAGAATTAATAAGTGTTAATAGCAATTTCACAGATATATGCTCCAATTTACAATCACCATGAAACCTGAGATTATAAGAAAATTTATTCAAAAATAGTAGGATATATAGTTTCAATAACTGTTGAAAAGTTTGTGACAGGATATTGCTGAAAACTGTCCTGTGAAGAATGGATACTGCTCACAGGATTTCTGAGCTGTGCTGGAATACCCATCAGGCATCAGAAGCAATACCTTGCACCTTCATCGCTTCTCAAGCACGACAAAAGGAACGCATTCTGCAAATCAGCCACAAACTGAAAATATCCATTTGAGCCTATTAGCAAAAAAAAGCCTCCAACAGATAAATTTGCACAAAATTAATGTGATTTTTAAATAGTTAACCTCACCATTGAAAGAGGTACTTACCCTACTTATAATCTGTGTCAGTTATCAAAACAAATCAATATATTTCGGGGAACAGTACTAGTTTTACTTGTCATAATGATATATATTGTAGTTCCTTTAAGCTTCATAGCATTGTATAGAGCAGAACCTCATGCAACAGCCTTGTTGGATCTCCCAAACTGTCAAAGTAAAAAGGATTTCTTCTAGCTATTGATACAGAGATTATAGTTACAGTTCAGTAGCTCTGATTCTATCTTGTAGAGGTGAATGGAGCATATCAGTATGAAACAGGATGGTTTTGTTGCTGTACCACAGACAGATTACTTACAGCAAACAGTGAGGTGGCATAAGAATTCTGGGGGCTTAATTTAAACATGAATTATTTAACATTACAAGCCTTAAACTTGCGTTGCTCACGACTTTATGGTAAAACTCATGCTCAGTCTGATTTGAGCTGCTTAAGCATGTTGAGAGTGATAAAGTTGATCTTGCTTACAAGTGAAATTTTTAATGCTGGTAGATTAGTGCAACTGTAGGCTTGATCCATATAAAGTCCTGAAACTTTCTAGATTCACTTGGGATTAGGAGTCAAACCCTAAGTAAAACTTTTCTGTAACTGACACTTGTATAGTCACTCAAAACCCAATTAGGCAGTGCTGCTTGAAGGTGTGGCTTCTGTTGCCAGCATTACCTCTAAATCTGTCAGATAAGTTGCTTAACCTCTGTACGTATCATTTCCTTATTCTTTAGAAAAAGGATATAATCTTCTCCTATCCTGTTGAAAGGCTTTCAGATTTGGGAATGAAAGATTCTATGTAGACAAAAAGCAATTGTTAAGCATGGTTGTCAATTTAAGAGTTTAATTTAACGAAAGTGGAATATCACCATGTCTGTGTTCCATTGTATCATTGCATGCCTGTTAAAACTGTTATATGATCTGTTATTGTGATAATTTGAGATCTGCTTTGTGACACAAGTTGAAAACATGAAGGAACTCATGTTACAATGTGTACTGTGGAATTCATTTTCTCAACACCTTTATCTAAAGTAGCCTCATAAAATAGCTTTTCTCTAAAATAGCCTATACCTTCAAGAGTATGTTCAAGCCTGGATATAGACAAATCTGTCTATTAAATTTCACTGGTGTTGGAAAGCAAGGGGAGATCTGGCAAAAGTGAGAGAAGAGGATATGAAAAAAAACAACCACCATCCTTGAGTGGTCTGTTCTTCATGTGCTTGGCTACTTGCTGAATTCATGTCCATGCAGTGCCTGTGGTGCACCCTTGAGGTTATGAGATAAATTTTCTAAAACTTATTACTCTCCCTATCTACAAGGAAGACAGAAACCTAAGACCAGTATTTTCCAAGAACATTTACAAGCTGTTTGAAATTCAACGGGGAGCATAGCTTGCAAATACTGTACTTAGGTTTTGGTATGCTGCAAAGGTTGGTGTGCCTGTATGGACATTTGAACCGTCACACATGGCTGCCTCTTATACCACTGCTGACTTGCACTAAAAGCAGTTGGTGCCTTCCCAGAGAAGTACTCCCAGAACCATCACATATTCCCTCTCTTCAGCACAACTAAGTCAGCTGTTCTACCAGAAGATTGGGATGGACCCCGTCACAGTGTGACTGAGATGCTTTCAGACATGTCAACTGTTGCCTCCTAGACAATGACTGATCCACAACAAGAACAATAGTATAACTGCCCTTGTCAAAAGATTTGGTCACTAACTGATAATAGTCAAATATGGCCAGTTGATGTCCCCAATTTTTTTCTTTACCAGGTTGGATGTTCTGTTAGATACGTGCTACTGATATACTTTAGAGACATAAATTGTCTGTAAATTTACAACATGGCCATAAATTGTTATGCATGTTCATTCTTTTTTTCTCATTTTAACTGCCCACAGCTCTTCTATCTGTCTTCTAAAGACCCACATGACCCCACAATTAAGAGCTGTGGATTCTTGCCCTTAATAGACATTGGCTCTGTATGTTAAGGAGTGTTTTGATTGTCTAGAGCTCAATGATTGTGATGATACAATCAAGTGTTTATGGGTAAGGATGAGGGGGAAGGCCAACAAGGCAGATATCCTGCTGGGAGTCTGTTATAAACCACCCAACCAGGATGAAGAGGCCGATGAAGCATTCTCCAAGTGGCTGGCAGAAGTCTCACAATCGCTAGCCCTTGTTCTCGTGGGGGACTTCAACTTCCCGGATGTCTGCTGGAAATACAACATGGCAGAGAGAAAGCAGTCTAGGAGGTTCCTGGAGTGTGTGGAAGACAACTTCCTGACACAGCTGGTAAGGGAGCCTACCAGGGGAGGTGCCTCGCTCGACCTGCTGTTTACAAACAGAGAAGGACTGAGTGGGAGATGTGGTGGTCGGAGGCTGTCTTGGGCTTAGCGTCCATGAAATGGTAGAATTCTCAATTCTTGGTGAAGTAAGGAGGGGGGGCAGCAAAACCGCAACCATGGACTTCCGGAGGGCGGACTTTGGCTTGTTCAGGACGCTGGTTGAGAGAGTCCCTTGGGAGACAGTCCTAAAAGGCAAAGGGGTCCAGGAAGGCTGGATGATCTTCAGGAAGGAAGTCTTAAAGGCGCAGGAGCAGGCTGTCCC
>NW_008825075.1:4129862-4140623 GCF_000699105.1 Pygoscelis adeliae | reverse complement strand
CCAGGGAAGTGGTTGAGTCCCCATCCCTGGAAGTATTTAAAAGACGTGTAGATGAGGCACTTCGGGAGGTGGTTTAGTGGACATGGTGGTGTTGGGTTGACAGTTGGACTCGATGATCCTTGAGGTCTTTTCCAACCTTAATGATTCTATGATTCTATGATTCTATGAAGCAGTCTTACTTTAGGGAGAGGCTGTTTTCATCCATAATAAACAGTAATGACTGTGTCATGCTGTCAGTGTAACAATTACCAGGAGAACTAGCTGGGTTGTGTCAGTCACGGTGCTATGGTCCTAGTGGTGAACTCACGGATGCCTTGTGGGTGTGAGGAAATCACAAGACTGGTCCCACCGACTATGGCCATCTTCAAGACCCTTCTTTTCACTTACCTTGTGTCAAAAAATATGAGCTAAGTGAATGAGGCAGCAAAATTGCTGAGGATGCTGAAGGGTTGAGCCATGATAGTGACAGAGGCTGCTAGGGGGAGGTCATAAGGTTACATAGTGTTGTGGCATGAATGTGAGAACGGATTGCTTTGGCCCACAGCAGGGAAAGGTGGGATCCTGGCCATCTCTAGCATTATCTTAGCTGGTGTGCAGTGCGAATGCAACAGATCTTACAGGTGAAATAGAGGACTGTGGCATGGCCATGTATGGGTCAGTAAGCCTTGGATTGCTTTCATGAAGACTACTCTCAAGGGCAGCCTGTAGCTATTACACCTCTATAATAGCCTGTACGCATAACCAGAGAAGGCTTGTTGGCACAATATAAATCTAAAATAATTAATTTCTTCTTTTCTCTTTGTACCAAAGGCAAGTTGTATCATACTGTCAAACTGTTTGGCATGTGTCACAGAAAAGCTGGGGAAGGGTAACTTTTATGCTTACCTGAATTTCTCTCCTTTTTGTATCCGTTTTTAGCAGGTCCCACCGGGGCCTCAAAAATGGACCTTAGGCCTGGAGGTGGCAGAAACATCAGCAGAAGGTAATGAGAAGGGCAGCATCTTTGCTGCTGTTTTGTGTGTACAATGTACAACATCTGCTCTTATAACAGCTGGAAAGAAACCATTAGCATATGAAGAAGACATGTTCTAGTGTCACATCACAAAGTCTTGAGCAACTGAGACCTTAGGCTTCAAATATCCAGACAGCTAAATATATTTAAAGAGACACTGTCAAGCTGAAATCTAGTCAGTCAAAAAAAATGAGTTAAATGGAATTTCAGGTACTCTGTAAGTCCCTGAGTCCTCCAGAAACTTTGTTTTTCATGCTAGTCACCACCTCACTTATTCTTTGACGAGCAGAGACTAGGAAAAATAGAAGGAACGGGGCAAAACACAGGACACAAAGGAGATGCAATTTACTGTTACCCTGATTTAGCTGACAATATTCTGTGTTTTCTGATCGATTTGAGGGACAAGAAAGGGAAGCAGCAAAAAGAAAATCAGATATATGAAATTTAGTAGGTTAAAAAAAAATTACTTTTCTTTCAATTTATTGGACCTTGTATTAGCTCTTTTACACTTAACATTTTTAAGCTTCTGTCTTTCCCATTAGCACACATCACCAAAATAGGATTCTCCTGTTTACTTACTTATAAAAGTTAGAAAAAACTAGAAACATTTTCCTTTTTCCTTTTTCCTTACGGTAACTGTGAATTTCTCAAAGTAATCTAAAAGTCATAACCTTACCAATAGAGTGGCAAAAACACATTTCCGTCTGATAAACACCATGTTTGAAATCCTCTTTGTAATCATGTCAAAGAAACTAGTTTAAGGCTTAACATTTATTGACTCACTAAGTTACATTTATAATTTAAATGATTAATGATAGCTTTAATTGTACTAGAGCATGAAAAAAATCCTACAAATATGAAAAATAGTTAAAGGTAATAAGGAGGATCTTTTCTTAGAGCCACTGTGTTTCCACTTGATTTCTGGCTTTAAATAACTCTGAGCTCAACTAGTATCAGCAAAAACACCTTTCAAAACCTGACCTTAAAAGTTCCATATACAACAACTGCTCATTCTCGTTAGAATGACTGAAAAAATGCCAAAGATCATTAAGTAGTTAAGGAGGGCAGGTAATATGGGAAGTCCGTTTCAGTGAAGTAAGCTGTCTTGTGTTGCTAAAGGCTTTTGGAGACTGAGATCAGTAGTACCAAGCGAAGAATTATTATTTTTTTCTTCTTTTTTTTTCTCAAAAATAGAATGATAGCGCCATCCAGACTACAGTCCAGGATGGTTGAACAGGATGAGCAGGAGACGACAAAACGTGGGTGATGCAAGTTAGCCTCACAGCAATGCCACCCAGCTACGCTGAGTAGGATGGCCCCTTGAGGTCTCTTGACATCAGTGGAGGGGCGCAGGATACACCACCTCTTCATTACTGTGGCATGGGCTCCAGCACACATGGAGCAGTCAAGCTGAGCACATGGAGCAGAACAGGAGTGCTGAAGCCATGCTGGAGTTTCTGCACCTGCCACCCAGTGCCTGCTCACCAGCACCCCCAGACGAGTGGGCAGTCATGGTTGGACTAATGCCATGAGAATAATTTTTACATCTTCCTCCTGACTGCCAGTTCTCCCTTTTGCATCCTTGAACCCCTTCCTATGGGACAATTACCACCTGCAGAACAATTAATTCAACTTGCTGCTTACTATCTGTGCAATCCCTAGCTGGCTTCTTTCCTCAGGGTAAAAGGGGTCCCACAAACAGCCACAATCACTGAAGGGACTGACACTAATGATCCCAGGAACCTTTGCCAAGGACAAATCATAACAAGTGTTTACTGTCACACCTTCTCTTCTCCCTGCTTTAACCAAGATTTACAGAATTATCAAAAGCTCTTTCATTAGGTTAATGCCAAAGCAAGAGTAATAGGTTGGTAGTCTTATGTATACCTTTTTTCTCAAAGTCAATAATTACATTTAAAAAACAGAATTCTACATTTTTGCTCTGAAATTACCAGTGACCCTGAACAGAGACCATATATATTATTCATGGACCGTCATGTACTTCACTGACCATGATTTAAAGTTTATTGGGAAAAAAAATCCCCAAAGCCATCAAAGCTGAAAAAGGCTTCCTAAAAAGAATCCAAATCAAAACAGCATATGAAATAAGCAGATAGATAAAAAAAAAAAAAAGGAAATACTGTCAGAGAAACAACTATTCCATGCAAAGTAAGAGCTAGATATTGTCTTTTAGCACATCTGATTTTATTTTCATCCCAAAGATATCACTGCTCTGGAGAATATGTAAGACAAAGCAGCCAAAGAAGGGTTTGGGTTCTCATAGTATTTGTTCTTATGAGGCGGGGAAAAAAAAAAAAAAGGGAAAAAAAAGAGGTTAAATTTATTCTCTTTGGAAAAGGGAAGACTTTGAGGTGACCTACTTAGCTTCAGTGGTCTTTGTTACCTGGCAACATATGAAATAAGATGGCAAACAGAATAAATGTGTTTAAGAGCCAGAAAAAACATTTTTATAGACAAAGGGGTTAAATACTATAGTTACAAAACAGAGAAGTGAGGTTAAAATAAATCTAAAGGATGCAATCTTACTGAGGCATGTGACCTTTTCCTGACCAGCAATCTTTTACATCCTTATGATAGGTTTATTAATTGAAATAAAAGAGAAAGTTTTACATGTGCTGGCTCCAGTAAGTGTGCAGTAAGTGAAATGTTAGGTTTAAGAAAGAAAAATACAAATTTTGCAAGGCATTTTTTTCATTAATTCCTACATTTTGTTTTCAGAAGTAACCATGTGGTTTCCACAGATTAGAGTTGGGGAGGGAGGCATCTTTAAATGTATTAGGGCTGAAGAGTCCTCGACTATTTCAGATCCTGCCTACTTCCCATCCCAGTTCTCTGCTGTCCATGAATGTCACTATTCTAATCAAAGTTTTGTGAGTACTACTCTTCAGTAACCACTAATGGCATCTAGACACAGAACCATGCTTTGGACCTTTAAAACCTCTCAAAATTGTGTCAAAAGGCTTTACATCCTGTGAGAAAAACTAAGGAAGACTAAAGTGATTAAACAACAACAAAAAAACCCCCACTTTTAAGGTGGAAGAGCAGAGGTGACTGCTCCAAACCTTCTTGACATGTCTTCTACATTTTGGTGTGCTTCGCAGTATTCAATCCTACTAGTTGTCATCTGGGAATACTCTGCAAAGCATCACTTCAGAAGACCGAGTGAAGATCAACCTCAGTACATTTTATGAAAACAATTATTTTAAAATATTTCCTGTGGAAGGCTCAAGGTGAGAAGAAAGGAGGTAATTCTGGAGGCCAGGACCTGGTAGTGAGTGTGAACAATGCAATAAAAACCTTCTCTTGCATACAGGAACCAAGAGGGTGCTGCCCTCAGCAAGGTCAGAAGGGCTTTTGGGTGCTTTCTCTGGGAATTTACAGCAGACGGTGACATCGGTGAGCAGATGGTGCGACCCAGAAAGTCATCGTTGTTGTCTGCGATTTAGGCACCTCTGACAAGCATTTGGCTGCTGGCCAATCTGCTTCATTTCCTCATACCTGCTCTGAAAATAGTTATCATGTGCCCCCACTGGCACAGCTGCTGGGGAAGGCAGGAAGGGTGAGGGCAAGATCCATATCGATGAGATAGGTTCCTCGTGAGTTTGGAAGTTACAGACTCAAAAGTGAGAATGACAATATTTGCATCTAGGTAAAATCATTCTCTGGATGTACATAAAGGTACATATATATACATATACTTAGAGTTGAAACAGCAGTATATTTTGCATTTCTCAGAACTAGTGAAAAAACTTTATTTTTACCTGCAAGGAAGCTTCACCCATTCATAATCCTAAGCAAAGGTGACTAGCTTTCAACAAAATGTATTCTTTTATTTTGTAACTTCCTAGTAGAAGGAGAGACAACTGAAATTACAATTCAGTGAAAACAGCCAGGTTTTTAGATAAAATTTGACCAAATTAAGCAAATTAAGAGCCATTGCAACATTTAAATTTAGCAGAAAATTACATAAAAATTTGCAGTTATACAAATTTTTTTTAAGTTCTAATGTTTTCATTTAACTCTTTTAGCAATAACAGTAACCTTAGAAAAACTACTACCAGAGTATAACATGAAACAACATGGAGAGATGCTACATCATTGAAATAAAAAATGCCAGCATAAAAATTAAATCATCAAATTCTATCCTTCACTCCCTTTTACCCCCAAATCATACTAGATTGGTCTGTGATTCTTTGACTGTTTAAAGCAGATTGACAATGAAGGAAATGTAGTGAGGAGGATGCAATATTCTGTTGTCCTGTCACAAGGGAACAGAGAACTAGCAAATCATGACTGCTGTCTAATTGATCAACAATCCAAAAGATGAGAGAAATAATGCAGTGCAATGCTTTTTAAAAACAAACAAATAAACAAACAAACAAGCAAACAGACCAAACACACCTAGGAGATACATGCTAATCTCAAATATTTTATCTTCGATTATCCAAAAAGTCAGATTACTCAAAATTTGGACATAGAATCATAGAATCATACAATCATTAAGGTTGGAAAAGACCTCTAGGATCATCGAGTCCAACCGTCAACCCAACACCACCATGCCCACTAAACCATGTCCCTAAGCGCCTCATCTACACATCTTTTAAATACTTCCAGGGATGGGGACTCAACCACTTCCCTGGGCAGCCTCTTCCAATGTTTAACCACGCCTTCAGTAAAGAAATTTTTCCTCACATCCAATCTAAACCTCCCCTGGCGCAACTTGAGGCCATTTCTTCTCATCCTATCGCTAGTTACTTGGGAGAAGAGACCGACACCCACCTCACTACAACCTCCTTTCAGGTAGTTGTAGAGAGCGATGAGGTCTCCCCTCAGCCTCCTTCTCTCCAGCCTAGACAGCCCCAGTTCCCTCAGCCGCTCCTCATAAGACTTGTTCTCCAGCCCCTTCACCAGCTTCGTTGCCCTTCTCTGGACACGCTCCAGCACCTCGACGTCCTTCTTGTAGTGAGGGGCCCAAAACTGAACACAGTATTTGAGGTGCGGCCTCACCAGTGCTGAGTAGAGGGGCACAATCACTTCCCTACTCCTGCTGGCCACACTATTTCTGATACAGGCCAGGATGCCATTGGCCTTCTTGGCCACCTGGACACCACGTATTGTTCCTCTCTCATTTCAAAACTCAAATAGAAACATGTTTTGCTTGCAATGAACTGTAATTGCCTGAATTTTTCAAAGGACCCTTGAGTCAGATAGATAATAGGGGTTTAGCTCTATTCAGCAAATATAAGCAGAAAATACACATCCATAGAAAAGCATAATGCAGCTCTCACTGGCTCAGACAGCAATGCTTCTTTGCTAGATGTCCAAGCTTTTATTCCATGAGGCTCTTGCTTTAAATCTCTCCATGGTAATAGGAGATATTAGATACTCAGCTAAAGAAAATCATCAGAGCTTCATGGGTTTTAATGAAGGTAATATATACTAGTTAAGAATCTGTACCCCTTATATTAGCAATAACCCATGGTCCAAGGAAATCTCCTTTCTCCATCAAATTCCATTCTCATGGCTAATTACCAGTCTGCAATATGGCATCTGTGTTGTAAGTGTAAACTGTAGCTTGAATGGCTTTTTTTTCACCTAATTCAGGTTCATTTTTAGCACACCATTTGTGATAAATATCTTAACTTTTATCCATTGCAGGAAAGATTGTGTTTGATCCCTGAGTATGATGGTATTTATGATAAAAATGTAAAAAAGACAAAATGCTGAGATGGATCTTAAGTCCCCTGAAGGGTGAATCTGTAGATCAGTAGCAGAAAGCTATGGCAAGAATTGATACAGTTATGCTGAAAAATCTGACAGACATGACTCATGCTGTCTACCTACTGATACGTCCAAACTTAAATGTCAAGAGCATTTTATAATATGTTTGGATGACGTTTTTATCTTAAATCACTAGAAGTGTATCTTCTAGCTCACAGGACTTACAGTTAGAAGTGAACATACATCATGTCCCTCCCCTCATGCATTTGCTGGCTACTAGGAATGACATTTTCTTGCATTGCATTGTAAGTTTGTCTGTATCCATTTATGTATAGGTACATACATATTGCCAAAACAGGAACAACAAACAAAACAACCCCCCCCCCAACTTTCTAGGAATACTTACCTGTACCTAATCTTGTATTGGAAAAAGGGCAGAGAAAACACTAGTGCAAAGATTCCCAACCTAAGCAAAAAATATTTCACACCATTTCCTTCCCTTTTTCCTTTTCCTCCCAACACCTGCCACTGCTTCTTCACATTGCTTCATTGCTAATAGTTCCTCCTCACTGCTATACTGCGCAGCACTTGAGAGCTGTATCAGCCTTTATTCCAGAGCTCAAGCTCAAGCTAAGAAACATGGCAGAATTTATTGGCTTGTTTGCCATCCTGCCTACTGTACACCCTCCCAAAATTTTAAGTCTTTCTTTTGAGCAATTCCAATGGTGAACATAAAACAGCGAAATAAATTTTATAAACAAATTACTCCAATGTGTCAGGAAAAATCTTTGTTCTAGTAGGAACTTCCCATTCCCAATCAACATCACTTCTCTATAGGGCATAGGGGGGAAAAGAAAGGAGAGGAACAGTTGGCTTTTAAACTCTGGTGTTGTCAATCAAGTCTTTGAGGGTGCATGGGCCTCTGTTTCTGGATACAGGGATATGTATTAGTGACACCTACAGGGAACTGTGGATCATTTTCCTTATAGAGATGTACAGTTGAAGATGTACAAATATATACAGAATAATTCTATCACTGACTGTGGAAACAGCAAGTATTTGGGGGAAAAGAACTTTTAAAAAAAAAGTATGGAAATATACCTAACAACCTTACAGATTTATATGTACTGGAGACATAAGCTATTCACTTAACGTAAGCTTTTCACTACTTTTTTCTTTCTAATAAGAAAAAAGTGTTATTCAATAGAATTTATCTTGAGAAAAAAAAAATATCCCCTATAGGCCAGAAAAACTTAAGGCTCAAGAACCATAATAGCTGTGAATATTAAAACCTTCTACAATCACATGCAGGAAAACAGAATCCAGTGATTTTAATGAAAAGTGAATTGTCATCTGAAAGGATTAAGTTAAATCTTTAATCTCCCCATTTCTCCGTATAGAAAATACCACCCAAAAAATTTCTCTCAAAAATGAAGAAAAACCATTGCAATATTTTTCGGAGGCTACTTTTTTTTATCAGCAGATTTTTTTATGGTTCCATCATCTTTAATCCTACATACATTGCTTCTTTAATTCTGTTGGGACATGGTGGGGGAATGGACAAGGTCTACTTTTTAAAAATAGGGTTTCAAAAGTCTTGGTGTTTTAGTACATTCTAAGCTCTTGCTATGCTGTCACAGTACCAAGAATAAATAAATCACAAGTGACCAGAGCCCTGCACCCCCATCCTCCAGAAGGAATTTGGAGCTGTATCCATTAATCATATGATTCGAATTCCGCTGCAGGTAGTGTCTGGCAGGTGCCTGCCAGCACAATAAAAGCATTTGGCCAAGAAGCTACACTTCAAAATTAGATAATTTTAGACCCATGTTTCTCTAGACTGTTTAGGCCTCTGATGTCAAAAATAAATAATAGTCTGATACAAGTTAACAGGAAAAAGAAAGATGTTCCTCCTGTACTTCCATAAGCACTCATTGCTCCCCATCCATTCTCTAGTCTAAGAAAAAGTAGAAGCCAGGGCCAGAAAACAGAGACCCAGAGAAAAATGTTCTTTGTAGAATCATTTCTACCACACAGAGTAGCTCCCAGCAATTGCTTCACTTTGACTCTGTGTGCTAGAAAAGCTTCGTGGAGGAAAAGTTTTAACCATCGGCCAAGATCTATATAGAATATATGGCTGGATGGAAATTTGTGAAACGGATATTTCACCTGTTAATCCCTACATATCCTAAACAATTCCCAATAATTCTTGTATATTCTTAAAAACGTCCACTAATGGAGATTTCCAAATCTTGACGTACTTCAGTTCTCCAAGGCTCTTCTGTTAGGAATTGTGATCTGCAACACACAGGCTGGAATTACAGCCCTGACAAGGCAGGAGAGCTATTTCTTCCGTCTTCGTATAATCCCTTGCATGTTGAGTATTACTGTGCTGACCTCTCTCCTTTGCCCAATTTCCCAAGTGCTCACTGTTTTGTTTTTTCCAAGTCTACGACATCTCTAGTTTGTTCATGTATTTCTTCCACACCTGCATTGTCCTCATTCAGATCAATAGCCATAATCAAAATTATTAATAGACAATTAATGCACATGTTAACTTAATGCAAAGAGATCACAAATGTGTTCAAGAACCCTGTTTTGCTATGGTTTGCATAAATGGTCAGTAACAGGTTATCAGTACCTTCAGCTGCTTAAGATCCAGTAGATTAGGTGAGATACTATAGCTAGATCATTAGACTAAGAACCAAGGCACCTCTTTCTATCTCTACCAGCAAACTTCCAGTTGATACATTATTTCAGAACTGCACTTTCACAAATATGTATCTAGATATTTTCTACCCTCTTTTTAAAATTGGTTTTAGAGTTATAGCTGAAAAAGTATTATTTTCCTATCCAAAAGATGAAGATATTTTATATACATGGTTGTTATTAAGAGGAAGCTATGTGATTACCTGCTCCAGTGAGACTGTGACTGTATCATCTTTGGTAGCTTTACTGGACTTCAGGCTTGAGTTCCCAGAACCAAGTGCTCTAGGAATTTGTATCTACAGTGCTTGTAGGGCATAGTCTGAGTGTGAGGTTGTCCTCTTCTGAGCCTGCAGAGCTAGCTGGCTTGCTTCAGGTAGAGTATGTATTCACTGGAACATGTTATATGAATAATCAAGGATTGTGAACTGATAACCAATCATAAAATGTATTTATGATATTTGCACAACTGAACCTATTCAGGGTAGTGCTGACTTAGATTAAAATGCTCATTAAATCAGTAAAGCTTGTGGCAGTCATTTCTTCCCCCTCCTCCCCCTTAAGTAATTTATCCAGCAGAAGACCTTGGCAGGTCAAAAGCCATCTCAACAGTGGGTGAATGAAAGAAAAAGGGGAGGTACCTATTTCAACAAAACTGCTTCATGTAATCCAGGTATTAGGTAAATCTCATATAATAGTAATAGGAAAAATGAAACATTGCTTCTTTTTATGTGTGGAGAGTCAGGACAAACTTGTCCCGGGTAACCAGGTCTCCCATTTTGTTCCGGAGAGGGCCCACATTTTCCCTCATCTTCCTTTTATTCCCAACGTACCTATAGAATCTTTTCTTGTCGCCCTTGATGTCCCTGGCCAGATTTAATTCTATCAGGGCTTTAGCTTTCCTAACCTGATCCCTGGCTGCTCAGACAATTTCTCTGTATTCCTCCCAGGCTGCCTGTCCTTGCTTCCACCCTCTGTAGGCTTCCTTTTTGTGTTTGAGTTTGTCCAGGAGCTCCTTGTTTTTTCATCCATGCAGGCCTTCTGGCGTTTTTGCCTGACTTCCTCTTTGATGGGATGCATCGCTCCTGAGCTTGAAGGAGGTGATCCTTGAATATTACCCAGCTTTCTTGGGCCCCTCTTCCCTCCAGGGCTTTGTCCCATGGCACTCTACCAAGCAGATCCCTGGAGAGGCCAACGTCTGCTCTCCTGAAGTCCAGGGTAGTGAGCTTGCTGTGTGCCCTCCTCGGTGAACTCCACCATTTCATGGTCACTGCTGCCCAGGCTGCCCTTGAGCTTCACAT
>NW_008825075.1:4125043-4129391 GCF_000699105.1 Pygoscelis adeliae | reverse complement strand
TCCTCTTGTTTATTCCCCATGCTACGTGTGTTTGCATAGAGGCATTTAAGTTGGGCTCCTGATGAAGCTGTCTTACTGGCTGGAGTTCCTTTGTGCTGCTCTACAGGCGCTCTCCTGCTGACCTGTGATCCTTCTCCAGGCTCTGGGCATCTGTTGCTGGCCCTGGCATCAAACTGGTAGGAGTGGGATGGATTGAAGTTCCCCTCCCCTGGCATCTCTAGTTTAAAGCCCTCTTCACCAGCTTGGCAAGCCTATGACCAAAGATACTCTTCACCTTCCCTGACAGATGGACCCCATCAGCCCCCAGTAGACCAGGTTTCTCAAAGCAAGTCCTATGGTCTAAATAGCCAAACCCCTGGCTGTGGCACCAGTCCCGTAACCATTTGTTGACTTGCCAGATTTGACTGGCCCTTTCAAACCCCTTCCCTTTGACTGGGAGGACTGATGAAAAAACTACCTGCCCTTCCTACCTCCTTCATCTCCCTTTCCCTCAAGGACATTTGAGCACTTCAGTGACTCCAGTACCTCATAAACCTGTGAGAATTCTTGCCTAATTTCCAGACAACACTGGTTCTTATCAGTATAGATAAAGCTTCAGGTAGACATCTGACTTTTAAAACATAGCTGAAGCCTTCAAATATCCTGAAGTACTTAAGCACTACATGTGTTAATGTTAGGAGTAGACATTGAGTAGCCATTGTTAACACTTACAGAAAATCTACTGCTAACGAGGATTTGTGATGTCCCTCATGCCATATAACATTGATAAATGTGACATTCACATCCCAAATCATGCAAGACAAATCATATGAATTATTCTTGAATAAACTTTACAATTTGTACTTAAAACAAAGTGTCTATTTGCAGGGTGAGGAAGGTGGAGAGGGAGAAGACTGAAAAAAGCATCCCAAAACTCATGCAATCTATACCTGTTGTGTAAGGTAAAAAATATTAAATTAAATAGTAAGACTACATCGACAACTGTAGTCCAAGTAATATGTCAATGTTACATGAAGACCCACAATCTTTTCTTTAAAAATGCAACTATAAAAACGAGGGGAAATGAAATGATCTCCAAGTCCTGAAGTGAGCAGTCTCAAGTAAACCAACAGTTTTTTTATTTCTATCATATCACTGTAAATCTAGAGTAATCTACTAGGGGAAAACAAAACAAAAAAAGTAATTGGATAGGTTTCTTCTGCAGTAAGCCGCTATTACAGTTAATTGCAAGCACTAAATGGAAGACAGGACTGAGTCTGTTTTGCAGTTTTGACTACTGCATTAGCATTTATATTTGATTCGATGTAAATGAAATTTTCAGTATATGCTCTTCACTTTGCAGCTTTATCCACATGTGTATTACTAATGAATCAAGTTGTGAACTAAGTAGTAATGGTAAACTGCAGTAGCTCAAGAGGCTATATCCTATTGTCATCTCAAAGTAGTTGCTGATCAGAAGGTTGGGTAGCTTGTTCACATAATGAGGCTTTGTTTTATTCTTGTTCAGAAAATCCTGGCCTATCTGGTTAACTTTTACTGGGAAAATTCAGGTTTAAGTCTCCACTTTAAAGAAAGCAAGCTGAGAACTGAAATCTCACTTTACCAGGAGCACAAAACCTTTGACGATTACTTGAGCTACTTAGTGAGCCTTCTGCTTCATCTTTCCTGTGAGAGTGGTTTCACTTTTTATAAGCAATTAATCATTAGAGGAGAGAAGCAGAAGTAACTAGTGGTTCTTATGAGCAGATTTTTTTCTTCCCCATCTCCAGCTATATCCCTTCTTTGCTTCAGACCTCTGACCTTTCTGGTGTTATATATGACCAGTCTCCATGCACATATATATGGAGACAATTAAATTTCAGGGCTCTTGAACAGTGGGGGTGCATCACAGTAGCTATAGTAAGAAGAGGCTGGATGTCTTCCAATGTAAATTTATAATGCTGACAGGAGTAGTGTGTGCTACTTTTCTTATCTCAAGACAGTATAAATGACTCGGGGAAGAAAAATATATTTTCATAGTCATTTTCAGAGGGACTTTACCTAAAACTCAGAATCTGAATTCCCCTGATGTTTGGAATATGCAGAATCTGAATTTAGATCTTAATTTTGTTCAGTGGTTTACAAGCATCACCAATTTTAAGTTTCAGGTTGGGTTCTGAATAAATGTTTTTAACTGTAAAGCCATCATTTCTCCCTTCAGCATACATATCAGTTCTTAGCAAAGCCTGCAGCTCTAAGTTAAATGCAACCCTGCCTTACGTGTAGAAGTTATCTTTGGTTTTAAAGAATACTAGATGAGGAGGGAAAACAAGCTCCCATTCCTCTCAGGTGCCACTGAATCTAAATATCCTTGGTAATAGCTATGTTTAATTATGTGTTGCTGCCTAATCCAACACATTGCCCTCATAAGTGCTTCTGGCAGTAGTTTTATTATTAATTTATATGTTAATTTTCCAGTGATGTTGAAAATTGTAGCCAAAATTTTCTTACAATACCTTTCCTTGAGCAATCTTCTAATTTTAGATTCTGAGCAATCTACTAATTTTAGATTCTGTGACTTCATTAAACTTCCAATTTATTGTAATCTTATGTAAGGCTTGATCCAAACCCATCAAAATCAATGCAACCCCTTCATTGTGATATACACAAGCACACACACATATTCATGCAAGAATTTTACTATTGGTATTTCCTTACTGAAAGAGAAATAAATATGATAGGAAGTTTTTGCAACTACTAGTACTTTATCTTTCATTGACATTTGTCTTAAATTTGAGATTCTTAAGCATTTTTTTTTTCTGACTCCTAACATGTCAGAGCCATTTGGAAAAATATTTAATAAGAACCAAACAGAAAAAAAAAAAAAAAAAATTCTAGCAGTCCAATACTGCCAGCCTTACTGTTAAATTGAATATTGAAGTCTATGTTTTGAAGTTTTGTCTGTAACTCAACTTTGCATTCTAACTTCGATCTCTTTTCTTAATTAAAATCTAAGGGCTCATATGGGAGTATGGAAAGAAAATAAAAGGCAGGTGAGAAAATATAAACACATTAATTATGAGGATGCATCATATATAAAAATTGGGGCTGAGTAGACAATTCCAGTGTTAATTTAGACTGACTTTGGACTACCTTCTACTTCTTATGGAATACTAAGCAAGGATTAATTTTTTAGTCTCAGGTGTTTTCTCCAAGAAGTTAATTGATATTATTGGGCCAGGCATTGATAGATCTTTCTCCTCCCACACTTATTCTGCATGTGCTTAGTGCAGCATTTTCATTATTTCACTTAAAATGTCATTTCTCTATGTTAGCTGTCAGCATTTTATTATGAACTCTGATTTTTGAAGTTTTGTAATTATAAGTAATTTTAAAATCTGTTTTAAATGTAGGGTTGAAATATAATGTATGGAATTTAATCACAGAAATATTTTCTTGTGAAATTTCAGAACATCTCTCTAGCCATTGTTTTTAAAAGCCCATATGATGATATCAAGTGCCCACAAAAAACCTCCAAGTGTCAAGTTTATATTCCTGAGCAGGTATATACTAGTGCAATAAGTCTTCCCCTGTGAAATTACACAATGTCTTTCTAATACTAATATATAATACAAACTTGGTTTCAACATGGTGTCAGAAAATGTAGTGCCGGCATCCAACTTTTAAGTGGAAGCTCTGGCTTTTTAAGTCCAGAGGTCCTTCCTTAACCACAAACACTTTGAGAAAATGTGATGGTGAACCAGTGTTCTACCTGAACCTGCAATATCTCTGAAAATCTCCCCTGAAGGGAAAGAAATACACAAAGAATTCATTCTCTCATTCGGATTCAACCCAATGGAAGGTTGACAGCCTAGGGAGCTTAAAAACCACTTGTGCTTTCACTTCCTCTGACAGAAACCTTCTCTGACCTACCTGCTAAAAGGTGCCTTCATGTTATATCCTGACCATGGCATGGCCTTCCCCACAGACACTGCTCTTCTGCTCTGTCTTCTATTCCAACTGTCAGCACACCTAACTCTCTACAGAAAAAGAAATAATAGACTTAAGCAATCTTTCATCCTAAATTCTGAGGAGGTCACTTCTAAATGCTTCGAGGACGTGTCCATAGTTAAAGAATTATGAAATCCTAACCAGAAAATAATAAATGGCTGTGCCTCCCGGGACTCTTACCTCAAATATCAGTCCTTATTTTTCCATAAGAAAAAAAAAAAAAAAAAGAAAAAAAACCAAAACAGAAAAGTATATATTTGAAAGAGCGTGACACTTACTTTGCAATTTAATATGTGAGCCTGTGTCCATCATTTTGTCTGCCTGTCACATTTGAGGCTTGTTTTTTTCTCTTTTTAGC
>NW_008825075.1:4116316-4124977 GCF_000699105.1 Pygoscelis adeliae | reverse complement strand
TAGCAGTAAAGTGCGTAGTCAGTCATGGATCAATGTCACCAGGCAAAAGCTTATTATATTAAATATTACAAACTGTGCAGAAGAAACAGTTAATAAGCAATATCTTGTATATATTCATTACAAAACAAGCGTATGAAAGAACAATACTATACTAAAAGTGGTCAGAGAAAAATGGCCATTTTTCTGTAAATGAAGCAGTATCTTCTTTCATGTGGCACCTTCTGTCACTCAGTACAACCTACTGCTCAGTATTGACAACAGGTTTCCATTAAGGGACTAATATTTGCTATCAAAGCTGTAGTTACAGAAGTCCATTCCCACCTCCACAGAGCCTCCTGCTACAGATTTCTGATGGCAGGTGAAACAAGGAGAGGAAACAGTAACAGTGAGTGGGAAATGGGAACAGAAGGCTTAGTGGAATCATGAAGCCTCTCCAAACTTCCCCAAAACAGTACTTTGAGGGTTGCATTGAACCAAGACCAGAACATCAGAAAGAAACATCAGTTGTTCAACCCTGGCCTCCTAAAATGCCCCTAGGTCTAAGCTGAGAAAAAGCAGTAACAGGAAAAATTGCTTTAATGTCAGAAGCCTAATTTAGACCAGGACTCCTTGCCTTCTAAGCAATTTTCAGCCTGTTCCTATATTGTGCATCATTTTCTTTTTTATTATTATAGAGGTACTGTGCAAACAGTAACTGTTTCCCCTGTTTGAGTTTGAAAAAACAAGAACTTAAGGCTTTTTTCGGTTTGTTTTTTACTTGAGTACGCATTTTTACTTAATACTCTGCCATTGTGGATGACCAAAAGGCTAAGCTGAGTAAGGGTTAATAGGACACCACTTTAGACCATGGCTATTTGCATTTTATTTGTCTTGTATTGACCTCTTCTCTGCTGGCATCACCAGGAGGAGGCCTGTGCTTACATAAAAGAATAAATATGAAATACACCGAATATCAGGGCTTTTAAAATCACTGTCATCACTGTATTCTTCTAGAAAACAGTGAGTAGTGAATAACAGCAGTGAGTAGTGAATGAGCTGTGGAATAGTTTAGTTTGCTGCTTGTTTCCTGTGAAGTATTCACCAGTCTCTGTCTCTGCACTGCTGCAGCAGTTGTTGGGCTGGCAGGCAGCAAGAAATCTGACAAAGCGATGGGAATCCTCTCTGCTGTTTACCCTGAGGATGTCCGCAGCAAAAGAAAAATGAGGGGTTTGACCTTACCGTTTGACTTGCTTGCTCTGAGCAGGTTGCAATTACAGGCCACCTATCATTTCTCTATACACTAAAATACAGAGCACAAGTGCAAATGCAGTTAATGAGAGCTTAGAAGCAGATGTTGTCTTTTCCCAGCTAACACAGTGATAGAGGTAATACCAAGAGTTCTTTATTTTCATGCTAGGGCTGCACAGCATATTCTCTACTAACTTGTGTTCGTGTTGGAGACATGCATGCCAGGAAAATTAAAGTGTTACGAAGGTAAATTTATAATAAGAAGCAGAGGCATCTTGCCTCTCAGGCAATGCCCACAAAAAATAGTTTCTGATCCAGACTATGGTGCCTTAGGTTGGGCCAAGTTCATGCTCTAGATCTTACTAAAGGAGGTGGAGGAGTCCTTCTCAGATATGAGTGTCTTAGGTGTTACCACTTCTGAATGGATGAAGTCAAGCTCGGGATTCTGTACTGCTGATAAAGACAGGATCTCCCATGTCCTGTTGCAGTAGTATATCCAAACTAAAATATGTGAAGTTTTAACAAAAACATTTAAGATATTTTTTTTCTATTCAGAAAAGGAAAATAGATTAATTTCCCAAAAGAAAGGACAAACAGCTTCAATGGTAATATTTTGATCAAAACTTATATTCAGAGACACAGGCTCATGATAGAGCATTGTCTTATTCAATTGGCCTTTAAAGATGTGAGTGAAAATATTCCATGTCTGGCTTGAGACAGATATTCTAGGGCTTCTACTAAATCAATTTTCCTAATGCATTTGGGTTTATTTTATACTTCTTTCCCTTTTTATCAGAAAAAAAGGTATTAAAAAAGTCCATTTTAAAAATAGTAAAGTAACAAAGTCCTCAAATTGCAGGAAATGACAACAGTGAAGTGATCCATGCAATTATGATATTTTCTATACTCCACATGGCAATCTCTAATTACATGTTATTATTTCCACAGGACATAATGCCTCTGTGAGGGAACTGAACAAATGGAGACAAATTGCATAATTATAGAATACTGAGTTTCAAATAAATTTTGAAGAACATGGTCTACGTCTCATTATCAATATAAGGAAACAATAGAATTAGGGACCAGTCAGTTTCAGAAATCTCCCTTGTGGAGAGCACATATGTAACACATTTGATCTTTACATGTAATCCTTTCTCAAACGAGAGCACATTCTGCAGCTGTTGAGAACAAAATTGGTGTTTACATAAATGACATAGATATTCATAGAAGAGTAGATCACCAACAGAGTGAAAATACATACAAGCAAAATCCAGTCAGATTGTGGTCCTCGGTACAGTAGACAGGTAGTGGGGGGAAGAAAAGAAAGAAAGAAAGAAAAAATACCATTAACAATTGCATTCTTCTCACTGAGCTGCAATACATAATAATCTTTGCCTATTTTCTACACTGCAGAAATTATAAGTCCAATATCCCTCTCTTTATGAATATACTTCTCTGAATAATAAATGTGTAATTAATTTATCTACTTCAGAATGTTCTACAAAATAAAATGCTATAAAAATAATACCGACTTAGTCAATAGAAATGTATTTGTTGCATTTTTCTGCATGAAAAAAATTAGCTAACTGGAGTCTTCCTGCATATCCCAGCTCTTCTATGACCATTTATCAGTGTTTAGAGTTTAACTGCAAGAAAAAGATGTAAAGTTATTGTGGTCCACTTAGAAGGAGCTCCACTTCCTGAAGAGGGAGTAAACCATGAGTGGCAAATAATATCCTCCTAATGTGCTACGGCTGAGACACTGCAACACCAAGGTATGCTACTGAAGATGTTAGAAAGACAAGAAAAAACGCAGAAATATAACCCATACATGCCCTCTCCGAGAATAACTATAAGCATCAGCCCAAAGCAGTTGCAGGTCCATAATATCCCCACTAACTGGGAGGCAGCAATGAACTCTGTGGCCTTCACAGCACCTGCTAAAGATGGCTCTATGCACTGTGCAGAGCGCAAGGTTGCACACGGGGGCTCAGTTATGGCTGGCTCCCTCTCCAGAGCATGCAAGAGTCAGTACCTACGCATGCCAGGTGGACTCACATGCCATGGTGCAGGCTGGGCTGCCTGCCTGCCTGCAGAGTGGGGGCAGTCCAGCAGTGAGCTGCAAGGCAATCGTGCAGAAAAATGACAGAAAGGAGGCAGAGCAGGCTGTGCTCATGCTCTGGGGACTGCTGTTTCAAAATCATGTACACATAGCCCTGACAGACCTTGCCTTATGTATGCAATCACCATGTCACAACGCTAATATCTTTCCTTTTCTTTCTCTCTCCCTATCCACGAGCCCTTGACCCTCTTCCTTCATTTCTCCATCCCTCTACTTGACTTTGTTCTAAAATCATCTTCCTCTTTCTGAAGTTTCCCTTTCTTAATACATAAATACAACAAAACTGTGCACAAATAAAGCAGCAAAACAGCTAAGGAAGCAAACACTATTGTCATTATTTCATGTTTCCAATTAATTCAAATGGCAAATTTATTGGAAATCAATACAGTGTATTGGAAATAAATAATTCAAGCAACGTGGCAAGCTAGGGAAATAGCCCTCTTGGTAATTGAAAAGCTAACTGAGCAGGATGTACTGTAATTGATCACATAGGTAGCTTAAACAACAGATTTATTCTATTCTGCTCTCTATAGACTATTTTTTTCTGGTCCGGGGGCCACAGGGAGGATTGGAAATGTATTGCAATGTATATTTACAATTTTCATTAACAAGATATTGTAAAAAAAAAGGTTCAATTATCAAAGATTGTGCACAGAGTCTATTTCCATTCTCCTTCTTCAGTCTCTCTTTCTTTATGCAATAGTTCACGTGCAATGCATGTAGCTTCTTTATTACTATGGCTAGTCTGATCTACTCTCATCTAGGCTGTCAAAACTTACGTAGGTCTACTTAGCAAATGTAAATAAATATAAAAATGCCAAATAAAAATTGCTGTGGTACACCCTGCCGGCCATGGACATGAAGATCTGTTTTCTATAACCTTTTCTATTCACTCTGGGCAGATTTCCATTTTTCTCTGCAGTAATGCTTTAGTGGATTGCAGCCTTGTTCCTCCTTCTGACCAGCCTTCTCCTACAATCCCTTCTTGCTTTGAAACATCATCCATGGGTCACCCCTTGTGCCAGATAGGAGGATTAGCATTTCTTTAATCCTATTAACTTTAATATCAATAGGTTATTTTCACAGAGACATCTTTTGCTAAATCCTTTCCTGTGTCGTATTTAAAGTTATTCCTTGGCTGTTTGCTTACTGTGTTGCCTGGTGGGTGGGCACTCTCCTCAGAGGTAGAAGAGCGATCAGATACACTTTCAGCCTGATTTGGAATGGTCATGGGAACCAAAATCTCTGACCTTCCAGAAAAGTACTGTCTCCATCCAACTGCAGAAGCCAGTCTCTTTTAAAGAAGCCGTTCAGCTTTTAAACAATCCTAATCAAGTAGAGGTGCATCGGCAGAACTGAGACCAACCTCTGCTTGGCTCAGCTAATAGCCTGACAACTCAAGCAGGAGGAGTGGAAAGGTAAAAGAGCAGCATGGAGAGTTTGTGTCCTCTCAGGCAGAGGACAAAACTTCACTGACTCTGTTATATCCTGGGTGACTGCTTTAATCAGCTCATGGAAAGATTCCTCCTTTTCCTGAAATTTTGCACACTTTGTTTCATTGGCCTTCATTGCAAGTGGCCAACTTTCTGTTTGAACATTAAAAAAAAGTTATTTGCCTGAAATAAACTAATGTTTTTTCAAATGTCATTAAAATAAAAGAATATATTTTGACTTGATTTAAACTGATTTTTATTAATATAATGGCTACTGAAAAAACATATTCACCAGTCCTTCCTGCAGTATTTCTTATATCCATGTTGCAAATACCCACAATACCCAAACAGCTTATAATACATATAGACAAGTACAACCTGTTCACGAGCAGCTTCAGCATGTACCTATGAAATCATTGCAAATCTGTGTATGACTTACACCTGGAGCAGATGGGGGTCATTACTTCTATCAATAATTCTTTCTTTTGATTTCATTCCAGATGTAATGTAGCTAATTTCTTTAAAAAAACAAACAAACAAACAAAAAACCCCCCAGAAAACAACCTGCAGCCATTATATCTTTTTGTTTGGCATCCAGTCTAATCTGACAAATGACTGAGATGTTCAGACCAGAGACTTTTGCTTGGCTTGTATTACATCTAACATATCCAATATCCTGGAGTTTTGCTTGTTTCTTGAGACCATTTTATCAGTCAGTAAACACACCGATTGTAAAACAAGCAAGATATCAGCCAATATGAACTTTTTTGCATTTCTTTATCAGTGCAGCCAACACAATTGTAAGTCCATTTATTTTCCCACACCCCTGTTAATATGTGGCAAGATATGATGATAGGGTGCATTCTAAAATGAGAATTTTAATTCAGAAGTAAGATGCTCCACTCCTAACTCTGATTTAGCACACTAAAGGTTTCTATGATAGCTGGCAATCTGTTATAAGTGTAAGGCAGAGTGTGAGAAAAAAATACAGAGAGAAAAGAAAAAGGAAAAAAACCCTCTTTCACCCACAAATATGTGAGATTATATGAGATGAGGGAAGAGTTTGCCATTGATGGGAAAATGAAGTACTATCTGTTTCTGAAGTTTAAAGAAATGTAGGAGGAATATGGAACATCAAATTGTGAAAAGACTCTTTCAGCAGGTTTGGGGTCAGGAATTGTATTCAATTTTGTGTATCCCATTTGTTTCTTAGTTTTCTATTCTCTTCTCTTTCTGGCTCAGATCTCCTCTCTTTGTGGCTCAGGACATTAATCATTATACTTCTAAAACAAAGATTTTAGCTAGATCTGCACAAAACTTTTGTAATGAAACTGAAGAAATTCAGACTAACCTGTTTCAGAGTTTTACTCCTGCAAGCAGGAAAGAGAAATTAAAAAGTAAGAGAAAAAGATTGGCAAAAGAAAAGTGAACTATATGCTTAATTTCTGACTTTAATAAAAATTTTCCAAGGGTTCAGATATGTGTTCATTTAGCAAATGGCTAAAATTATTTCTGATGCTACTTTTTCATACTGTTTGTTACCACTTTTTGTTGGAAATTATTGCCCTTATGGCAACAGAGAGCAAAGCCTGGAACACAGGAGCACGTCCTTTCCCGGTCAGTGCACAGCTAGCCAATTTGATCTGTAGCCACCAATAAATTGCCATATGAGCCACCTGAAATGGAGTTGTCTTAACCTCCAGTTGTGGGATCACAACCTGCCATTCTTAGGCAGTGTCATTTTAACCTCTCCACAAAAAGACATTTGCTCATGTCCTCATTCACACCAATTTCACAACAGCTAATGTGGAAAGGCATGATCTTGTGATAAGCCTGCTGACATGTGCAGATACTGCATTGAGCTACCACACTGTAAGAAGCCAAATTTCAGAAAAGAAAACCCTGAACAGTCATAAAATGAGGGACAACTCTATTGGAAGCAGTGACCAAATGAAAAGTGACAGGTTTTGGCAGAGTTCTGGCTTTCCGCAGCTGGTCACATTGTTCTGAGTCAGAACCATGTTCTTGGAAATTATCTGACATTACAATTACAATGAAGTTTTCATGGTCAACATTGTAAAACATAATTGAAGTGTAGGCTTCATCACTCCACATTTGTATTGTAGAGGAACACTGCGAAAGCAAAAGTTCATTCCTATTCAGATTATACTGATAATCTTTTAGATAGACTAGTTCACGGGGCATATAAATTCACAGGTAAGAGAACAACTCTGCATTTTTTTAAGCTTACATCTCCTCTTATAGTACAAATACCATTGGTAGTAAGTGATTAGTGAACTTCAGAAAATATACTAAGAATCCAAATGAAATAAAGTTTTTGTCCTGCTAGGTATGGGAAAATGGCTGATGGCTCTGCTGTTCTCTGTGGTGGGACCGTTGTGGAGTCGGCTGGCTGCCCTGGTCTCTCTTGTCACAAAGGCCAGCCCTGCAGGCACCCTCCCCCCCTCCAACCTCCCACCACTGCCAACACCTGGACACCTACACCCAATACAAGTCAATAGAGACAAACAGATAGGTTTTAAGGTGGAGTTCGTTTAACATGTTCATTAACAAATCTGTATTTGGGTGAGATGAACTGCACTGAAGAGGAAAATATTTCTCTTCCCTGCCTTTACAGGGAGACTAGACAATTTGATCAAATGTAGATTTTCATGTAGTGGGTGTCTGAAACTAGGTGAGGAGAATGCCATCGAATATGATCAAAATAAACCAAACACCTCCGTACAAACATTCTAGAAGATGAAAATCAATCAAAATCACATTCCTGGCAGCTGATGATAATGCTTGTAAACATTATTTGGAAAAGAAAATCAAAATAATTGACACTGGCAGTTGACTTATGTTCCAAGAAAAAGACTAAAATGGCTTAATTTTTATTTATTTTTTGTGGTAGTATATTTCATTAAGATGCTAATTTTGTATGTTAAAGTGTATTTTAATATTTTATTTCTTGTAATATTCTGACAAATTAAAAGACACTGTGTTATTAAGACATAAAATCTGATTGTTTCACATAACTTATTGGTGGAAATTCCCACTTCAAGGGAAATTTCAGAAAAGTTGGTATTCTATTCTGACATAGGCTGTTCCCCCGACAAGCCCGCAAAAGCAAGCATACCCAGGTAGCTTAACTCACTATACAAAGTATAACAAAGGAAAAGAAGCAGACTGAAGCAACAACAACAAAAGAAGCATTTGACAGATCTGAAAACTCATTTACTGTTGTTCCCAAGCATACTTAGGCACATTCTTTATTTATTAATCTGTAGACATGAAACCATACTTGAATGTATATAAAGATTTATTTAATCATACTTAAAAAGAATATTTTATCACACTTGTAATCTATGCATTGCTGTTTTTCAAACAATATTTAAGACGTTGTTGCATGCAGATTGCCTCTGCTATATAATTTCACATTCCTCTCTTTATATTACTATTTATTAACATCTGTTAATAGAACCAGCATTCCTACCTGGAATAGTTTGATTGAACACTCAGCTGATGTCAGTCATATTGAGCTACACAGTGGACAAATCTTAAATAAATAAATATCTTGCTGTGTTAAAATATAATGAATCTTAATGATTATTCCAATAAAGCTATGTACTGCAAACTGACTTAATTTATCTGAAATCTAAACCAATTAAAGTTTGGGGAAACTAATATGTCTAAGGAAAAAAAAGCAAAAGAAATAACAGTGGGGGATAATCCATTTGGACAATCTATCCTCAGAAATACTTTAAGTTATATCTTTGTGTAATTCTGGTGTTTAAAAGCTCCTTTGTTGACATTCTGACATTAGCACTCTGTAACAAGTACCCTGGGAACGGGCTAATATTCCTCAGCAGTCATATA
>NW_008825075.1:4099548-4116281 GCF_000699105.1 Pygoscelis adeliae | reverse complement strand
TTTCCAGGCTGATCTAGCATTAAGTAAGTTTGATGTCAGCTATGTCAAAGTGCTCTGCTTTAACTGCAAGTGACATTGTCATTTATGCCCAAAGGTTAAGGGGGGGAAAGAAAAAAAAAAAAAAAGCAAGCTCAGCGCAAGACTTGACAACACAGCAAAAATGTTAGTATTATCCTTTGTAAATCATTTCACGTTTCATCCTGTTCCAACAACATTGATTTGAAGTACTCTCAAAGTATGGACGTGACGGTTGTCCTTTAAGACTGGGACAAAAGTCCTAAGAGAACACTAAGAGCTTTAGTGTTTATATGGGCAGCACTGAGCTCTAAGTGGAAGTCAGTATGACACGATTAGTCTCCCTTCCATCTGATATTTCTTGGAAGGAGAAAAGGGAGAGTCTGGAGGGTCACAAAAGCTTCTAGCTTTAATTAAACAAAACTCTTCATTTTGATGGGTATGCTCAAGAATGAATGATATTTCTTCTTTTTTTCTCTCCCTCTTTTTTTTTTTTTAATAACCAGATTTAACATTTTGCAAAGCATGTCTAATATCTAGATGTGTAAAAGATGAAGTATGGGGCCTCACCTTCACCTTCTCCCCTTTTCATGATTTGGGCTTATTTCATTCTTTCTTCAACTTCTGATATCCAAAGATTTTCCTTAAGCAGAAGAAGGGTTTATAAATTGCAGTCCAGTGTTCCAGCTACAATGTAGGTCTGCCGCTTTAGAGGATGCTTACATAAAAATATGTTTGCTGTCACCTTAACTCTGTCCACCCTGTCCCTACTATTAAAACCCTTTTTCTTATATGTCTGCATTGCTGATACATTTATTGTTTTCCATATGCATCGCTCTGCAGAGCAGATACTGTTTTTATTTTGTGTCTTCTTCAGTGTTACAACACTTCTTATCCTTTTAAAAATAATGTCATTAAGGATTAATTCTATGTCACTGAAAACCAATCAGCCTGATGAAATAATTGTGAAGAAACTCTTCAGCCCAAAATTATTAACTATAAACTATGCAGATGGCAGTCTGTTTATGTGCTTAAAACCAGGAACTAATACTCGCTGTTACTGTTTTCTAATGTAAAAACAGATTCTATTCATCCTTATACAAATATGAAATGCTTGGCAAAACCAAATTATTTCATTAATAGTGCTAACAGCAGTGAATTCTCATTGTTAATTATTTGTTGTATACACAAATGTACCTTTCCTTTTTACATTCATAGCCTGTCAATTTTCAACGAAAACTTTTTATAAATTGCTTATGTCATCCTCTCACTTCTGTAAATATTTTTTTTATAACTGAAAATATCTTTTATAGTTAATCAAAATACATATTGACAGGAGTGGAAAAAATCTAGTGCATGTGTATAACAAACACATATCTGCAGGGTGTATAGTTTTGCACTATCTGCATGAAAGTGCCTGACTTGACATCAACACTGTGCACATCCATTCCCTCAACATACCTAATCTCTGACTCAGCTTGATGCAATTTCTCTTAGTTACAGGTACCATGCAAAATAATCGCTTCTTGCAGTCAGTTAAACAGCTATTAGGTAAACTAAATGTTCTATTTTTGTATTTCAGGCACAACTAATTACAGTATTTCATCACTTTTAACAGGTTAACTTATTTTATTTGGTTAAATTTTCAAGGTAATGAATTTGCTTGTGAGCAGATTGTAAATAATCATGACAACCACTACAGAAACACCTTCATTTTAATATTCGACATGAATAGGATACTTAAACAGTTCCTGCTGCAGGTAAGTGATGCTTTATTCAAACACACACATACACGCCAACCACTCTGTTGTTTGCTTGCTGATGCACAAGGATAACTGCTCGCCTGCATATGGTAGTTTGTTTAGTGCCAAGATTCCTCTCTCTGGGCCCTCTCGTTAAGTCTTTTCTTAAGGAAGATTTACTCCTCATGTGTGGCTCTGGAGTGCTATGAAGATCTTGGTATGACAACTCCTATGCCTTTTGGTCAGATGATGTATGTTGCAGTTGACTTCAGTTTAGTAAAACTTCCGTCTAACTTGAGGCATATAAGTAGCTTCTTAGGGACCTGCAGCATACAGGATACCCCTTTTCACCCTTTATTAACAGCATAGTTAAGAGAATGGTGAATCAATCTGAGTTGGTTATATCATATGAGAGACATAAAGACGCTTACGGGGTTTTTTTGCCAGTTGGCTCCACGTGCAGATTGTTAGAATTCTTAAAAAAAAGTTAAAAAAAAAAAAATTCAAAGGCATGTGAAGTTACGGATCTTATTGTTCGAGATACTAAAAGAGCACACAGGACCAGAAATGGAACTTGAGAGGGAAAAAGCTTGCAATGAAATAAAGAGCAAGAGAAAGGACATTTGGGAATGAGAGAAGAAATAAGAGATGGAACAACAAACACACCTTCATGAACTTGGTCCTTGGGCAGTGGTTGCAATCAGAAAATATTTAAGAAAAAATGTGAGATATATATAGAGAGACACTAACTCGATTTAATAAGAAAAGTCACAAAAATATTATTTTCCTGATTACTGCAGTGTGTCATGTTATCACACTTTTAATAGCATGCAAATAAGTCAGGGTGGGAAGATGACCTACGAAAAAATAATGAAAGAGTTTGAAGAAAGCTGTAATCTCATGAAGAGTGGAACGTCTAGTACTTTTAGAAGGGACTGCAAAAATAGAATCCTTTAACTTTTTTTTTGTCACTGACTTGAAATTCAGACGTCAGAACTATAACTGTAGTATTTTGACATAAGAGATCAGATGGTGATCCAAGAATCCATGGTGACAGGGGAGACTGTTGAAACACGGGGGCTTAAACTTAGAAATATCAGGATGTCTCAAGTTATAAAAAATTACTCAGGACAGAAAGCTGGGAAGGCAAATCGGAGGTAGCTATCGGTAAGCTGCTGATCAGTGGGAGAAGAAACTGGCAAACAGTAAATACTTAGAGAAGACTTCAGGAAAAACTGCAAGAGGATGCAGAGAAAAGAAAAGAAAGTGCACGAACTGTGGCAACTTACAGAGACCCAGGCAAAGCCCAGAGTCTGGAAACATCAATATTCACAAGATATAAAAACATTTTACAATGAGCTGCAATCAAGAAAAGTACAAGCAAAACAGTGGAGCTGCACAGATAGCAAGAGTGAAGTTTTACATAGCAATAGTGAATGTCTGAAAAACTGAAAATAGGGAATGGACACTTTCATGAGTCATTAGTGAAGGTCTAATGAATTATAAACTGAATTCTTGTGCTTAGCCATCACTGTACATGAAAATGTTGCAAAAGAGAAAGAACCCATAACACTAAGAGGAAGCTATCAATCGGAGAACAAACATTTATCTAGGATTATTAACTTGCTTAAATGGATAAATAAGATTAGTTAGGTTTATTTAGGTTTATTATGGCTGTTAAAAAAATAAAAATCCAAAACTGCATTTAAAATATGCTAGGACTCACCTTTAAGAATCGCTATAAAAAAGAAAAAATGCACATGAAGACACAAACTAGTCACTGGTTTCTAATTAAAAAATGAAAATGTAAAATGTGTGGGACCTCAAGAAATTTCATAGACAAGGAAATACCCCGTGATGGTTCACCTGAATGTTTTGAGCCATCATTTAAAAAAAATATTTTTAAGTATAAACATATTCACATTTAATGATCAAGGCCATATTGCCCCAAAATTGCACTGTATCAAAAATAGGACAGGTATTCTTATATTTAAAATTACGTATATATGAGAAGAATTTACAAGATAAGGCCTAACTGTACATCATTAGCCTTCTAAAGTGGGCTTTCCAATTTCCTTGTATGTAAAAGTCTACTGTGTAACTAAGATATGCAAAACACAAATTACACCACAAATTACAAACAAGGAAATTTCTCCATGCATACCTCATGAATTTAAAAGAATAATGTGAGACAGTAGTGCCAACTATTATTTCATAAATTTGAAATATTTTTTGAAGGTTTTTTAAGGATGTAAAAAGTTGAGAGAAGTCAAGGGTTCAAGATAGTATAGAAAGAACAAAATGAATGGAAAAAAGATGGGCTAGTTCTATGCAGCAATAACGGTCTAAAAGTGCTAGCCAATGTATAACAAGGAAATGCATTAACCATGTGTGACTAGACAGGAGGACCAAATATCTTTGAAAATGTTCACTTTCACATTTTATATTGGAGAAATGTTGAAGTTCTGCAATGTTTCAGCCATGTTTGGAGCACTGCCACCACCAAAGGCCACAAATTAAAACTATTTTACAGCAAGGAATCATCCACCTCTGAAGTTCATAGCCCTGCTGGATATCCAATCCTGTCTCTGACACATAGACAATTTTTTTTCCTTTCTGTAGTTTTTATTTGTTCATTTCTTTGCAAGGTCATAGTTTCAAGGCTTCACTGTTACTGAAATTTCAGGAGGAGAATGTGAATAAACCTCTTGTGAATTTAAGTTTCCTTGCTCTGCTATATAAATTTTAGCGGTCATGAAAATGTGACAAATAAGAGTAGCTAAACCCAAGTGTTATTTGATTGTCCTTTACAATTCTACCAAAATATTTCAGTGCTGGCCAATAACACTTTTCTCTAGCATAATAATGAATGTAGCACTCCTTGTGGAGCTACTTATACAGTACTTTTTTTTTTTTTTCCTAAGAACAAAAGGACGCTACTTGGAGACCTTTAATCTTATTTCATGAGACAACTAACTACATATTGAGTCCTGATGATCTTCGGAAGTGAAAGCTAATGTATTGAGCCAATACAGCATTCTGATATGCAGAGTACCAGTTTATGATAATTACTTTTGCATCTGCATTTAGAGTACCACATGTAATTACTGAAGTGTATACTTTTCTCTCAGCAATGGTATGCAATTTCCATTAGTGGTCTTGGCAGTCATGCACATGCATTACAAGACCTCTAAGTAATCTGTAACCCCTTGTAATTAAATGCAAAAAGAATTACAGCCAGCAGAACATAGTGAATAATTCACAGCCAATAACTTGCCTGATGTATATAACTTATTTTAATGTACCAAAATACAACCAGGTATTCTATCTTTTCTTACGTATTAAGTTACTTCATTCATCTGCAGTCCTTTTGCAACTTTTTGCAAAATATTTCCAAATTGCTACTGGAACAATACTGATTGTTTACATAATTTCTCACTAAAATTTTACATTAGGGATTTGAAAAAAGATGGTGAAACTTTGAAATTTGAGGCTTTTCTCTATACAAAGCCACCTGTTTGAAAAATTCTTTCTGCAATTAAAGAGGAAACCACTTCATTCAAAAACTCCATATCTTGAAACAGTTTTCACTAGAATTATTTGAAAAGCATAACTTCCACCTAGCAGGAAAAGTCTCATAGTTTGAAATTCAAATGATATACAAGTGGAAGGAGCCTCCTAGGTCTTTGATTCACTTCTCTCATATCGAGGGTTACCATGTTATCTCTTTAATAACTTACCTAGTACCTTCTTAAACACCAGCTACATTACTTTCCTCACTGCAATTTCCCCACAAATATTTTTCCACAGGCTCAGTATGCAAACGTGTTTGCTCTTCTGTCAATCCAGAATTTTACTCAAATAGCTCTTATCTTTCTTTGATGACCATACACCTGAGGCATTTGGAAACAGAGGTCATTTTTCTTTCAGAATTTATTTTGTTAGATTTAAATAAAGAAAAAAAAAACCCACCCTTCTCATTTCATCTGGAAGATTCATCTTTTATCTAATTGGCTATTTCCATGTGTGAATGATATCACTTTTCTGCACTTTTTACTCTGAATATTTTTTTTCTCAATTAGGAGTGACTGGAATTTTACATGGTATTATAAATGATGTTTCATGTGTGTCCAGAGCAGAAACAAACTGTTGACTATAAAACACCATGGAAGAAAATATTCCATAAAACTAATTTTGGAGTAGTTACAACAATACATCATAACAACTCCTCTACAGAAACACACCATGATACTTAATTCTATCAAGAGATTTCATCAGCAGACAGGAACAGGGGATGGGAAAAACCTGAATTACAGCTGCAGTGAAATGCTGCAACTGCATAGGAAATCTGAGGCCAAAAATTTGTAGTCCTTCAGTAGACTACAAAGTATTTTACAGAGTAGAACAATGTAATTACCCCCGTTTAAACTAGTGAAATGCCTTAACAAAAGAAGGGTCAGGAACACATAGTTTTAAGTCCAGCATTGTGTTTTATACACAATACTTTTCATCTGGATTTTCTAAAGAGAAAATTTCAAGCAATGTATTTCACAGAAAATTTCAGTTTTTAAGTCTGCTTTTCTAGCATGAAATTACCACTAATAAATACATTTTGAAGTGTATTAAATCTAGATTACATCTATTTAGAATTCTGTAATACTCTTGTGCCATGAAATTATTAAAAAAATTTCTGCAAATCAATCAAAAAAAACCCTTTTTGTTAGAGGATGTTGTAATATTACTATCCATAATTATTAAGGTCAATAATAACTAACCTGACATTCACAGAGAGATTATCAACTGCTATTAATAAATGTGTTTGTTGCAATTCCATTATCCCTGTTGTAGAAACAATGGCTCATAATAATGAAAATGCGCATTAGTAAAACAAAGAAAGTTTGCTGAGTTCTTTTTACTATTCTTTTAACAGAAAATATGAATATGTACCTGTCTACAGACTGTGGTGTTGTTTTTGTTGTTTGGTTGTTTGGTTGGTTGGTTGGTTGGTTGGTTGGTTGGGTTTTTTTTATGTGAAGCTGTTGGTTCTAGGAAATTTTCAGCTTAAAAAGACTCTGACTAGAGTCTTTTCTAGAAAGAATCTCTTGATTTGTCTAATGATGATCAAATGGGAATTTTAAATTCAAGTTTTATCTCCTCTAGTTTTTAATGTAAATAAGCTACGGTAGATGGCATCACATTGGATAACGTGGTGAAAAAAAATTGTTTCTCAGACAAAAGTTAAAAATATTGCTATTTTTAAACATCAAAACATTCTTTTCACTGTCACTGTTTTATAAGAAATACTTGTTTAGTAGGAATTTGACTCAATTATCTTTAATTATTCACAAATCCTCCCATGAAAAATGTATTTGTTATGTAATTCAGAAAAAAAAAAAAAAGTAATTTGGGGCTTTTTGTGAACATTTTAATCCAGATGCTTACTAACTAAAATATTACACAACTGGTCATTTAAGTTACTTGATATTGTTTGTGTTCTGTGATGATTGAAAATGGAATTCTGTAAACCATTATATAATAAGGCATCAATAATACGTCATACGTTCATGGTCTTTCATAAATAATTTTGTTTTCATAAGACATCAAAAAATCACAAACTATAAAGCTAAGGAATTCTTTTCCATCAACCACAACATTTTTAGTATGTCCAGTGCAATTGCTAAATTAAACAGAACTCACAGTTTGGGTGTATGATTACACACTAACTCAAGGAAACAGAAGACATGCTTACCCTTAAGTATGAGTAATTCTTTTAAAGATCTTATTTTAATTCAAGTGAAAAGAAATCACAAGTGCTTTGTTAGAGCAAGATTTTGTCATATACCCAGAAGGAAGCCACAAGTGCAAATCCTCAATCTAGTATTTAAAGTTACATGGAGAGATAGAGGTTATTATTTTCAAGGTCTTTCTTGTTTCATTTTCTCCTTTTCCCTTTTTCTTTTATTCATTCAGTATGTCTGAAACCAGCCTTGGGAGTCTTTCTAATTTATAATTAATTTCTATTATTAGCAAGTCATTTCAACTTGTCTGGAAATTGGAATTTGATTCTACACTCTTTGAACCAAACTCCCAGGGTAAGGACTCTCTTCTCTTGTACCCCAAACATCACAGGCAAGGTAGCATGAAAAGAACCATTATTTTCCTCATTTCCTTATTTTAGGAGTCCATTTCCCTCATTTTAGGAGGTCACAGACAATCAGATAAGGAAGACAGGAGTCAGAAAGGAAAACAGGAATTATACAGAGGCAAGGATTGTACTGCTTCAAGACATAGACATAAAGCATTGAGATCAAATTCTAGCAAAGTTTACTGCTTGTTGCAATGCCAAAAGAGCAAATTGATTTTAAAACTTTTTCTTACTCCAAAGAACACATGAAAAGCCTATATAGTGAAATATCATTTAAATTATCATATTCCTTTATCCCTCCACCTATCTTTTCATTTTATGTACCATTTGTACATACACAAATGCATAATTAAAGATCAAATGTAGTTGTACACAATTATGTACAAGAATCTTTGACTTGCACACATTAAAATATGTAACCACTGCTAAAAAGAAACATGTTGACATACCCATAAAAAAATTCAGAGTTCTCAGGGTGTCTTCTACTCACTTGTATTCTTTGCTGGTGAAAATGATGAAGAATGCAGGTCAGGTATTATTATCACACACCACAGTATCCCAGGCTATTTCAGCCACAGAATATATCTAAATGAACTGATTTATGGCTTGGCTTTAATTGCTTTCAGAAAGGAGATGAAAATGGTATGTAAATTTTATATGCACTGAATACATAGATGTGTATGTACACGTATATTACACACATTCTACCTCTTACGCATGATATTTACCTAGGTCAAGGACACAATGAACATGGTCCCGTTCATTTTAAGGCATCAAAATATTGATGTATCTATTCTGTAAAACCAAAACACCCAAGTATGGTTAAAGCATATGGTTAATTGCTCTGATAAAATAGAAAAAAAATAATACAAGTATTATATATACTAGTTTGCTTCTTTTGACACAAGAGGAAGTAATTATACCATTGCTTTTGAACCTCTACAGGGGTCAATTTTCCGACTGGTTGTGCATTCGACTATTATTTAGTAAATAATCTCTTCAATGTTATTGTAAAGTATATGGAATGAGTTCAAAATAAGCAAATTATTTGCATGCTTTGAATACCTGTCACAAACTCTGTTTTCAATAAACTTAGTAAATGATACATGGAAATTTCATCATCTTCATGAAACTTTTTGGTGAAATAGTAGTGAAGAAGCAATTATTTTGAAGAATCTATAAAAAAAATCTATAATAAATTATTATATTTGGGGAAACAAGATGTAATGATTAATCAGTTATTTGATTATGAGACAGACTAATTACATTACTAAGCTATCTAGTGGAAACCCATTAGTAACTGAATAAATCTATTGTCATTGGGGAATTTATCAATTGCAACTGCATACATATATATTGAATTTTCTTTATTTTTGGCAAGATGTTTCAAGTAATTATGATCATGAGGAAGATGAACATTTCAGATTTTCTAAATGACAAATGAGATGCCAAAAAGATTACCTGCAACAAATAAAGATTGCAATAATATATGAAATTGCAAGGCAAATGTTGCCAGTCCATATTTAATATATGATAACAGAAGGCAGACTGTCTTCTCAGTAACCCATTCGAGAAAATAAGTGCGGATGGCAGAGATAACGCTAACATTTGAACAGGTACTGATTTGGAATTCTGTGGCAAAACCTGTGTTTTTCTCTCTCTTCCCTGGAATAACTTTTTACTTTTAAAAACAAACTTGACCAAAGCCCACTGAAGCTATCAGTCTCTGGCTTTGGATCAGACTTTGAGGAATATTACTTTCTTGAATCTCAACGCAAAGCATACATCTTATGTATAAACCTTCACCACAACTGACCTCAAGGGTGGTACTCCTGGTTTCAGACCTCTGTTTCACTGCAAAAATATCACTTACCAAAACTGAAATAAAGCTGAAACTAGCAATGCATGTGGAAACAACAGTAAGATATATTGCACAGCACTTTCCCAAAGTATTATTTCTACCATTGTCCACGGCTATCATCATTTATGCATTATGTCTTGTTTGATTTGAGATTTTTTTGTGGTAAGACCTAGCTGTGGCAGTTATAGGGAGATACTGCACAAGACTTTGGGAATCACTAAATTACAACTAACAAAGTGCTTACAGAGAGCACAGAGTCATTCTGTAAACTTGTCTGGATGAAAAAAATATTTGCCTTGAATTGCTGCTTGAAGACTGATTATGGTGAATCCATCTCTGCAAGCTGACAAAGTTTCAATTAAAAATAATGTTTCCCTAAACCTCTTTCTAGCTCTGTTCAAAAGTGGAAGTGTAAAAATATGGAAAGGATTGCCCTAAAATAATTTCAAATCTATGTGACTTGGCACTATTCCCACTACTATAATGCAAATAGTAAGTGTGATAGAATTAGTGTAATAATTTACTCTGTTGGGACCTCTCAAATCTTTACAAAAGCCCTATCTGCTCTGGGACCATGTGTGTATCATAACATGTCAATAGTGTTAAAGAGGGGGTTAGAATTGATCACGTAAAAGGCCCGAAAGAATTTTAAGATTAACCATAGACTGTTAAAAAGTGTCTAAATACAATTTCTATATGCTGCAGTGCAGAATCACTTTTAACATCATGATAATTCACTTACAATTCTAACATTATGCATTTTCACATATTATAGTGAAATGTAATGCATGCATCGTGAAATTTTCAAAAGTGCCTCTGGTTTAAGGGTCAGTAAACACTTATCCTACTAGCCTCCTAAATTCAAAATCCATTAAGATATATGTTTATCCATCATTAGTAAAGCACAGAATTAAGTGTTAAATTTGTATTATTTTTATGGATTTGGGCTCAAATAAGTTTATCTAAAAAAAGTTGCTCATGGAAGATATTAATCTCCCGAGGGGATGATAAGAAATATGTCATTTTATTTCTTCTTCCTATTCTGAAGGGGTTAAAGTATATCTGAGTCATGTGTTCTTACGAATTCTTATTGTGTAAAAATGAAGTTTATTTCAGCTGGCAATCTGCAAAGGTTGATTTCAATATGAGTATTCACAGTGTCTGCCACAAAGTGTTTGATAGCCAGACCATTTAAATATTTAGGTGGACTGTTAAATAGTTGTTGTGGTTTAACCTTAGCCGGCAACTGAGCACCACACAGCTGCTCGCTCACTCCCCCCATCCTGGTAGGATGGGGGAGAGAATTGAAAGAGTAAAACTGAGAAAACTTGTGGGTCAAGATAAGAACAGTTTAATAATTGAAATAAAATAAATAGTAATAACAACAACAACAACAACAACAACATACAAAATATTGTTGATATTTTGTATGAAGAATATACAAAGCAAGTGATGCATGATGCAATTGCTCACCACCCACTGACTGATGCCCAGCCAGTCCCCGAGCAGCGGTCACCGCCCCCTGGCCAACTCCCCCCCACTTTATGTACTGAGCATGATGTCCTATGGTATGGAATATCCCTTTGGCTAGTTTGGGTCAGCTGTCCTGGCTGTACCCCTCCCAACTCTTGTGCACCTCTTCACTGGCAGAGTATGGACAGCTGAAAAGTCCTTGACTTAGTATAAACACTGCTTAGCAACAACAAAAACCTCAGTGTGTTATCACATTATTCTCATGCTAAATACAAAACACAGCACTGTACCAGCTACTAGGAAGAAAATTAACTATCCCAGCCGAAACCAGGACAATAGTGCATGGTAAAATGCAAAAATACATTTAATCTTATTTGTTTGTCACACTACAAAATATTTGACACTACTCTTTTTCGATTTCCAGTAAAAAATTGAGTATGGGAATCACAATGACATTTGATAGGGTGCATGAAGAACCAGAACCTGGTTAGGAATTTATTGTAGTTTCCTTACCCTAGTATCTATGCCAAAAGAAAATTTGATTTCATGTTTCAATCATTTTAATTTGTTCAAATACAGTAGATTTACATAAGATACATTCTTAGGTATCAATATTCTCCCTAGATAACAGTTTCTTTTTTGCTTCACTTCGTAAGAATCAGTGTCACTAATTTTACAAAGTAATTCACCCACACGTCTTCTTTCTCAGGCAAGCTTAGTTTGTAGCTGGAGATTAAGCTAAATTTATAGAATATGTTAAATTCATGGTCACTGAGGTATTTGTGAAAAGAGTTGTATCTTCATATGCATAACAAAGTGCCACATTAATAAGTTTCTGCTTACAAGAATCAAGCTATTATGGAGAGCTGTGAAAACAGTCAACAGATTTGCTTAGAACAGAAAGGTTAGTAAATCTAAGTCATTCTGATCATCCTTAAATCTAACAAGCTTTGGTATCTCAGCAAAAGTTTTAGTTAGGAATGTTTGATATCAGGTCTGCCAAACACTGGATTGAGAAGTCTGCAGCTTTTAAAAGCCTTTGGAATATACAAAAAGAATAAATAAGAACTCTGCATAGAAGCAGGAAAATTTTCAAAAAGGTACATTTTGCAGAGTTTCTGCATGCAACTTCCCTGCTGTTCTTAGTAGCATTTCTGTGCATAAATCCCCATTCCCTGCTTGTGAGTATATTGCTATAGGGAGCATTCATCCAAAGGCAGCGTGGATTCTGCTGAAAAGTGACTCTCTACTGCTTCAGGCAGCAGACAGTATGAAAGTATCAGCATGCAAGATTTTGTTTCCTTTTCTCTGAAATAAATAAGTAAATGTCACAGAAAACCAGAAATAATATTGTCACGTGAGATTGCTGCCCATCATTAAAGCCATTAATTCCACTCTGTAAATCTGACCATCAATTAGACCAACAGCTCTAGGATATTTTTATTTCACACCTATGTGCTACTTCTCAGGACCTCAACATGCCTTCCTGAGCTGATTAATACTTTGGTGTTGAGAGTGAATTTATTTTCCTGGACTTAACAACTCCTGCTGTCTGCCACTGGCGATAGATATGGATGACCGTCATTCACCTAATTAACCAAATGCAGACTTGTTTCTATGTCATTAATGAATCCTGTATTCTAAGATGAAAGCAAAATTAATCTTCTTGGATTAACTGATTGGATGTTTTTACTAAGGAGTCTAACTAGCAGATGGGGACATGTAGGTTGCATCATGTTTTACTGCAAAATCTCACTTAAAGAACTATAGGAAACATCAAGACTTGTTAATGAAATATGGCAGATGTTAAAAGATGATAAAGAAAAGTTAAAAAATTGCATCATAGTAAAGTATGAACAGAGCCATAGCTGAACAGGAAGGACAGAGTATCTACAGGTTTTTTGTGCAGTCTTTCCTAAGATGCCAGGTTAGCAGGACCATTCAAGTACATGTTTAACTCTGCGTGTGTGACTAAATAGCACAGTTTTCTGTGGACTTGAGGGTCCTGCTTAACTGCTTTTCCAAAAGGAAGGGTCTTAAGCTAAAACTTAAAAGTTGAACTCATCTTGAAGTGCTTTGCTTAATGCAAGCCTAGGCCAGGATTTGACAGGGAAGTTAATAACCATGCTGATGCTCTTTGTTCAGTCTTCAAAACTCTTGTCCTGTAGCTTTAGGTAACAAATAATGCAATGACCTGTTTCTGTATTCATTTTCTGTGTACTAATACAGGCAGTCAGCAAATGGTGTTTATATACGGATGTAAACAGTTACAATGAGATGATGGCTAGAAAATTTGTGTGTGTAGCACATATGTATAACTTGCACATGCCTTTATTGATTTACAAATTCTTTATCTCTAGCCTCCTGGGAAAAGCAGTAAGGAATTAATGCAATTAAGAAGAGTTAAAATTAATGCAATAACTTGATTGCCTTCAAGATGTGCATTAGTCCAGGGATGCATTTTTTCATGTTGATAAAATGACCAGTGCTCTTTAGCCTCCCTATCTTCCTTTTTTAATTACAATTCCACATAACGAAGAAAAACCCAGGAAAAAATATTCAAACTTCACCAGTCATTCTTAAATATTAGATAATTTTCAATGTAAAAGGAACATACTTCAGACTTCGGAGTCCATCAGGGCTATATAGATCTTATCAGCTTTCTAGAAATGGAAAGAAGTTCCTGCTAACAGTAGTGATTTGATAGGTAGACAATTCAAAACTGAACTGATTGCAGCTGAAATAAGAAATAGACAGAAAAATGGGCTTACGTGTGTGGCCAAAATGTTAAAAAAATAACAGTTCCTCCCTAAAAGACACTGCATTTGGTCAGTTTCTAGGGTCTGCACTTGTATTTTTAAATTACATGAAAAAGTCTAGTATAGCTTGAGATCACTAAGTAGATCTCAAAGAACTTAATAGAATTTGATTTTTTTTCTTTGTGAAAATAGATTTCTTTAAGAATAAATGCACAATACTTATTTCTGTTCCATTATGCAATTTGCATTGATTTCACAAGCCAATTGGCTTCTGGCTACCAACAGCTCTAGGTTTTTATACTGCAAAATAACACATGCTTTGTCATATCCAACTCATTAAATAATCACCTTGTAGTATAGTTTGTGATTATATTTTCATTAAGTGAGTGCTGTGGTACTGCAAAGAAATGCCTCCTGTTTGTTTTGCGGGAACCAGCTCCTTCCTTTCACAAAAGGAAAAATCAGAGCTGTATAGTGCTGCAGTTACAATTTAAACAGTACTACAGGTTTATTGTACAACCTTATAAACAGGATCATTTTTCAAGGTATATGCCAATTCAAGTAAAATCTGTGGACATACAGTATAAAGAAATGGTTCTTCAAGAATAAACAGTATCTCTTAATAGCAAAGAATGTGTGTGTTTCTTCAAGCTCTGGGGAATATTCTTAACATTGGCCACAACGCTGGTGAGTTATAAGCTTTTTATACACATGGGGAAAAAAAGGGAAATAATGGGTACAGTAATCCTCCTAATAATACCACAAGCTGAATTTCAACTTTCAAGCCTCTCTTCAAAGTTAAGTTAGCTTCCAAAGCTTTTTAAGAGGTTGCTGCCCTTTTCAAAATACATTTCAGGTGCATCATTCTTGCTGATTTATACCTACTAAATGCCATGTGCCCTATTCCTTCTGCATAAAGCTGGAGAAGGCTATGTAACTTCATTCTGCACCCTGGCAACCTCATTCAGCTCAGGCTGGTCAAAAAGTCTTAAGGCTAATTACAAGAATATTGGTTATGGACTAAGCTGGGAATAGATAGAACCTATAGTTATTGCCTGACACAGACATGCAAGATACAGGCAGACCAGTTCTTTCTCTATAAAATAGTTGAGACTCCTTCCCCTTCATTCAGAACTATTGAGATAACACATCAGCAAGAAGGCATGGCAAAGGGAATAATGGTAAAAATCCAGGGCAGCAGTTCAGACAGTTTGAAGTATCACAGGCCGAAGCACATTTCTTGGGTTTCTTTTTTTAAAAGAGTGGATTAAAACTGCTTGGGGGTTAGATGACTCTGAATTAGACACTGGACATATTAGATAGAATTGACACTTCACAGAAATATGCATAAAGCCATGTATGTTACCTATACATGCACACCGCAATACAAGCTATGCCTAACAGAAACAAGAAATTACTTATATAATAACAAGAACCTCCAGAAAAAAAGGACTAATAAAATAGTTGACTCTTCAGTGGACAATACTATGGCTGTATATCTGTTACCTTTTTGTAAAGAGTGAGATTGTTGGGCAATATATACTTTGCTTAAACCCTGTTCCTTATACTATTTGCACAGTGGAATCTGTTACTGCATCTGGCAGTGTTGTGATAGGTTCAGGTTAAACGCTGATTGAAGATCAAATTGAAGTGAAATAGCCCTAGTCCTTTCTGGTCACAGTTGAAATACAATAACGTGACAATATTGAGAATCTTGCTTCTGTGGTATTATTGAAAAAAATGCAGATTAAGTTGTCAAGAGACTACACATCCAGTTCACCAATGTATATAATTAGAAATGAAACCAATAACTGTTTTAAATTTATTGGCAGAGATGTGTGACACTCTTTTCCTGATTCAACTGACTTTCAGTCTTAGGCTTACTAAGACTTTTCATACTGCTGTTCTGAAAAACACTGCTAAAGCTACAAAACATTGTATTCCCACCATTTTCAAAAGGATGACTGTCCTGGTTTCCCTTTTTGTCCTGGGCCAAAGAGCACAGCATTGAGTGGGTTTATCACATCCCCTATCATGCACCAGCCTCCGGGAAAATTGAACGATACAATGGACTGTTAAAGACTACGCTGAGAGCAATGGGTGGTGGGACATTCAAACATTGGGATACACATTTAGGAAAGGCCACCTGGTTAGTCAACACGAGGGGATCTGCCAATCGAGCCGGCCCTGCCCAGTCAGACCTTCTACGTACTGTAGATGGGAATAAAGTCCCTGTAGTGCGCATAAAGAATATGTTGGGGAAAATAGTTTGGGTTATTCCTGTCCCGGGCAAAGGCAAACCCATCCGTGGGATTGCTTTTGCTCAAGGACCTGGGTGCACTTGGTGGATAATGTGGAAGGATGGGGAAGTCCGATGTGTACCTCAAGGGGATTTAATTTTGGGTGAGAATAGCCAATGATCTGAATTATGTGATGTTAAGTACTAATTATAGTTATAATAGTTATACTAATAATGCACAGATATACTAATAATACTAATAATATTATATGCCATACTAAAGATATTACAATAAGAATCACCCAGACTAACGAGGAATAACTTCAGTGAAACCAAGCAAAGCACAGTGATGATGGTTCCAGAACTGACTTCAACATGAAACAATCCAACACCACATACCATCTCCATCTTTCCTGCCCTGAAAGATTATTATGACAGATGGAGCCTGAAGTCATGGACTAAATGAACTCACCGAACGTTTTAGAGGGATGGCCCACAG
>NW_008825075.1:4090675-4099222 GCF_000699105.1 Pygoscelis adeliae | reverse complement strand
GCGGTGCCCGCCTCTCGGGGACTGGCGGGGCATCGGTCAGTGGGTGGTGAGCAATTGTACTGTGCATCACTTGCTTTGAGTATTATTATTATTATCATCATATTATTATTATTATTTTATTTCAATTATTAAACTGTTTTTATCCAACCCACGAGTTTTTCTCACTTGTGCTTTTCCAATTCTCTCCCCCCCATCCCACCGGGGGGGTGGGTGGGGAGTGAGCAAGTGGCTGCGTGGTGCTTAGTTGCTGACTGAGGTTAAACCATGGCGATGACTTCCAGTCATGTTATGACAGAAGAATTAATAAGAAGGAGAATGGCAGAACATTGTACCTACCGCTGGTCTTTTTACTCAGGAAAGATATGATTCCCTGACTTATATGACATAATTTTTTAACTCTAACTCTCAATATATAGTTGTCCATGATGGTGTAGAAGACAGACTGGTTGGATGCGTGAAGCTAGATGCTATTGCCAGTTCTACTACCCGTCTGCTATATGATCTTGGACAAGTCTTTAAATCTCTCTGCATCTTTGTTTTCTCTTTGACTTTCTGATATTCTCAGGTTTTTTTATCATTAGTTCTTGCCTGTTTTTGACCTAATAAGAGCAGGTAATGCCTATCTAAAATTACTTTGGGTAGGCTGTGGTTTTTTGGGTTTTAGGGGTTTTTTTGTTTGTTTGTTTGGTTGGTTGGTTGTTTTTGTTTTTAAATTTAAATATAATGTAAGGACTTGTTGGTTTGATATTATACTGCCTGCAAACATTTCGATGACTAGAACGAGGCTGGGCACTTGGAAGCAACTGCAGTCATTACTTGCAGTGTTCTAACAAACCTTTTGATTTTTATATTAAACTGAAGAAGTGATAGCAATGACTTCAACAAGGCATTGACAGTGCTGTCTAAAGAAAACGTTACTGGTTGTATGGATGAAAGAGGAATCTGTAAGCACTTGATAGACTTTGAATCTTTGCTCTGTGTGCCTGAGCAAAAGATGCCTGGTTCCTGCAGGTATTTTTGAGTAAAGGTATTCAACCGCAGAGCCAGCAGCTTCCCAGTGCAGAACGTTGTTCTTAGAGACAGTAATGAAAACCATAATGGAAGTTAAGCTCATGGGGAAGGGACCCTCTGGAAACAAAGGAAAAACAAGCTAAGGAGGCAATCACAAAATGGAGATTTCTGCATAGTAATTTCTGTATATTCAGTGAGAATGTCCCTACGTGACACTAGCCAGGAGATGTTTTGAATGAAATAAGACATGCTTTCCACTCTGCAATCAGCTTCCAGCCTCCTTTCATCTGCAAGCAGGGAGAGTTGGCAAATGCCAATATCTAAGTGCTCAAAAACTAGTGCTGAGAATTTTCGCATAAAATAAACCATCCAATGTCAACTCTAATTAGAGTCTCTAGTCATTTGTAGAAGGACTATTAGTTCTGTTTTGTTCCACTTGATTGTAATTTGTAGACTTACAGAAAGCAAGACTAGAAGAGGAAGAAAGAAGGGACTATTTTGGCTGCTTTCTAGTATTAAATTTTTACCAAACAGCTTCCCCTTAGAAATTATCTGGCTGTTATTTAAACATCTCTGGGAGTTCTGATAAACTTGCTCTTAAGTATCAATTCAAGCCACCCACTGTCTAAGTAAAAGCAATTAATTAGATACAGGAAAGAGAGGGAAGGTTTTTAATGAACACACTGTTGCCCCATCAGAGAAGGGGTTGGTATACTTCATCCTTGTACTGCACAGCACTAAGGATTTGGAGAAAGGTCAGAATGATCCTAACTTGATATACATCCTCAGGTACAAAATAAAGTATTGGTAGCATGGATTTCTGTACTTCAGTGGGCTTTGGTTCAGGACATAATATTGCACAACATGAGCAATGAACTTTGGAGAAAAGGCTGTGAGTGCTGACCTAAAGCACAAGAGGAGAGAAAGTGAAAGATCCCCGCTCTCCATGCAAGCCCTGTACAATTTCCTTTCATGTATAAATAATAGCCATACTGCATAAAAGGTGCAAGATGGATCATCTGTAATGGCTTAAAATAGCAGCCAAAAATAGAATCTGGGGATATTTTTTTTAAGTCCTTTTAGCACATTCTAGGACAAAGCCCTTGTCAAGAGGAATAGACATTTTTGGACGAGCCAGCACATTTGTTCCCATAACCTCAAATGGAAAATCCCAACCATCCGTGAAATCAAAGAGAAGACAGGTTCCTCCTACAAGAAGACATTTGTAATTATACTGCTTGGGATCAGCATTCTTTCCCTCTCTTTTATACTCCTACTCTTCCTATTCTTTCTTGTAATCTCTCACCAGATCTCATTAGAGGAAAAAATCTGAAGGGGGGAAATAAATGCCAAAAATGCAACACTTACTTAAGCTGACTTACGATATGAGAAGTATTCTAGTTGCACAGACAAGAGAGTTCATCTGCACTTACTGAACAAGTAACAAAATAACATTTCCAATAAAGTAAATATTAAAAACCAATTACTATATACACCAATTAATACAGTAGCAGTGAACAATCTTGTAACCTGAAACAGTACATAGGTCCTACATTCTCTAGACAGTTATAGCCTGTACATATTCTATTATAATTTAAGCAGATTTCTTCTTTACTGTAATTTCAGGTGAAATAAAGAAATATGCAGGGCTTTTCCCTGCGGTTGAAATACTATATTTATTGAATGCTGACAAAGCTGCTAGTGTTGACTAAGCTTGATACATCACAAACCTTTAACCTTACAAATCAAATTAATTGCATCGCACGTATGCAGATTGAAGAGACTTCCATGCTGTGTTTCGTATCACCTGAGTAGTTCAAGGGAACATGTACCTACGTCCAGCCAGTGCCACATGAAAGTCATGGCTTCCCTGCATGCACTGAGGACAAAATGGGAAGAAGTGCATTGTGCTACTGTCTACTTCAGTTACAGGAAGGAAAGCAAACATAATCTGAGTAAATCTGGGTAAAATTCAGAAGTGAAAAAACCCATAAGATTTTAAAAAGAAAATAAATTACCTGTGCATGACCTGGCTGAGAAACAAGTCAGCAGTATGGGAAAGAAGAAGCATTGGGAGAACTCAGGCTAGGGCAATGACATAGGTGGATTATGGGTAGAAAAATAGCTATTATCTTGTATTCGCCCTTCCTTGTGTGTGTGTATGGAGTTATGCATGGCACCTTGTGAATACCAGGATCCGTGTGTTGGAACAGATCTCTGAAAGACTATAAACTCTATTTCAAGTTTGCAATCCTATATATATGGCAAGGGCAAGGTAGCTGTTCTGTTAGTGGGAGCTAAGTGCCTGTTCAAACCCCTGGGCATGTGATAAGGTTTGGAGGGCTTGTATTGTACTTTTTACATGGAAAGTTATGCAGCATTCTCCCCACATGCAGTATGAATCAGACTCCAGAATTTCCAGAAACTAACCTAAATTAATAGCTCTGAAAAGAGGAAATGTAGCCTTAGCTGATTGTCATCTTGTGAATTATGGGTAAACTACTTCAGACAATTCCCAACACAAGAAAACTTTCTTACCTCTTTACTGCCACAACCTACTCAACAGAGCATGAAATAAGGCCTATCGGGTATTTCAGAGTGTGCACATGCTCCTTTCTTTCCCTTTTCTCTTCCCTTCACCTTCCTTCCTGCAGTCCTCCCAGGTTCTTTTTTATCACAAGTGCAGCTCTGTCAATCTGTTTTGACTAATCCCTGGATCAGTTCAATACAGCTATATCTAACAAGGTGTTTGCCTCTGGAGCATTTGCAGATAATTCCCATTGGCTATGGACTGCCCCAGGAAAGGCAGAGATCCTGTATTTCCTGGCTTTCAGAAATCAACACCCTGAAAAGACAGAAAATACACCAGGAAACCTTCCATCTGCTAAAGTTTTTGGCTTTTTGTCATGGAATATGTAAGATGAATAAACAGGCTTAAATGTGGAATCAAGTTGAAATACTAACATCAAACACAGAAGAGGTGGTTATGTGTCCAAACGGGCAAAACAAAGACCAGAAGGCATGTATGGAGCCAGTAGTAACTGCACTGTCTAGCAAAGATAGGCATTCAGAACAGGACAAACAATGACAGCCCAGCTGGTTAGAAATTGTTTTCCTCTCAACAGATAAAATGGGGGCACGACAATATTCTTCATATTTTTATTACAGGAATACTAAAAGGTTCCAGGTGAGATAAGAACTTTGCTGTGTTTCCTTATACCTGTGTAGCCCAATTAGTCAAGAAATGGGTGATTATTCTCATTTTACAGATGCAGAACTGAAGTCCAGTGACAAAATCACTTAATTTTTTTGAAAGTCTGCAGCAGAACTAAGACAAAGAACTGAGATATCTTGAATCCTGGAACTTAATGCATTGACATCTTCCCCTCTTCTTACAGCAAAAGAAGTAAGCGATTCAATTTGATGTTTCATCCTTCTGTTTCTTCATACAATACAATTAATTCCCATGATGAATTTCTGTGTTGATACTCCTACTCCAGGTTTGATACATCTTCAGATTAATCGTTTCTCATCTATGTGTGTTTTACTCGCTGAAAGTGTCTGTGAAATCTCATCTTATTTTCTTGTGTAACATGAAACACATTCAGAAATCAAAGATCATCCCTTTGTCTTTCCTTTGCCTTTGTGTGATCAATGAACTTCAGGATATGATTTTAAAAATTGATGCTGTGATTCATTTGCATGGCATGATGGAGGGGTAAGTTTTCTAAAGTGTTAAGTGACTCCATAGTGAGGCTCAGATACTTTAAATCTTTCACCGTGTTCTGAAAACATATCCCCCTTTGACAGAAAGATTTGTTTAATATATACGAAAGCTTATGGAATCCTGAAGATTTGAATTCTTATAGCTGTACATGTTAGCAAGCAGGCTTTGTGTGATGGTAAGTAAAGTATTTGTGAAAGTAAGATTTTTTTCAGTATTACGCAGAACAGATATTCTGATGCTTTCCGTTACCTTTATGCAGCGGTGGAAAAATCAAAGAGTAAAGTTCAATGAGATCACAGTTCATGGATTTACTTCCTCTTTCTCAAAGGCAGAAGATCTCTAGTTCTGGAACTATTCATCCCCTGGATCAGCATTCTTTGTACACCCTCCAGGGATACCAGGATTAGATCATATATCATGAAGAAGGTTCACTTATGTCCAGGTTGCATTGTAGAGCATGGAAAGAATTAGCTTATTTAGGGCAAATCTGAAATAATTCCACTGAAGTCAAAGTGATTTCTCTGATTTTTTTTCTTTCCGGTATGAATGAGAGCAGAATATATCTCACTTAATTAAATTATGACATCCCTGCATTCCAAGTCTAAGAAGAGCTGAAATGCAAAATTTAAAGGTGAGAGACTTAATGTATCTGTGCCTAATGGTCTGTAATACAAATGAGAAACCCCAATAATGCTCTTCTGTGTCTGTTCTCATAGCTATTTGTATCAATTTTATACTGGCTTCTTTCATTTCTATCACTCCTTATTACAATTTAACCCACTCAACAAGCAGCTGAGCTGAAACCTGAGAGGTAACAAAAATTATTTGAAGCAGAACACTATTTTGCTCCATGAACAGCAGTCCTCTGTTTTTCCACACTGGAATATGTTAGCGCATCTTAGAGACAGATCTGTCTCCCTTGTTAACACTGCAAAGCAGGACTGGGGAAGAAATCATGGCAAGATTGAGTTTTGCAGCCCTTATGTGGGAGAGCACTTACATAAGTAATTCCATTTATTTCATTGTGCTGCTGTGCATAATCTGCCAGCCTCTTAAAAGGAGTAGGCCGGGTATTGGCATTAATCAGCTCAGCTTAATTGCCTTGCACCTGGGCAGGAAAGCATATACCTTTGTGCCCAGATACAAATTTTAAGAAGATTGTACAGCATTTATATCATAAGGTGTGTGTATTTCTGCACAGGGGCACTTTCCTCCCCAGAATGCAAGTATGTAAGACTAGGATAGGATCTGGCTTTTAGCCTGTTTCATCTGCAGAGAAATGACTGTTTCTTCCAACCCAGAAATAAAGATCATAACATGAGCTATTCCCAGTCCTTCTAGGAATATTACCAAGGTACATGTTAGAGCATTCTTTCCTCCCCCCCCCCCCCTCCTTGGATCTATTTCTCTTCTAACATTATTATAATTTCTAAGTTGTTTTTACTATGGTTGACATTCTGGTATTTTGAAAACAAACGTCTTATATTCACATAGCAAAAGAACATTCCACTCCTGCAAACCCTTCACCATTCAAGTAACCCACAAACATTACTAGTCACTTTGATTTCAGTGGGATGAGGTACATCAGCAAGGTAACAAACATATCCACTTGACTGCTTCCACATTCTTGCTGAGCTATACTTTAACCCATAAATAATCTCACTGAAGTCAAGACAAATAATTCTTGTGTGAAGAGCTCCCCATAAGCATAAGTATCAGAGCTGGCCTTACCCAAATAAGCCTCAGCCCTTTAATGAATTTTATGCAATTGCTACCCTACAACCACATACACCCCCGTTAGCTTCAACTAGGATCCATCAGGGACTCATTGCAAGACTAGGTCTTAAAGGCAGGCTGCCCAGAATGAATGGTTTAACTAAAGGCATGATGTTAAAATGATTTAGACTGACAGTTAAATTAAGTGAAACTACCTGTGTAGACACACACCAGTTTAGTATGCCCCTGTAATTTACAGTTTAAAACCCCAGGAGCACCCACATACCACCTCACATGGACTTAATGCTGTAACATAACAGCCTTTGTTTGCTAACAGCACTCAAGAGACACATGCTACCTGACAATTTCTCCCTGCTTTGTGAGTTAAGAAGTCTGCAGCATGACCTATGCCTAATGATGAGTTTCTTTCCTTTACCAGGATGCTGCATCCACTTGTCCTGTCCTGCCTGCCCCCTGCACTCCCTGATCACCTTGCACAGCTGTGCAGGGCGGCCCATTCATTTCTGACAATGTTTATTCTTTTCATGACCCCATTTGATCTATAAGAAATAAGCAAGCTTGTGAGTACTGGTTTTTGAAATCTCATTAGAGGTACTTTTAAGAGAAAAGAGACTTTTTAAAATCTTACATAAATAAAATAAAAGATCTTTTCCTGGCCTCTCAATTTTGTACTGTATTCAGTGAACTGTCTTCCATCTCTTGATATAGTATATTCTGAAAACTACTTGGAGAGACCAATGTTGACTTCAAGCCCTGTGCCAGTGATTTTACTGAGCTGTGGAATAAGACCCAATAGCAGATAATTTGCTGCAGATATGACACAATGAACTATTTTTCAAATATCCCTGTTCTCTGGTTTGGTCTTTTGGATTTGGCAACAAATTGTTGGCCCTTGATCTTGTGGTCCTTAATCTGTGACAAGCCTGTGCCAGCTACACACAATATCCATAAACCCAGACTATGGTCTGGTAGGTAGCTCTGTAATATCTGTAACTTGTAGATAACCTAACATGTTTGGTTTTGTGTTTTTTTTTCCACTGTAGAAAAGGCTGGGCATTCTGGTGTTCTCAGAATGAATAGGAGAAAATGGCATGGAATAGACAAAGGGTTCTGTTTGCTTTCTTTTCCCTAACCTCCCCTCACCCCCCAAAAAACCCACAGATATTTTATGATATATTTCATATTGATTATAATAAAGATATAGAAAGATTTCAAAGAGTGAAGATAAGACATAGCAAAAATTCAGTGGCATAAACTCAACTCTGTTCTCCCCTTCAGTGGTGTGTATTTAAATCATTTTGTCTCATAGCTAGTAAGAGTTCAAACTAACTAGAAGTGTCAGTAAACAGTTTTTTTAAAACAAACAAACAAAAACCCAAACCTCTAAACATAGAGAAATAGATGTATATGCTTTTCTTTCAACTTTTTTTCATCTCTTATTTCTCTTCTTCTTTTATTTTCTTAGATCTGTATTTCCATGTATATATTACCTCCCCTTACTGCCGGGCACAACACAAAAATTCTCAGGCAAAACTCTGTGCTGTGCAGAATATCATAAGATGTCCATTACCTCCAAATTATATACATCCTTCTAGGGAAAACTGGATTGTGAAGGAATGGCTGGAACTTGTGGCCAAAGACGGTGACTCAAGAAGAGTACAGGGATCTCGTTAGGTCGTGCAGAGAGGAAATGAGAAAGGCAAAAGCCCAGCTAGAACGCAACCTGGCCGCTGTCGTTAAAGACAACAAAAAAAGTTTTTACAAATATATTAATGACAAGAAGAGAGCCAGGGAGAATCTCCATCCTTTATTGGATGCGGGGGGGAACATTGTCACCGAGGATGAGGAAAAGGCTGAGGTACTTAATGCCTTCTTTGCCTCAGTCTTTCGCAGGCAGACTAGTTATCCTCAGGGTACTCGGCCCCCTGAGCTGGAGGACAGGGATGGCGAGCAGGATGAACCCCCCATAATCCAAGAGGAAGCAGTTAACGACCTACTATGCCACCTGGATGCTCACAAGTCTATGGGGCCGGATGGGATCCACCCAGGGGTGCTGAGCGAGCTGGCGGAGG
>NW_008825075.1:4076010-4089573 GCF_000699105.1 Pygoscelis adeliae | reverse complement strand
ACCTGGGGGTGTTGGTCGACAGCCGGCTGAATATGACACAGCAGTGTGCCCAGGTGGCCAAGGCAGCCAACGGCATCCTGGCCTGTATCAGAAATAGTGTGGCCAGCAGGAGTAGGGAAATGATCATGCCCCTGTACTTGGCACTGGTGAGGCCGCACCTCCAATACTGTGTTCACTTTTGGGCCCCTCACTACAAGTTGAGGTGCTGGAGCGTGTCCAGAGAAGGGCAACGAGGCTGGTGAAGGGTCTGGAGAACAAGTCTTATGAGGAGCAGCTGAGGGAGCTGGGGCTGTTTAGCCTGGAGAAAAGGAGGCTGAGGGGTGACCTTATCGCTCTCTACAACTACCTGAAAGGAGGTTGTAGCGAGGTGGGTGTTGGTCTCTTCTCTCAAGTAACTGGCGAAAGGACGAGAGGAAATGGCCTCAAGTTGCACCAGGGGAGGTTTAGATTGGATGTGAGGAAAAATTTCTTTACTGAAGTGTGGTTAAACATTGGAACATGCTGCCCAGGGAAGTGGTTGACTCCCCATCCCTGGAAGTATTTAAAAGACATATAGATGAAGCGCTTAGGGACATGGTTTAGTGGCCATGGTGGTGTTGGGTTGACGGTTGGACTCGATGATCTTGGAGGTCTCTTCCAACCTTAATGATTCTATCATTCTATGATTCTAAGATAAGTTGAGTTGTTCCCAGAACCAGAGTAAGTACAATTCCTTTCAGAATTACAACTGACCCTAACAACTACATAACAGAAGAACATGAATAAGCTAAATGAAAATTCTGTTAATTAAATTGTGTTAGTATTCAGTAATCAATTGTGATCCATTTATTTCTTTTATGAATAGAAATCTATGTTCTTTACATTTGCCGTAAACACTTTCCAAAGTTTTTTTTCTCACTAGCTGCTCTTAAAAGCCCCAACACAAGAGACTATTTACAGGCCTGTTATGCTACATAACAGGCTTAATATCTCCAATTTGGTACAAAATTAAGCACATGTTTAAGAACCTCCCTGAAACAGAGCCAAAGAACCTGAAGCTGGCAGCAGTTTTCAAGTCAACAGCCATTTAACACTATGGAGTCCATGAAAGTCCATGAAGAAACTGATATATAAGAGAAAAAGAAGAAACCATATATAGTATGAAGAAGAAACCACACATAGAAGAAAAATATACATACATATATATAAAAGCTTCTATACTCCCTATAGGAGAGAAGTCTGTTTGGGGTACTAAAATCTCTGCAATCAGGTAAAGAAAGAAAAGCTGATTTTAATCCACTTGCTTTATGCAGTTTTAGTATTTATTGAATCAGCCTAGAAAAACCCAGCAGATAACTCATGGTGTACTATTTATAGTTAGGGATCGAACATCTTATGTTCTAAGACTGTCTAATTTCAAATTTTTATTGACAGGAAAAGTACACAATGTTTATAGTGCTGCATTCTTTCAGGAAAAAAAAAAAAAGGAAAAGAAAAACATCTCTCTAAACCCACTCACAACTCATTTCATCAGTCATAACCTACATGAATGATAATAGGTTCTCAAAGCTCTCTAGTTCTCTGTGACAGTTCTAATAATGCAGTGCCAGATGTATAAAATGTCTGCAATACCCAGTCGCAGTGCACTGACCTCCATGGTCTCCCGTTCAATGGAAGTGGTTGGTAAATGTAAATATAATTACAGTGCAATCCATTTATAATAGGCATGATTATAATATAGCAAATAAAAACACTTACAAAACTAAGTTAAATTAAATGTATTGTTTTCTGATTATAATAGGCACTCTCTGGGTGTCTATTAATGCCTCCTAAGAAGAGAACAGGGAAGGAACTTTGAGCATATTTGAGACATGGAAGAACATCAAGGAATGTAACCTCTGTGCTTTCATTCCCACAAGCTGTGTAAACAGTTGAGTTAAATATTTCTAAAAAACAAAACAGGTTGTTTTTTTTTTTGCTAAGCCTCTGCAACAGCACATCAAGCATGTTCTTACTGTCCAGAGTCCTTGACAGATAGGTGGAAGAGCAGCATTCCTCTTATCACATTTCACCAGCAAACTTGCTGTAATAATACTACATTCTCGCTTTCACAATTAATTTAGTAAACATGCAGAATTAACACACAGCCCTTTTCAAGCCCCCAAGCCTAACCCAAGGAAATAAATCCCTTTATTCTGAATAATAATAATTCCTGCAAAATAAAAAAATAGACCATGTATTGGTCTGTGTAAGTGGATGTTAAGTAAGTATGCAAGCATGTAAGTATGTAAGTAACACCACTGCTGTTGCTGAAATGGCAACATTAGGGTTGTCTGTTGCAAATTGGTGTGGTTTGTAATGATCATCAGATTACTTTAGTTAGCTGTTGTGTCCATGAAAGTAGCAAAAGCTATGTCTGTTGTTATCATATTTTTATTATTATTAGGTTATTAAAAGATATTACAGAGAGGAACTGAAGAGGCATTCTTTTGATTCAGTACTTCATCATACAGAAAAGCAAATGACAGTGCATGTTATGTATCGCATTTCAGGCCTACTGCAGTCACCTCTACAATCTGATCAGAGCAGAGTTTAGGGGCCCCTCAGACAAGGTGATGCTGATGATGTGAAATAGAGGAAGCTGGTAGATTAGGAGGTCGGGGCAGGAATTCCCTAAACTGATTCTTCTTATCCTCCCTTTTCCCTTTATGCCTCATGAAATTTCTATGAAGCTACAAGTCGAGGTGCTTTCCCAGAGCAACTCAGCAGATGATTAGTTGTTCAGACATAGCCTGCCCTCTCCCTGTGGAACGCAAGGGGTTAATTTAATATAGTGAAGCTTCTCTTATGTCCTAGAGGCAACATTCCCATGACCACATTTCTAAAATGTTGCCCTTTAATTTTTCAAAGGCTCATATTGTCTTTCACTGTGAGAGTCTTTTAGGTTCATTTCAGTCCCAGCCAAGGACAGTGTTCAGACCGTTCTCTTCCTCCCCAATTTAGTTATATTCCTAATATCATGACTCCGAGGGGCTCAGGAGAGCCCCCTCCCACCTCCGCTGTCTGCCTTCCTGCACAGAGCAATCACAGCTGGCCTGGTAACCTCTATCTTCCAGACCATGACTGGCTGTCACTGGGCTGCCTTCCCCAGCTCTCCATCTTCTCTTAGTGACAGCCGAGCCAGCCTGAGTGAACTCTCAGAGCTGCCTTCACACATACAGTGGCATAGCTGAGAGCAACATTTTGCCTCTTTCTGCTGTTCAGAGGCGTCTAAAGTGCCTATCATACTACACGCAGAGATGGTGACTCATCCTTTCTCACTATAAAGTAATTTGATATCGGGTCACTTCTAGGGGCACCAATTTCTGCTATTTTCACCAAGAAACAGGTACAGCAGTAGCCTTTATTGAGCTTCCTTACCTCAGAAGGAAATTAAAGCCCTATTCTGTAGAAACTTTCCAAACAGCACAAAATACTTCAGGATCCTCAGCCATCCCTTGTAGGATCAGGTTTTCCTATCTCCAGAGATGGCCATATTTTTTTTTTTTATGGGTAGCTACCCACTTGGGTTCAGGGACAAGTTCACTGTATCCAAAAACTCATCTGTCTCTCACTATCCCTTAGGTGGAGAGACAGGTTTTCAGATACCTGTTGTACAGATAAGATATTGTGAACACAATATGTGGATCACTCTAAAGGCAAATAACTTTTACTTTGTTTGTAGAGTTACAGTCACACTGTCATAAATCTGGGGCTATAGAAAATGAAACTGAATTATGCTTTTACATCATTGAACTATTTTGGAAAGCTAAAGTTTGAGGAAAATGTATGTTGGGTTTTTTTCAAATACATCAATAATCTTCCATTTAATTTATATACCCACAGCTGTCAGCTACCTCCAAACCCTCTTAGTGCAGTGATATGGAAACATTTTTAGTGAAAACTTCTTAGGAATACCTCAGAGAGTTCACATTCATATCTATTTAAGCGAGCAGATGAATAGAATCTACCTAACCTAATTGGGGGAGAGGAAAAAAAAATCAATAAAGCAAGCTTTCTGCTTATCAACTATATCCCATTTCTTGTTGGTTATTGCTTGCACTGTGGCTTATTTGGAGGAAACCTTTGTTCAGACTTTAATTTGTTCTGCTCATTCCATGGTCACATCCCTTGGTTCAGTTTAATAAGTAAGGAGTAGCATATGGGAATAAAACACTATGGAAGACATATGTTGCTGATGCAGTACATCCACCTGGCAAACAGAGTTTCATTTTATTACTGCAAATTCAGAAGTGTTTTTTCATAATGGGAAAAATGTTAACTCTTCTATTTAATTAATTAATGCACATCAGAGGAAATATAACTTTATGTCATAAAACACTAGTTTAATTTCTTCCAATATTACTACTAAATATGTTTTTCTTTTAAGATCTTGCCTAGTGCACCATACCTGTCTATTAAAATTCATAGAGTCAGTGAAGCCCCACACAAACAAATGGGATCCATCATCACTGGAGCCCACATTTTCCATTAAGATACATGAGAGGATGAAGCGTCTTAGCTTCGGTTTTGGCAAAACCTGGTTCTCTGTGTTATAAAGTTTCTGGAATAATTCCACCAAATCTAAGTTACCTCACCCTGTACCAAAAGGCAGGGATTCAGTTCCCTGAAGTCAAAGTTTCCATGGGATCTGAAGGAAACCATCAGCTTCTGTGTTACCACCTGCCTTCCCTAGCTTTCTCCTGACATTGTTATTCTGGATCCTGTGGAAATCATACTGCTACAGCATCTTCTTTTGAGGCATCACCTTTGTGAGACTCCCTAAATAGTGGTGGAAGTCATATAAATGTCAGTAGCAACTCTCTATGAAGTATCCTAGTTTTGAATCATCCTGCCACTGTTTTGAGTATGCAACAACTAGCTCATCAGCTTCTACTATAGCAAAGGAAAGGACTTTAACTTGCAGATCAAATTCTAGGATAACTACAAAGTAGAAAAAGCAGTATCCATCGCCCCCTGTTTCCCCAGGTCAGATCCATGATTCAGGGGGAAAAAAAAAAGAAAAAAAAAAAGGTTAGGGGGCTCAAAGAACGTGATACAATCTTGTATTATCACAGTCACAGGTGTTGCAATGTGGAATGCAATATAATGCTGTAACAGAGATATGGCATCAAGGAAATTTCTGTTAGACTGAGGAATGTAGTTTGTAGGTGATGAGAGCAAAAGTGTCCACTTTGTTATTCTGGAATAGACTTCTGGGAGCAGGCTGGTATTCTAAGACTGGTGATGTACGTGTTATCATAGATACTAATTCCCAGGAAAATAAGGACTTTCACTGTGGATGAAACACAGCATATTATTCCCTAAATGCTCCCAGTTTCCTTTCCTGCAGTAGAATGCATAAGCTTTAGTCTATTTATATTGCCTGAGAAAATAAAATAAAATAGTGTAAAAAAAAAAGTAAAACAAAAACTCTCTCTCCTTGTGCATTGCTGAGGGAGAAAACTTGACTTTGAATTGTGGCACTATCAATTTTATGAATGATGTTGAACAATCCCATTTCTTAGGCACATGTTACACATTTAATTACAAGGACACTTATTTGTAGGGTTTTTTTCTCTTCAACAAAGAGACTTACATCCATTTGAAGGTTTTAAAAAAAGAAATAAGACATAAAGCCCATATAGTAATAATCCCTGGTGTTCCTATTAGGGGAAAGTGTGATGAGTAATGGTGTCTACTTTATCCCCTAATGTGTTGCCATGATACAACTGTCCTTATCTCCACCTTTTTTAACTTTTAATGCAGAAGCAATTCTCTGGTATGAGTTACAACTTAGTTGTTGCAATGATATTTCCTACACTTGGAGAAATGACCCACTCTGCTAGATTTCTATATGATTTTTTTCCATCACTTGCCACTATGCAAAATTATATAGGCACTTTGGAGAGAAAATGGAAGAATGAAATAACCAACACTGCAAATGTTACATACTTTCTCCCTAATTTAGAAAATGGGGTATATTACAAACTGTAATTTAATTCAGTGCCTATTGTTAGGATGGACATTTGTTGCTGATCATAATTTCTAACACAGTGTAGTTAAAAGGACCTAAAGAGATTCTGACACATCAGATTTCTGATAGATCTGCATAGTGCATTCACATGGGCCATTGCTTAGAAGTTATCTGAAATAATCTGTTTTTATACTAATTTAATTGTGTTTATGCCAGTCTGAATTCTGCATCAGAAACAGACTTCATGGCACTGATAGCACTGCTAATTCTTCTAAAGATTTGGCTGTTTAGAGTTACTTGTTCATGCTACCTGCATAATGAATTGTCCTCTTCAAGGTGATAAATTATTTATTAGAGTAATGAACAAATCAATCAGGAGAGCTGGATAACTGAAACACACAGCTTTTGGCAAAGTAAGGTCTGAATGTTTACATTTATCACAGAAAAGCCTTGACTTTGATGCAGACCTTTCAGAGGTGTTTATTAATCATGATCTCATTACAGTTTTGGTGGACTAATAGCTTTTTATTTGTCAGAATTGTTTCTGATGATGTAGTGCTGCTGTCCTAAAAATACAGATCTATTTATACTATTTAACCTTCTACAAAATTGTTCAAAGGTAGCTTATTTCTAACATTGTGCTTTATATTGAAACAAATCAAGATTAATAACAAGTCAGAGTGATTTCAGAGCTGGTGTCTGTGAAAAGTTGTGGCTTTCAGGTACAAAACTTGAAAGCACCTCATGGGTTAGCTGCAGCACATAGCAGTGATTCACTGCAGAATTGAGAGTATTACTCTGGGAACAGGTCCAATACTCTTAGAATATGGCAGGGAGCCTCTAACTGCAGAAAGATACATATTGGGTACATTAAGCATATTTTAGTATTTATTAGTGAGAGATTTGGGATTTAGACTAGAACGTTCTCTGAAACTAATCTAAATACACATCTGCTGAAGGGTGAAATGGCATATACTGTAACTCATGAAAATAATGAGTGCAAATTAGTTTCTGAACCATAGCTCTACAATTTATTCAGATCAGATTTGGCAGGAACTTGTTAAAGGGGCATGTAATGAACGGAGTGCATTCAGACCTATGTAAGAGTTTAGCCACACAATTGCCATTGAATCATTGAGTGTTGTCTGAAGAAAAACCCTTCAACTGTTTTGGAAGTTTGCAACCACTGAGTCCCATGTTTCTTTTTTTTGTTGTGGTTTTTTTTTTGTGTGGTTTTTTAAGTAAATTAGACTGGAGCACTGTGTTGAAAAAATTTACTGGAAAATGCCATTTTTTATTGCTATGACAGAAGGTGATTGGGAAAGTGAAATATGTAGTGGAGGGAGAACCTCCTAATGTCAAACTTTTAATCTGCCTTATATCAAATATTCAATGTAGAGCAGTTGTACCATGAAATTAAATTATCAAACTGGTTAACTATGAGACCATATATTAGACTTATGAAACTAGACATGTTAATGGGCACAACTTTGCCAGTGTCTATGTTTAACAGTAAAATTGTTTGGTTTGGCAAAATTGCCTTTGCAAATAAACTCAGATACACTTAGCTGTACATACAATTAATTGCAAACATACCAAGTGATAAGGAATTACAGCCCTCAACATCAATTCATCTTGGTGACACACGTTATTGGTGATGAAATACTGTTGATATATACCTAGCTCTGACCTGTATTTCGATGAATATATGGAACAATCTGTTTCCTTCATGACATCTTACTGCTGGAGTTGAAATCAAATTTAAGTTTTAAGTTGGAATCAGAACATCTAATGAGAGTTCATGGGCAAAACTCTATCAAAATGAGAAATGTGGGCATAAAGCCTTGATCAATGAACTGTTCCCTCTTGAAAAACTAAATGCTTTGATCCTGAGGCAGAATATGCACTTTGTTTTGGTCTCATGCATATAAATAGCCACTTTTGAGTCCCAGTTTAATCTGAGTGAAAACATCTCCATGTAATTCTGAATGTAAAAGTTTCCCACCGCTCCCTTCACCACTTTAGTGTGATCAATGGGGAATTGACTTGAGTGGAAGAAGGGTCTGACCTACAAATTCAATTAAGCAAATTCTTGGTTGTTTGCTATCAGGTGCAAGATGCCATTTTTCTTTTATGTTCTTTTAACCCAGTGGTCTAAATGAACATGTAAACACATTTCTACAACCTTTGAGCACTAAAGTAAAAGAGGAATAAATCTTTATGTTCATTGGTAATTTAGGGATAAGGTATAAACAACCTTTTACCTCTCCTGATACTTCTGGCTAAATGTATATCCTTGTCTGACTTGTAATAAATATTTCATTTTGGTGCAACTTTCCTCAGAATTACGAAGTATACAACACATATCATCACTGCTGTCTTATAAGTGCTGGTACAGGGAATAATGAGTTGTGGTCTTCCTTGATTAATGTGTAAAGTTGCTTTAAGAAAAAGAAAGAACTCATTTATAGCACCTTGAATGGCCACAGGAGATAGTCTTGGACTGGAAGAGCTCACATTCATGTGGACAAATAGCAGAAGAGAAACAGCAGGGGAACCTAGGTTAAATCTATGTTAAAGAACTTGCCTGACTGCACAGAGAATTTGTGGCAGACATGACACAGTAATCACCTTTACTTGACTCTCTGTCCTTTTATTTTTAAATTGCATGCTTTTGTGTCATTTGGATTTTCAGATACATGTGGCTTCCATTCACTCTAGCTGAAATCAGTTGGAGCTGCAATGTCTTCTGAGAATCAAACACCACCAAAAATCAGGCTGACAATGTAGAACTGCAGACTGCAGCATTAACATTTTATTTTCCAATACCTGTGCACCACAGTCTCAAAAATTCATTTTAGATAGTAGACAGCTCCTTTGAAAGCCTCACATAAGGCACCATACTGCACTTTAGCTTTTTATTATCTCATCCTGCAGTCACTTTATCCAATTAACACACCTCTTCTTTGCAGACTACTACATAGGTACAAAAAAGATTAAATAAGAGGATACAGGATGGGAGGGAAAAGAACCAGTCATATTCTCATGCCACCCAGATTCTGGGCTTCACAATTCTTGCTCCCAAATACTACAGATGTAATAAATACTTGTTCTCTTATTAGGATTAACTTTCCCTGATATTTATTCTGCTTTCTTTTTGTCCTTTCTACTGTTTCAATAAAACACTTTGAGTCAGGACAAAATACTGATTTGCATACTACTCAGACTCTCAAACTGCTTATCTAGGAGAACTGAAAAAAAATCTTCCCCTCTCAGCCTCCACCATCTTTGCAGTATCAGTGTTTTGTTTTGTTTCTTTTTTTCCTGAGTAATGAGTAGTTTCTTTTTCTCTGGTAGTGATATCTCTCTTAGTAGTTCTCTCATGATTAAACTTGATGCCTATGGAAACACATTGCTCTGTTCTTCTTTTCCTGAAGCATTTCAGAATATCGAATATTACCTGGTCTGAAGTAGGAGAATAGCTACTGAAGTATAACTCAGAATACTGAATACTGAAATATTTTGAGTTATTAAATTGAATTTTGTTAATGAACATATTACATTATGCCATTAGTATCCAGGCATATTTTGGAGAAAGGCAAGTATGTAGTATTCATTTTACAAATGGAGAACCTGAGACACTAACATCCCTTTTTCAAGGTAGAACAGAAAACACAGTGCCTCAGTTTCTCCATTCCTGCCTTAGTGCCCTGCTCACATAACCACACTGACAACTCAGTTCACTAGTTTTGGATGTACAGCATCTTGAAGACTTAATACAGAGAAAATGATTAGTGTTCCCACTGGGAGCCTCATCTATGTAGTGACTTAGCTAAAATTAAATATATTAGCAACCACTCATCCAATAGTGAAATGCAGCCACTATTTCAGTGAAACATGACCTCCCTTTAACCATACAACAAAAATATTTTGGAGTGAGGTTAGAAGGCTGGACTTCCAACTAGCTGACAAGGCAAGGCATGATACTGTGTTACTGCTTTTTGGAGGGGGAAGGGGAAGGGAGAGGAGAGTGCAGAAGAAAACTGGTCTTTTAAGTGATTCCACTGCATTAGTTGGCTGCAATGTTGTTTAGAAATGCTGAGGCCATAGAGATAGGTTCATGACACCAATGAGAATGTGTATGAGGTGCCTATAATTAAATCAAACATCTGTTAAGCAATGGTATTGAACTACATATAAGCCAATATATGGGTTGCCATAATTCTGCTTAAGTACTGTCCTACTGAAAAATACTTAGCAATTAAGAAACTACTAACTTCAGACTGAAAAGAGGAACCATATTTTGGAAGGGTATTATTAAAGTGGTAAACTGGAAGACTACTAATTACACAAGTGCATAAATATTTGCAGGCTCAAGATTTAATACATAATGATTCAGATATAATACTCTATGTTGCAATGGAATAAGATATCACAGATGCTTACACTTATGCATATATTATTATCAATATTTTGCTAAAAATTGCATACTGCTAGGATAACCAGAATGAAGGTCTCTGTGTTTCAAATTAACCGACATAAAAAATGTGTCAAAAAACCATATAATTCTAGCTCACTTGGGTGAGATACCAGTTATTAGAAAGCATAAGTCTGTCCATAACCTTTAGGAAGACATACCTTATGCAAACATATAGGTTGGAAGAGACCACTAGAAATTATCTGGTCCAATCCCTACTGTTCAGATTAGGTCCAGACAGAGGAGTTGCTCTGTGAAGGTCATGCTCAGTGAAGTCTATCTCCAAGCATGGCAATACCCTTGCCTTTCTGGGCACCTCTTGCAGTGTCTAACCACTGTCATGGTGAAAAACATTTTTCTTGTACTTATTCAGAATTTACCATGTTCCAACCTGTGCACCTCTGAGAAGATTCTGGCTTGGTTTCCTCTACACCCTCCCATTACGTAGTAGTAAGACAGCAATAAGATCCTCCTCTTCAGTTTTCTCTACCTCAAGCTGGATAAACCCAGATGTCTCAGAATCTCCTTATATGCCATGTGCTTCAACCTGTCCCCTGACCGCCTTTGTAGTCATCCTCTGGTATGTCCATGTCTCTTTTGTACTGGGAAGCCCAGAAATGGACACAGCGCTCCAGATGTGTTTCACCAAGGCTGAGTAGAGGGGAAAGACCACCTCTCTTGACCTGCTGGAAATGCTCTTTCTAGTGCAGACCAGGATGCTGTTGGCCTGCTTTGCTGCAACAATGTATTGCTGGCTCATGGACAACTTATATTTATGGACCCCTGGGCCCTTTTCTACAAAGATGCTTTCCAGCTACTTGTCCCTTAGTCTCTGCTGTGCATGGGGTTGTTCCTCCCCAAGTGGAGATCTCGGCATTTCCCTTTGAAATTCATGAGGTTCCCATCAGCCCATTTTCCCACCTTATTTAGATCCCTCCTGTCAGCCCTGCCCTCTGGTGATTAGCCAATTTGATATTGTCTGGAAACGTGTGAAGTGCACTGTATCACATCATCCAGTGGGATGGCCTCAGTGTCTACTGGAGAGAGCACAACTAAGTAACCAGCTGCCAGCTAAATTTTCTACTGCTGATCACCACAGTTTGAGCCCAGAGATACAGCCAATTTTCAACCCATCTTATATCTCACAAATTTTACTCTAAATACACTGTGGAAGGCTATCTTGAAACCTTTTCTTAAGCAAGTTATTAAAGTATACAGTAAATTATACAGGCATAGGGCCAACTCCAGTCCCAAATCAAACGAGTGTGATAGCTATGTGAGAAACTGCTGGGCACTGCAAAACCCCAAAATGGGAAAGGGGTTGGCATACCCCAACTTGAGGCTAAACAAGTAAGAATGAATGTAAGAAACTACAACACATTACAAATGGTGAAAGAGGAATACCAGGACTGCTTCTGGGTGAAAGATGTCAAAAGACAGGGAAGCGCAGGTTTACTGGGGTCAATGTCTAAGACCAAAATTACCATATAAGGGAGGAAAATCTGCAAAACCAGTTGAGCAAAGAAAGAGTAAACAGGACAGATTGTTGAGAAACAGGAGAAAAAAGGGAATACAGGAGAGGCAAATAATTTGATTGGACTGTCTGAGAGTGCTGTTAAGGAGAAGCAAGGGTAATACTGCTGCATAAGGGAAGGGGAACTGGGAACTGAGACAACAAGGCCAGCAGGGCCATGCCGTTACCAAGAAAGGCAGTCCTACAGTACCTGAACAAGAAGAGCAAAGCAAGATTGGGGATGGTAACCAGAGACAGCCAAGGGTCCAGATCACCAGACATGTCCATAGTGACAAGGCAGGTCCAAGGTCAAGCTGGAAAGTCAAGTCTGTGGGTCAGGCTCAGGATCAACAGAGTACATGACCAGGCACAGACATATCGACAATACAGCTTGGGCGAGAACCCTTCAGTTCTGCTCCCAAACAAAGGGAGCCCAGGACCTTGCTTCTCCCAAACCTCTGTCATCCAGCTATTTCTCAGCGGTCTGATCCAAGATTCCACAGCCGCATTAAATCAGAGTTGGCCTTGAGCACCGGCAACAAAAACCCTGGGAAGGAGAGAGGAAGGAAAAGGTTGTAGAGCCCACTGGTGCACTCAAGGCCCTGATGAACCATTGAAGAGCCCTGCACCTGATCAGTGTGGCCTGCAGTAGCGCAATAAACCTGTTCTGACTATACCCCATGTGCCCAATTTGCTTCCCTGGTTGTGGGACCTAGTGCAGTGCCAAAAGGGACAGACCAGATGCCCCTAACACAAGGTAAACAATAGCCAGTGCTCTTTCCTCATCCATATAGTCAGTCATCTCATAAAAGATAATAGTCAGGTTGGCAAGGTACCATTTGTCCTTGGTTAATCCTTGCTAGCTCTTCCAAATCACCACCACCATATCTTTCATAAACCTAGAAATGGTTTCTGAGACGATTTGCTCCAGAATCTCACTAGGAACTATGGTTAGCTGACCAGCCTGCAGTTCTCTGGATTATTCATCTTTCCCTTTTTGAACATGGAAAGATATTAGCAAGATTTATTAAAGTGTGTTATATATTTAAAAAAAAAGAACTAATTAAGAAGCAGTATGCCTCATGTTTGTGTCCTGGTTTCGGCAGGGATAGAGTTAATTTCCTTCCTAGTAGCTGGTACAATGCTGTGTTTTAGATTTAGGATGAGAACAAAGTTGATAATGCACCGATGTTTTAGTTGTTGCTAGGTAATGCTTACACTAGCCAAGGACTAGAGAATTGGAAAAGCACAAGTGAGAAAAACTCGTGGGTTGGGATAAAAACAGTTTAATAATTGAAATAAAATGATAATAATAATATGACAATAATAATAATAATACACAAAGCAAGTGATGCACAGTACAATTGCTCACCACCCGCCGACCGATGCCCAGCCAGTCCCCGAGCAGCGGCCCCCCCGAGCAGCTTTCCCCAGTTTATGTACTGAGCATGACGTCACATGGTATGGAATATCCCTTTGGCCATAGGGGGCTGTGCCCCCTCCCAGCTTCTTGTGCACCTCCAGCCTTCTCAGTTGGTAGAGCATGGAAAACTAGAAAGTCCTTGGCCAGTGTAAGCA
>NW_008825075.1:4067132-4075981 GCF_000699105.1 Pygoscelis adeliae | reverse complement strand
ACAGCACTGTAACAGCTACTAGGAAGGAAATTAACTCTATCCCTGCCGAAACCAGGACAGTTTGAAAACACCTATAAAAAAGGAAAATGTATCCCAAATTTCCCCTCATCAAATAGTCCTCTTCAATTTGTTTTCCCCTTGCTTTCCTTCTCTCTTCCAATAGTCTCACGGACATCCATAGACTTCTCCCTCTATAATAAGGAACCTAGTATACCTGATTCTTTGCTGGTGTGTGAGGATACCTGTTATCCAAGGACTTGCTTTCAAGTACTGCTTTTTTGAAGGGTTATGTTGTATATTCCTTTTTTCTTTTTTGAGGTTTTATGTATAAAGAGTATGGTAATTTCATCGTTACCTCACAGGACGTGTATTATAATTTTAGTATATTGACCTGAGAATGTCAATGTTGGGCATGTCAATACTACAGATAAGCTGTGAGCCTTTGATAATATTTGCATTATAACCCTATCAGAAGAGATAATGATATTAGAAGTGCACAGAAAGTCTTTCTTTTCACATCAATCCAGTCTACCCAGCATTTTTAGGTATAAATACTATTCTACAAGTAAGCTCCACAACATGTCCTTCATATCTGCTGGTCTACAGATAGGGGTTTTTGGTGTTCTGAGGACATGACTAACAGACTTCCTGAGGACACTGCAGAATCTATACTTTGGTTTACATTTTCTCTTCCTTTAGTGTGAAGAAAAGCATGGCTGCTGAATTTGAATATCAATATTCTCCAAGAGTACAATTCCTAGGACTAGCACAAATTTACATAGGCTCCCTAAGTGTGCAGATGGCTGGCTCAGATTTACCATTCCCCAACAAAAAATTAATTGTTAATGAGTAGTACAAAGAACTAAGTGCAGTATTTGTTACATAACTTCTTATTTATGGGATTTTGTGTCCCACAAGCACCTTTCTTGAATCTGCCCTATCAATATATGTGCCAATATCTATGTAGATCTGTGTATATGTAGGTGTATATCTTTGATACTATAATTTCTTAAAATTTAGAGATGACAGGTGCATGTGTTATACAAATCAATACAAAATGACAGTACTTCCAAATTCTGCTATTACAGAATTAATTACTTCCAAATTCTGCTATTCCTGTATTACAATACAAACTTTACCCCATCTGTCACCCCTACTCTTCCTACACCAAAAATATCTATGAACACAGGGCTTTGAGATACAGAGTATCCACAGCAACTTAAATGAGGAGAATCTTTTATGGCAGCTGAAGAGAGGAGGGAAGTATGGGATATGCACACTCCTGTTGACATTAATGTTTTTCCAGAGAACCCTGGAGAACCATGAAAAACTAGATCTGTTTGTTGGGTGCCTAGTCTCCTTGGCAATAAGGTTTATTGGATGTGCATAGTTACATCCATACATCAAGTTGTCATTTGTTCACCTGAAGATACATAAGATTTTCTGCAAGATCACAAACATGGGCCAGTTTGGACAGGTTAGTTTCTCTCCCACTTAATTTCTGCAGGGACAAGTACTATATTCTGTGCAAATGCCAGACCAGTCCCAAACAAGATTACTCTTGCACAGGTCCTGAGCTGCACAAATCAAATAGAATCATAAAATCAGAGGATAGTTTTGGTTGGGAGGGACTTTTAAAGACCATATAGTCCAACCCCCCTGCTGTGGGCAGGGACATCTTCCACTAGATCACATTGCCCAAAGCCCCATACAACCTGAACCTTGAACACTTCCAGGGATGGAACATCTACAACTTCTCTGTGCAACCCGCTCCAGTGCCTAACCAACCTCATAGTGAAGAATTTCTTCCTTATATCTAATAGCCTAGGCTGTAGAGGTGAATAAACAGTGCTGCAAAGGACTCTGCTGAGGTCACTTCCATGCTGATTGAGACAGAATTGCTTGTGGATAGGGAAGACAAAGAGTGCAGAGGGAAGAAACAGGGAGGTGAGTGACACAAGCTGGTCTAACAAGCCTTATCCATGTAAGCAGCTCTTAATTGGTCAAGTAATCTTAATGAGGACACTGGAAGTGGTGGCATGAATAAGGACCATCTACAACAGGACTACACACTTGGGTGATGACAAGTGATGAAAGTAATTATTCAGAGCATCAGGCCTTTAAAACATGCAGAGATGGCAAATTAAGAAAGACCTTAACCTGCCATAAACTGACTCTTAATTACTTATAATTTTGAAGAATTATATTGCCTGATTTAAAGGTCTCTGTACTCAAGCCCTGATTTAGATGAAATAGGAAAGTATTTGGGAAATGGGAAAAATAAATTAAATTAACTATGCATTTTTATTTATCATTTAATTCAGCCAGGAAGCACCATCCCTAGACAAATTATGTCCTGGTAACAACCTGATTCATTTTAACCTGCAATCCACAGAAAGCAAACAACACTACCCTTCATCAAAGGTTTGAGCCAGTATTTGAAGAGCAGACAGCTGTGGTCTTGTAAGCCTCTGGATTTCTTCTTGTCTCTGTGTGCTTAAGTAAACAGAAGCAAACTGTTTGCTTTGTGTAAGAAATAGAAGGATTGTAAAAATGCTTTAGCTCTGCTTGGAATTCATCCAAACTAAAGAAATTAAGTTTCTGTCTGTAGCAAAACTGACATTCCTCCTTCTTCCACCCATCACCCTCCCTCCTGAAATCTTAAAATGTCAGCTTGAGCTGTCCACCCCTACTCTTTGGAATTTTATTAAGTTAGTTATCAAAACTGCCTTCATTTGTATCTGCTTGATAATTCCTATGAAGTAGGAGAGGAACATGTGCAGTCTCCTGAGCTGCCATTCACAAGAAATTATTTTCCTTGTACTCCCACAACCTGAAATATGGTCCTTTTAATTTTTTTTATTACCAACATGTTGCTGCTTCTTTTCAAGCTCTTGTTTCTTATGGGAACCCCCCCCCCTTTTTTTTTTTTTTTTTTTTTTTTTTTTGTTACAGGAAATTAAAACAGAAGCAGCATGAACAGAACAGTTCTTCTTTTAACTTCTTCATTTTAAAATACAAAAAACTAAACCAAACCAAAACAGTTTCTTATATTTTCAAGAATATATTTTAAAGTTCTTGTATTTTCCAGAATATATATTCAAGTAAGTAAATAAAATGAATCACAAAAACATATTCAGCTTTCAAAATTTCTTTAACTAATTCTATTGTGTTTGAAGCGAGCCCACTATAAACCCCAACGATTTTCAGCTCTGAAGGTGAACTGCATTAAATTCCCCTTTAAAATGTATAAGAAAATACCATTGATCTGTAGAAACAATGCCACTGTTCTTCCCTAATTATCGCTTCATTTGACAAAGCTGATCCCGGAGGAGCCCTGCCATGGCACACAGAGATGAAATCTGGTCTGTACAAGCATGTGTGTGTTAATATAAATGTCCTGTCATCATGCAAAAGTTTGAGGGGTTGTCAGTGTGTAATGCTTTACTTGTACCACCTGGAACAGATGAGGTAATAAAATGAAAAAGAGAACATTTTCTCCCACACTAGATCTTTGACGTAAGAGATGTGAGTGTGCAAAGAAACTAGAAGGAGGTGATCGATTTACTGATTCAGTCTTAGCCCTTATGAAGTTTAGGGTAGCAGTCAGGCTACTGTGAGCTACGCCATGCTTCTGAGTTGGTTTTGTGCTCTGTCATCAACAGCACAGGAAGAGTAAGGCACTGCACTGTGAACAAAAAAAAAGAAATCATGTTAAATAATACCCATTAAAACACACTTCCTATCTTTTCAAGCTGTAGTTTCCTCCGTTTTGGTTTAAAAGGTCTTTGAACGCTTTCAGTTTTCTCTACCTTTATTTGTATCATCATTCATGTGCTCTCTGCAGCAAATGCTATGACAGCTCTGTCATTTTAAACTACTGCTAATCTTTAAATAGTCAGCCTTGAAAATTCATTTCAGGCAAAGGCTTTGCATAAAGGATCTTAGCTTAGAAGTTTAAAATGCGTTGCCTAATTGTTGCATCCTCTTTCCCCCCAAAGATAAGCAGTCACACACACTTTGCTGATTCAAAGGATTAGGGTTACCATTTTTTCATATTTTACAGCTATAAGAGGGGAAAAATTAAAAACAATATTGGACATAGGAACTGCAGAGCTTCCTTCCAACTTTCACGCTTAGCTGTTTCTAATTTTTCCAGTCAAAATATAGGGACTAAAATTTGGCTTTTTTTGTTAGCAGAGTGACTGTTTAATACACCCTCAATCATTTAGCTGAGTATCCAATAATCACTATACTTGTCCCATAGCATTGGCATCTGTGCTTCTCCAGAATTTTTGCACTGTTTTGTATTCTGCAGTATATCTTAGCAGTTAAATAATTTCTTGCCAGTGAAACAAACAAACCAACAAACAGAACTTCCCCCAAATAGTATTGTGACTACTTCAGTGTCTGTGCAACTTTCTTATTTAAAAGAAAGAAAAAGATACCTGAAAGGAAGTATCAGTAGATTTGCTCCTTAGGCTGAATGTTGCTACAAAACCAGAGTTCTTTCTCAACTAACACATAGCGTAAACAGTAGTGACAAGAGTATTTTCTTCATGATATTCACTAAACATGTTCTGCAGAATGGGAAGTTAACTTTTTCTCAGCCTGTTAAAGAAGACTACCCACAAGGGACAGTTCATTTGAGTTTGGGTTGCACATGCCTTTAAGAAAGGGTTGCCTCTCTAGGAAAAGGTAAACTGTGCACATTACTTCATTCTGCTGAGTTTGTGTTCCAGGAGAAAGTAAGGAAATAATTTTCTAAATATGTTTGTGTCTACAGTGGAACGTATCAGTGGATTTATTTCTTTATTCTCAGTTGTTCTCAGCAGAGTATTGATAGATGCCCCTGGAGGGAAGCAGTGATGCTGCTGAGGATGGGAGGGTAAGCAAAGGCCCCTCTGGGAGATGACCTTCCAGCTTTGACGGTTTTTGAGCAGAAAAAAACAAAGTCTCATCTAGGACCTAGGAGCCTGGTGCCCATAGACAAGGAACTTGGCAAGGGGATCACAGCTGCATCTCAGAGGGGATGAAAAGAGCTTTTTTCTAGGGGTAGAGAGCATGGGGAGGGTTTGGTGCAATCTGCAAATTCTTGTGTATTAAGTCTGAAAGTAAGAACCTGCCTTGCAAGGAGAAAGCAGAAAGGAAAAGAGTGGTTTGCAAGTTTTGTTCTTCGAATTTTCTGCTCTGCCTCACCTACTCATTTTGAGTTTTCTTAGTGTAAGAATTTAAGTATTCTAGCTTATGTTCTAATGAAACTTGGCTTTTTTTGCTTGTTTGTTTACAAGTCTTTGCTGTTCTTTAAGGAAATTCTTTGAAGGAGAAAGACCAGGAAGATAAATTCCAAAGCCAATTCAATCTCCTGAAACAATCTGTGTTCATCAGTGTCAAGTCTAAATTTACCTAGAATGTATCTTAACATATTTTACCAATATGTACATGTATACATTCAAAGTACTTCATTTGCATGTATGGTCTCTGTAAGAACATACACAATTGGACCAGTTCTGTGTGAACACCTCTACAGGTCTCATTCTGGAAAGGTCTTAAAATTTTCCATTGGAAACATTTACTTTCTGTATTTCAGATGTTCCCTTCTACACATTTGTTCACATTGTGCATTTGTCCAACGCTGAGTGTAACAAGTTCCAAATTTGGACTCTTGCAGTCTCTCTATATTCTGGAGTAACAATAATTATTTTGTTGAAGTTAAAAAAAAGGTTTTAATAAATATTCTTATTATTCTATCATTATCATAACTTGTGTTGATGAAAAATCCCTTTTCTACCATATTTGCAAATAAAAAAAGTCATCATAGGGCCTCTCTCCAGGACTACTCAGTGTTTCAGTTTTTTTCAAAAACAATAAGATAGGGCACTCATCATAATTATGTGAACAGAGAAATGTCATTCATTACTTCCAACCTTACTATCAGACGCAGTCTAGCCATATTAAAAATGGTTTCCTTCCTCCACCACATAAATACTTTGAGCAGTGCTAAAGATACTCCATGACAAAAAGGTATAAAACCATGAATTGAATAATCAAGAATTGCAAGTCCCTGTACATTAGCTTGTGAATATCTAGTTAAGGTTACACTGGTATTTGCTGGATATGAGTTAGATTGCCCATAAAAGTCACTGTGAAAAGGCTGTGGCTACATCTAACTTACACATGTAAGGTAGTTATTCTTTTTTACAAAAGCATGGACTAGACATAACAATGTATTTAAAGTTGCTCTTATTTGACCACTTTGGTATTATTCATAGAACTGTAGAAATGTCTGTGAGATAAAGGTCAGGAAATCAGCCAGATTCCCCACAACACTGCAAAAATATATAGGAAGCTGCACAGTTTGTATGAGCAAAATATTTCAGGCTCACAGCTTCAGTGAATTCATTCTGAGTTTGATATCAGCTTCTGCTTCCATCTCTCCAACAACATTATTCAGCAAACTTTTCACTAATCTGAAATATCTAACCAAAATGAATAAGGAGCCAAACAAAGAAAAATCTTTTTCTTTGCCACTCTTTTCAGGAATGCAGCCTTTTGCTATGTGATAGAAAATTTAGAGGTTAATTTTGGCTCCGTCTTTTTGAAGAAGCTACAAGTCTAAAAATACTTAATTTAGAATTATTATGGCAGGTGAAGAAAATGGCAACAACCATCCTTTTTTCAATTCACCTCTGTTCTTTCGAATATTCAGGAACACGAATAAAGGTTAGGTCAGATAAAGGAAAAGGGAGCAGAGAGGAAAAATCCACATGCTGTAAGTAGAAATAAGCACAGATTAAAAGAAAAAATGTCAGCTGTAACTATTCCGTGGCTTTGGACGGCTTTACACCAAGTTAATTCCTTTATTTATACAAGGATGTGAGCTGAATCCAACCAGTTGAATTGTACAGTGCATAATCCAAACATTTCAACTATCTCAGTTCTTCTTTCCTATCCCAAAAGGATTCTAGAAATTCCCTTTCTGCTCTGACAGTTTCCAGGAGAAAAGAAATCTTTTGCTCCTTATTTAGCCTGGTATCTTACCTTCTCTCTGTTCCTGACCTTTCTGTGTGCGATGATTTATGGAGCAGAGAGAGGGTAAAAAGAGAATGCCAAGCACTGCTCAAACAGAAGCAAACTTCAGCTGACCTTTCCTGTAACTGGGCAATGTGAGGATAGCTCCTCATTGCTTTCAGTTCACATACAAAAAGATTGGTAAAATCTAATTGTTTAATAATCTGACCTCTCCACCATGAAAAGCCCAAAGTTTGGATAGTACTTTAAGACCGTGCAAATAGTATGTATCTCTACAGGTAACAAGATTTCATAGCTACAGAAAATGTAGTTTTAGTTAGATAATGGAAGTTCCTTACTTTGTCAAATGCAAAAGGCTAACATACTCTCCACTGTCTCTGCCCAGCATATCACCTGAAATGAAAAGCACTGTTACTTTTCTTGCCCAGCTATAATATTCCTATCTGCTGAGGTCTTACCTTTGTATGCAGAAGCTGAAGTCAGCAGCATCCATTACTACAGTGGGTGATATTGAACAATATCATATTTGGCTCTGCTAAAACTTTGGGTTTTTAAACCATGGAAGAGCCTTCGAGAGACAAGCTATGCTGGGGTCTGATGTGATCCACCTGTCCTGATGGGGAAAACGAGTCTTTGGGCATGAGCTGGTGAGGCTGATCGAGAGAGCTTTAAACTAGAATTGATGGGGAAAGGGGATACCAACAGGATTGCAGTAGGTAAGCCAAGGGCTGGCATGGCATTGCCTGAGGGTGGCGATCTTAGTAGGAACATTTACACTGCTTCTGGGAACATGGAGGTCTCAGGAGCATATCTGAAATTCTTGTACATCAATGCACACAGTATGAGAAACAAACAGGATGAACTGGAAGCTCCCAGAGCTACGATATTATTGGTATTAGTGAGAGTTGGTGGAATGAGTCCCACGATTGGACGTGGGATGGAGGGCTACAGGCTGTTCAGGAGGGATAGGCAGGGCAGGTGAGGTGGAGACGTCGCACTATACATAAGGGAGAGGTTTGATTGCACAGCCCTTACAGTTAGTGAGGATGTGGCTGAAAGCCTCTGGGTAAGGATTAGGGGGATAGAAAACAAAGGAGAAGTTGTAGTGGGTGTCTACTACCGATTGCCCAGCCAGGATGCAAGCACTGATGAGATATTCTATAGGCAATTAGGAGAAATATCTGGATTGGTAGCCCTTGTTCTTATGGGAGATTTCAACTTCCCAGACATCAGCTGGGAATATCATACTGCTGAGATGAGCAGGTCTTGGAAATTCTTGAAGTTTGTGGGAGATAACTTCTTGTCACAGGTACTCAGTGCGCCAAATAGGAAAGATGCCCTCCTAGACTTGTTATTCGTGAATAGAGGACTCGTGGGGGATGTGGTGGTAGGTGGCTGTCTTGGCTACAGTGATCATGAAATGGTTGAGTTTAAAATTTTCAGTGTAATGAGAAAAAAGGACAGCAGAGTTGCTACCCTGGACTTCAGGAGAGCAAACTTTAAGCTATTCAGGAAGCTATTTAGCAGAGTATCCTGGGAATCTGCTTTTGAGGGCTTAGGAGTCCACAAGTGCTGGTCAGTCTTTAAGAACCACCTTTTAGAAGCACAGGAGCAGGCAATGCCACTGTGTCATAAGTCAAGCAAGCAGGGCAGAAGACTGGCATGGCTGAACAGGAAACTCTTTGTGGAGCTCAAGAGGAAAAAGAAATTGTATGATGTCTGGAAGTGAGGTCAGGCTTCGCAGGAAGAGTACAGAGCCATGGTTCAGATATGCAGGGAGAAGACACAAAAGGCCAAAGCTCAATTAGAGTTGAAAC
>NW_008825075.1:4055624-4066006 GCF_000699105.1 Pygoscelis adeliae | reverse complement strand
CTGGAGAGCAGCCCTGCAGAAAGGGATCTGGGGGTGCTGGTCGACAGCAGGCTCAATAGGAGTCAGCAGTGTGCCCTGGCAGCCAAGAGGGCAAACCGCATCCTGGGGTGCATCAAACACAGTTATAACCAGCCAGTCAAAGGAGGTGATTAGCCTGCTGTGTTCAGCGTTGGTGTGGCCTCATCTTGAATACCGTGTGCAGTTCTGGGCCCCACAATTTAAGAAGGATGTGAAGGTCCTTGAATGCGTCCAGAGGAGGGCAACAAAGCTGGTGAAAGGGCTGGAAGGAATGTCCTCTGAGGAGCAGCTAAGACTTTGGGCTTGTCTAGTTTGGAGAAAAGGAGGCTGAGGGGCAACCTCATTGCTCTCTACAGCTTCCTGAAGAGGGGAAGTGGAGAGGGAGGACCTGATCTCTTCTCCCTGATATCCAGTGATAAGACATGTGGGAATGGTTCAAAGCTGCACCAGGGGAGGTTTAGACTGGACATTAGGAAGCATTTCTTTACTGAGAGGGTGGTCAAACACTGGAACAGGCTTCCTAGAGAGGCAGTCGATGCCCCAAGCCTGCCAGTATTTAAGAGGCATTTGGACAATGCCCTTAATAACATGCTTTAACCTTTAGTCAGCCCTGAATTGGTCATGCAGTTGGACTAGATCATCATTGTAGGTTCCTTCCAACTGAAAAAGTCTAATCTATTCTAACTTTTCTGTTGATTTTTAAGTGAAAATATTTTGCCTGGGGTAGCTTATTCCTTATGCCTTCCTCCCAATCCAGTATCCGACTAAGAGCCATTTGTGAGCTAAAAGAGAAACACAAATGTGAAAACATGATTTTGATCAATAACCATACTTATACTAAACGTCAACTTTGTCTCTGAATTTGCTGAGCAGAATCACAGAAGACTAATTTCCTTGCCTCATATAAATTCTAATGAATTTGTTCTGATGGAAAATTGCTAACTTAATACCTTAAGCAAAGGCTGATTATTTTCCAGCTGCAGTGGAAAGTTTTACACAGTGCTTAAAAATTTATAAAGTATACTTAAAAATTCTGGCAGATTTTGGAAAGCATTAGACATTCAAAAAGAATACCCAGTTTCAAATTTGTAAATCAGGCAGACTATGGCTATGAAACTGCTTGGCACTTAGTCTCCCCAGCGTCTCTCTCCCAGTCTATGAACCTGCCTTATTTTCAATGAAACGTAGTCCCTCATATTTTCTGGTTTTTGTCACTAAGACTAAAATTGAGCAAGCAAGGAGGTGTGAGATATCATGGGTCCGTCATGGGTCTGAGAATCTGTCCCAAAGTATAAAAACTCACCCCTCCTCAGACATATCAGGATATAGGGTTGGGAACCTGACCCTTCTCTCTCATATGATACTGTGTTGAGTAAAAATGTCTTTTCTACTTTCCGGCCCCACTTCCCCCCCCCCCCCCCTTTGTTTCTGTTTAACCTGTCAGCTTTTAAGGAGGAGTCAATGAATCAGCTCAGAAAGCATGAAGGAGTAGGAAATTCTTTCCTAAAGTTGTCATATTATCTTTTTGGTCACCTGGCCTGAAATTCAGACACAACAGAGAACATTTGAGTTTGGTACTTTAAAGCTAGCTCCATTGCTACTTCAACGTAATGTAAGACCTTTTCTGACTTTTGGGGGGAGATGGAAAGGAGGAGTAAATTCATCATAGTTAAAACTCAAAAGACAGCATTACTCTGAACTTGACTACACATTTCATTAACCATAAACTATTTTCAGTTCAGATACCTTTTCATATCAAAACTTCAGTTCATAATGAATATGTTTCTTCCTCCCTGCTTTTCCCTGGGAAAAAAAAATTATACACTTGTTATTTCTTACTAAATGTGACTTTAGGGAATCAGTTTTTACATGGAAGTAGATTAAAAGTAAACATTTAGTATTATTAACGTCAGCATATGAGCAGAAGTAAAAGGACTTTAACCCCTCCAAATTCTTGCTTTGATAAGTTGTAGTTTTGCCATGAGAAATATAGAATCATAGAATCATAGAATCATAGAATCATTGAGTTATTAAGGTTGGTCGAGGCTTCTCGGGTCCTCCCGTCAACCCAACAACACCATGCCCACTAAATCATGTCCCTAAGCGCCTCATCTGACTCAACCACTTCCCTGGCCAGCCTGTTCCAATGTTTAACCACTCTTTCAGTAAAGAAATTTTTCCTTACATCCAATCTAAACCTCCCCTGGCGCAACTTGAGGCCATTTCCTCTCGTCCTTTCGCCAGTTACTTGGGAGAAGAGACCAACACCCACCTCGCTACAACCTCCTTTCAGGTAGTTGTAGAGAGCAATGAGGTCTCCCCTCAGCCTCCTTTTCTCCAGGCTAAACAACCCCAGCTCCCTCAGCCGCTCCTCATAAGGCTTGTTCTCCAGACCCCTCACCAGCCTCGTTGCCCTTCTCTGGACACGTTCCAACATCTCAACATCCTTCTTGTAGTGAGGGGCCCAAAACTGAAAACAGTATTCGAGGTGCGGCCTCACCAGTGCCGAGTACAGGGGCACGATCACTTCCCTACTCCTGCTGGCCACACTATTTCTGATACAGGCCAGGATGCCGTTGGCCTTCTTAGCCAATGAATATGAATCTGTGATTGCTTAATTACACGTTACATGTTGTTACTCCTGCTTTGGTTTGACTGAAGACTTCAGTAATATTAATACTGATTTACCCACTGTACAGCAAGGGAGAATAGCTCTATAATTATGCTATTTCTTAGCTGGATTTGGGATTTGAGGAGGGGGTTAATTTCTTCTAAATTCAAATTAAGGCAGAATTGTATTTCCTTCCTCTGTGCCTAGATGAGTAAAATTTTATACTTAAATAAGTCATATAAAAGTCCAAACCAGCATCTGTTGTGGTGTATAAAATGGAAATTAAAGAATGTAACAAAAAGTATTTTTATCAACTTTTTAAAAAAGTCCTCATCCAAATTAAGTCATTAGAACTACATAAGGTTCATGACAGTCTATGAACCTGCCTTATTTTCAATGAAACGTAGTCATATTTTCTGGTTTTTGTCACTAAGACTAAAATTGAGCAAGCAAGGAATATAATTATCATGTCAATTCCTTATGACTTAAATATATATATGTAACTTAACACTGACCTAAGAAAATTTGACTGCTTTTCTACTGAAGTCATATGTTAAAAAATTAAAAAATTTAAAAAGATAAAAGAAATGGGAAGTAGAATTACAATTGGCAGTAAAACGTGTATGATCATAAAAAGATGCATTGATTCAATACTGCTGTCATTGCACACACAACTTACTGGAAAAGAAATATTCAAAACACTGATGAGGCTTATAATGAAGTCTGATAGAAATTGTGTGATGTTGGAGCCTGAGACACTTTTAAGGTATCTGGCAAAATCAGACACATTATTCATTGAAATAATTGCCTAAAAACATAGGGTATCACTAAAATGCTACAGTATCAATTTGCTAAATGGACTCAGGTAAAACTATAAACTTCCTCAATAATTGGTTTCTTCAATTTTGATACATGGGTATGCACAAGATAAATGTAACTAGCTAATTGCTAAGAGCCAGAACAGTGGAGTGAAGAATCTGCTTGTTTGCTTTTTGTAGCTTGAAAAACTGTTGCTAATATTTGTGAAACAACAGCGCTGAGCTACTACATCTTTTACCAGCCAGAAACACAGGAAAACATGCGGGGATGTGAATCCAACTGAAGCTTTTCATTTTGCACCATGAAAATTAAGAAGAAGGGGAAAAAAAAAAAAAAGAAAGTAGGCTTAAGGATACCTCTTTGGCAAGATGTGCATATCATCGATGATTCTGTACTTTGCTGTGCTTTGCTTTGATTTGAGTATGCATGACTTGCTTTTATTTTCAGGACACTAGAGGAGGCTCAGGAGTCAGGATAGGTTTTTTTTAACAGGCTGAACAAATTAGAAAAGCAACAACTGAATGGTGTGCTATAAGAATGTACCCATTGTTCCTTTATGCAACTTTAAGGCCTTCAGCTGAACTGCATCAAGATTAATTCTGATCCTAGAGGACTATGCTTATATACATGAACTTTTAAGGACTTGAATAAATGCTCTGTAATAATTCTCATTCCCATGAAAAATGCACTCCTTGCCTTTTTCTCTTCTTGCCCCAAAAGGCCTAAGAAGGTGTTTGGCATTGGTTTAGGTTTATTTATTTATTTTTTAATTTAACACTTTTGGCTATGGCTCTGTATTTTAGACTTCATTTATCACCCTAATTCCTTGCTATGGCTGCTGCTTGTAAATATTTTTAGTAAAACATCATTTAAGACTAGAAAGATATACCTTCTCTCTTTTTTTCTTCTAATTTTCAATTTCTTAATATTCTGTTTATAGTGTATTTGGTAAAACCTTACTAAAAAAAAATCACTTAGGGTATTTTAGCAAATATATTCTATATGGAAACTAGCTTCTAGATGGTCAGCATTCTGGAAGAGCTTAGCACACCTTAATGTTATAGAGATTTCATACTATCTAGGAGTTAGAGAGATGCATTCTGCTCAAGAGAATTATGATGTATTTTCTACTAACTGTAAAATATAGAGCAGATAAATTTTACAACAGAATAAATAAAGTAAATCTGCATCCTTGTCACTATGAGCACAATTCCCCCCACCATTGTTTTCCATAGAATATGAAGTTTGTCTTCAGCATTTCTATAGAATCACAGAAAAACATAGGTTGGAAGGGACCTCCAGAGACCATCCAGTCCAACTTCCTACTCAAGGCTGATTAACCCCCTGACTCTGATCAGGTTGCTCAGGATAGTGTCCAGCTGAGTTTAAGTATCTCCAAGGGCAGAAATCCTGCAGCATCTCCGGGCACCTGCTCCACCTGTTTGACCACTGTCACGATGAAAATGTTTTCCTTGTATCTAATCAGAATTTCCCCATGTTCCAGCTCACGTCCATTGCCTCTCCTGCTTCTACTGTGCACCTCTGAGAACAGCCTGGCTCCATCTTTCTACATTGTCCCAGTGATACGTCAATGTTGTTGTACTGGAGAGCCCCAAGGTGGATACGGTACTTCATATTTGATCTCGCAAGAGTTGAGTAGGGCACAAGATTCACTTTGCTTGAACTGTTGGCTGTCCTATTGCTAATACAGCCAAGTATGCAGATGACCTTCATTGATGCAAGGGTGCACTGCTGACTCCTCCAGTTCAACTGGTTTTCCACCTGGAAACCCAAGTCCCGCATTCTGCAAAGCTGCATTCTAGCCAGCTGGCACCAAGACTGTAGTCCTGCATGAGTTTATTCCATCCCAGGTGCAGAAATTTTTATTTATCAAAGCTGAACTTCATTCAGCTTTTGTCATCCCTTTTCTCTGGCTTGTGTGGTCTTTTGAACAGCACCGCCACCCTCCAGCCTTTCTTCAGGTCGCTGCTGTCCAGAAATGTACAGGAAGTACACTCTGTATAAGCATCCAGTTTATTAGGGAAGACTTCCCAGGACACGAGGTGAGGCTGACCGGCCTGTAGTTCTGTGGATCCTCCTTCTTCCCCATCTTCGAGATGGTGGTATCATTTCCCTTTTTCAAATTATCAGCAACCTCACAAAGACAGCAGCTAACGCCCCTGGCACCCTTGCGTGCATTCTGTCTGGTCCCTTGACCCTGTGTATGTCCATATGGCTCAAGTGTGCCTTCACTTGATCTCACCTCTATTGTCGGTAATGCTTTCTCCCACAGACTCTGCTAACAGACTTGAAGTCCTAGGAGGCATGTGGGCAAATCTAAGCAGTGAAAAAAACATAAGGTAAAAGAATATTGGGTATCTTGGCTTTCTCTGTGTCATTTGTCACTAGTTTTCCAGCCCCACTGAGAAGTGGTCCCACATTTCTTTCACCTTCCTTTGGTGCCAGTGTGCTTATAGAAACTCTTCTGGCTGCCCTTCACATCCCTTACTAGTTCCAACTCCAGCCAAGCTTTGGCTTTCCTAGCTCCATCCCTGCACGCTTGGGCAATGCTTCTGTATTCCTACCAGCTACCCCATCCCTGCTTCCACTTTCTGTGTTCTTCTTTTATCTAGTTGAGCTCCTTGCTGATGCATGCTGGCCTTCTGCCATGCTTGCTATGATAGTCTTTGAAATATCAGCTCTCACTTTGGATCAGATTCTCTGCAATTGTTAGAAATTTTAGCTCTTGATAGTATGCTTCAATTGCCTTTTTTCTTTTTTCTTTTTTTTTTTTAATTTTTCTTTCATTTTAATTTCAGCTAATTTAATGTAGCTGCTATGATAGCTACAAGGAAATCAATAAATTTACACAACTGTGAAATAAGAGTGACACAGCCACAAATCAGCTTAGCACCACCTCTTATAATTGCCTGACACTTCTCATGGCCTACTGCTTAGTAAAACAGAACTTTGCCAATCCTCCAACATTTCAATCTCTGGTGAAAGTTTTGGGGATGCTTCAGTTTGGTTGTTTCTAAGAATAAGGCTAAGAAAAACAAAGAAAAACAAAAAGCAAAAAAGCAAAAAATGAAAACCAACCCCCAAAACACTTTTTCTTTCCTAAAAAAAGAAATTTGTGCAAAATTCTTTTTGAAAAGCTTAGCATCACTGTGGTTAGATATACAATTGGTTTATGAGATGTCAGTTTTACTGCTCCCTCCAAAATATATTCAGATACTGTAGAGTGACAAAAAACAATTGCCAGTGACTGAATGGTACACGCTGGAACTCATAATTCAGGCTGTCCCTTCCAGTGTCAATACCAAGCAAAAGCTACATAACTGAGACAAGGAAAAGCTCAAGGTAGATATGTTTCCAAACACATGGGTACTAGAATCCAGCACATTACACAGAGGCAAGGTATAGCTCACCAGCATCATCTTCTGCAAAGCAAGGGCCTACTGAAGAACATAGTTCCCTCCGGCTAATTTCCCCTGTGGGTGAGACGTGAGCTACCACCTCTGGTAATGATGCATCAGGACTCCGTTTCTCACAGATCCTGACTGCCAGCTGAACTGGCCACACCACAGTGCCTGGTGGATCCCAGGAGGAGCACTTGTTTTCCCCTTTGCAAAGCTGAGGCTCTGGTTGAATTCCTGTTGGCATTTCAAATATAAACATTTCACAGCAGAAGTGAAAAGAGACTAATGTTTATGTTAAAAAAAAAACTAAAAAAAGTGATACATAGCCGTCACAAGCACCTCCAGTCTCAGCACTGCTAATGCTTTTATAATCCATAATTATATACATGTCAAAATGTTTATTCTTATAGAGAATTAAAGTCACCCAGTGTTTCATGGTACAATATTTCCTGACTGTGGTAAAATTTGTTTGACTTCTTAAAGTCCACAGCCAGGAGGATTGGCAACATCCCTCTAAATGAAAATGAAAAGACTCATCTGGTAGCTCCTAGGTACTGGGCCTTTAAGAGAACAAATATTTGGGAATGTTATTTTAATATAACAAACCTGAGGAATTTCATTGTAACATGCTTGAACCATGGCTCAGCATACATGCACACAGATGCCTAACTTTAACACAACACAGCTTATTACTGACACCAGTGAGGTATTGCTAAACTATTTCATCACACAGGTAGAGGGTGTAATTTTGAAGGTTACTGAACGCTGTGAATCTCCCAATGTATCACAATTACAGAAACACCTGTGTTAAATAACTTTGCGCTGATTCACTGTGAAAATGCATGGTGTTCAATAGCCCTTAGAATTAAATGCCTTGCCAACAAGCCACAGGTGTACACCACAGGAGCACATGATAATGTAATTGTGAAGGATGTGATGACAGCTCTCCATCCATAATACCACCTTCGCAAGATGCACTCATGCATCTATTTTATATTTATGTATTTTCTAACTGTAGCTTTTGAGTCATCTAAGCAAGCATTATCAATTCCAAAAGGAGCACTAAAAAGGAAAGAAACAAAAGAATAACATGTAATTCAGGTTTAAAACTGATTGAAACCAGTCTAGGAAGGGACAAAATAACATCACACACACACACCCACACGCACCCCCAAACCCCCACCCTAATACTTTAAATAGATAAGATAATTTTGATCTTTAATATTTTTAAATTGAGGGCCTGCCAAATGCTTGCCTTACAGAAAATGCTACTACGGAAACTACTGACAAGATAAATACTTTGAACCTGTTGAACACTATAGCCCAATTTTATTAATCCACTAAGATCTACAGGTTAGTTTAAAAATTCTATGGCTATTCTACATTTCTATTGTACAAAGAAATTGAGACTGATTTTTAAAGAAATGTATTTGGGTTCTGTAGACACTGACTGATGCTAGTCTTATTCTTTGAAACAGAATTTTTGCAAGGACTAACTACCTAGGAAATTTTGGAGGAGTTATATGATGTGAAAATTCTGGAAACTTTCTGGAGCTTTTAATCAGAAGTTTGTGAGCAGTCTGAAAAAAATAACCAAGCACAACTAGTAGAGAACCTTCTTTTGGATTGTTTCAAAATAAAAAAAAAAAAAAAAAAAAAAAAAAGTATATATTATATATGAAGTTTTTTGATCAATAAACAGAAAATTACAGTGTCTTAAAGATTCTGTAGAATGATAAAGCTGTCAGTAGCAATTGTCAAATCACACATCCATCCATATCCACAAACATGTACTGCCCTTTGTTTCATTGGTTTTTGTGGAGCACATAGCCTAAAGGTTAAGTCAGGAAGACTTAATTTTGTCTTGATTACAATTATGAGATCCTACACTGCCAGAGTGGATGACTGGATGAAGGCAGGCTCCATAACTATATATGACTCAGAAATGGATGTGAGTTTGGCTAGCACTAGTAAGGGGAAGAGGGAAGTCAGATGGACAATTTCCCTCTTGCTCCTCTCTGCTTTTGGTATGGCTTTTGATCTGAACCTTTTCTACAAGCTTGGGTCAGTTCATGGCTACATGTACAGGTACAGAAATTTGCATAGCATCTAAACAGTGCAAAACATTTTTATTAGTTCATGTGTTTTTACTTCATTTTAATTACAAAAATCAAGGGTAGCATCATCCCAAATAGCTACAAATTTGTGACAAGTTCAGTCCAAGCTCCTTGTATTATAGTTGAAACTTTGCCTTTAGTTCCCTCCCTTGTGTTTGCCTATTTGCAGTAAAGATGACATTCACTCACCTTTTACCCACAGCCTAATTATTAAAATGTTGAATAGAAATTCTGTGGGGATAAGAATGAGCAAATCTGTCATCCCCCAATCTGCAAATATGCTAAAAGAGTGAAGAAAGGGGATCACAGAAGAAACTCTTCTCATCCTCAATAGCTACTGTCAGTCAGATTCATGTCATTTAGTCACCATAAATGTGAGTCAGTAACTTCTTCCATTAATTTGTATCTAATTGTCCATTTAAATCTGGTGCAAACTTTCTCCTCAAAGTGCTGAATACTGAGTAGCACTGAGATTTTCCCTCACGCTACTGCTTCACTAATGCCCCCCCTTCTGCTCTTCTGGCTCTCATAAATAAAGGACAGCTAGAGACTCAGCCCTTTTTAACTCCTTCATGCATACATGCGCATACACCACCACCACCCCCCGCACACACACTCGTTGGGTCTTCTTAACAATAGAATCTGGAGCGTGTTTTAGAAACAAGCATCTACCATGTCATAGTGTTTAAGGTACTATGGTTTTTATAGCTATCAACTTGATTGATACCAAGGCTTAACAATGGAATACCTCAAGGGATGGAACTATGAGACTGAAGCTGAAAAGCCAGGGTCTCTGGTATGACTACAATAAGAGTCACACTCTCTGATGGGCACAATGGTGGCAGATAACACACACTGAGCAGTGGACTATGCAGCTGTCTCCTGATCTCTGTGGATTTATTCAGAAAACTCAAACATCACAAAATACATTTCCCCTTATACTCAGCTCCACACATGGTGGATGCATCTTCTCTTCACTCTTCACTGGGTAAAAAACTGGCTGGATGGCTGGGCCCAAAGAGTGGTGGTGAATGGAGTTAATTCCAGTTGGCGGCCGGTCACGAGTGGTGTTCCCCAGGGCTCAGTATTGAGGCCAGTTCTGTTCAATATCTTTATCAATGATCTGGATGAGGGGATCGAGTGCACCCTCAGTAAGTTTGCAGATGACACCAAGTTGGGTGGGAGTGTCGATCTGCTTGAGGGTAGGAAGGGTCTACAGAGGGATCTGGACAGGCTGGATCGATGGGCCGAGGCCAACTGTATGAGATTCAACAAGGCCAAGTACCAGGTCCTGCAGTTGGGTCACAACAACCCCATGCAGCGCTACAGGCTTGGGGAAGAGTGGCTGGAAAGCTGCCTGGCGGAAAAGGACCTGGGGGTGTTGGTCGACAGCCG
>NW_008825075.1:4013660-4055205 GCF_000699105.1 Pygoscelis adeliae | reverse complement strand
GAAGGGTTATCAAGCATTGGAAGAGGCTGCCCAGGGAAGTGGTTGAGTTACCATCCCTGGAGGTATTTAAAAGACATGTAGACGTGGCACTCAGAGACATGGTTTAGTGGTGGTCTTGGCAGTGCTAGGTTTACAGTCAGACTCGATGATCTTAAAGGTCTTTTCCAACCTAAATGATTCTATGATTCTATGATTCTCTGCTCTTTGCTTTTGCAGTATTGATATTTTCACATAATACACTATGTGTCAGCCCAGCTTCTCTTCCTGCTCGATCTTGTAGTCAAACCCTAATCCTGCTCTTTTGAACATCACAGCCTAAAGTAATTCAGTATTATGTGTTCCTTTCCAAGTCATAGAATAGGATAAGACAGGTGATGAGGAAACAAATCTTTGCTGACAAGTAAATAGCTTTGATAACCTAACTGCCAAACATGACAAAAATCAAAACACACATGGAAATTGATTTAACTAAGCAATATTTCATTCTTTGCTTGCATGCTTCTGATCAGTGCTTTCATCAAGATATAGAATAATAGACCAAAGTTTCTGTCCTGGATCAGGTGAAAAACAAGGCCCAACTACAGGGACAAAAATTCCCATGCTTAAATGTATCTACATTGTAGTCCCACATACTTGAAAGTGCATGGCCATAAAGGAGAAAGTTAAGCACATACCTAAGTCCTTTGAGGATCGGGGAATCTAAAGAAAATCAATGGTACTTTGAAGTGAGTGCAGCTGTAACAATTTCTATCCATCTTGGCTAGAACATGGCAGTTAGATATTTTCAAAGAGCAGTAAAGATTTTTAGAGGAATAATGTATAACATACTATTAAAATTTCAATGGTTACCACCTCTCCTGAAAAAAAAACCTGGTCTGGAATCTAGTTAAAACACATTGAAGAATATAACCTATATTCAAGAATACAGCTGTAATGGAATTAAGTGTACACTTTATAAATTTATGAAAACCATCTGCTGGTGAAATTATTGAGGTGGTTTAATTTGAGATGTATGGAAGCTAACAGGAAAAACCTCAATGGTGGTGAGGTAAGCCAGTTTTCGAGAAAATTGATTTATTCAAACAAAGCTGATTTCTTAGCTTTCATAATTTTAAGTTGTCCCCATCCATCCATCCATCCATCCATCCATCCATCCATCCATCCATCCATCCATCTGTCTGTTGTCCCACTTGCTGTCCCAGAACAGTGGAAACAAAAGCACTAATGAAATTTAAAGGCATCTCCCTTTTTCTCAAGCAGATGATTAATAGACAGAAATATGGGAACCCACCCACAAAGGTTTTAAAAAAAATTTTTTTAAATTCTGGTCCACTCGAGGTCACTATAAAAAAAATCAACAATTTAAAGAGTCTTGTGTGCTGCCTCCTTCTTTAAAGTCATTTTCATCTGCATTCTTTCTTCACTTAAACAAATACTATTTGGCTAGAAAAAGCTGACTGGTCACTGTACTCATTGTTGCTCACAGACGCCTGCATATGAGTAAGTACAATAGATATGCATGCACTGTGTTCAAGATAATTTCTGGTTTAGGACTGGTAAAAGCCTGAAAATTGGTACTTCAGTGGATGCACTTACAGAGACCAAAAGGACAACAGCTGTGCAGCTAGACCTGTAATCATAACAACAGTTAAAAATTAATTCATTCTATCTACATGATTGAAATTCATTTTGTGTCCAGGGACAACAGTGTTAAATGAGTTTCATAAGATGGTTACATATTGCACTGTTGAATCATTTTAGGAAGAGACTTATCTTAAAGTAGCCAGATAGTTGTGGTAATTTCTCCTGTGTATAGAAAAATAAAAGTAAATAAGATTGTATTCTGTAGTTCATTAGATACTACATAAATTGCTTTGATATTTTCTGAAATATTAGCTGCATAAAATTAAAGGTTGTTGTTTTCACATTCCCATTAATCTAAGACTACATGCAGCTGTTTCTTGGAGGAAGAAAACATATGCACTGCACTGGTGCACAGGCTCTAAATACCTTTATATTGGCAGCACGCCCAATGTCTATCACTAACACCCAAAGCATTACTTATCATGATCTTCCTTCTTATCTACTTTCCAGAGAAGTTTATGAATGCTGGTATCTAAAAAGAAAGATGCATAAGTCCAAGAGTACACACACATGCTCTGGATGATGTTAAATGGAAGATTAACACATTAGCTGTTACATTCTGGATATCTGTGTTCAGTTTCTGCTAGTGAAAATCAGTTTGATGATTTCATTTTAGTCTTTATTTGCAGCTGTCACAAAATACTGATGCTATTGGCTAATTCCCTTCAATAGATGACCAAGAGCATCTTGTGCAGATCGGGATTGAAATATGCATGCAGAACTGTGCAAGAAACTTTTGAACACTGCTATTTCTTCTATTTCATGAACACTAACCCATGTAAAAATTATCTTAAAAAGTCAAATCTCAGTGAAGAAAAAAAATTCTTGCTGCTGCATCTACGGGCAGCTCTGCATTCCTGTTCTCATAACAAACTGGTAAATTGACAAGAAAGGTGTTTCTTCTGTAGGAATGATAATGTAGCAGAAAACCTTGTCTGCTCCACTTGTGAATGTATCTTAACACTAAATTATTTTCTGTTATTAGAACGTTACAGAGAATGACAGCAGAGAAGTAGGAAGGCTAGCTGGGTAACTGAGACCAATCCAATTTCCCACCATACTCAACATATCTTGTGTCATTGGATTTGAATCCCCAAGATTATATTTCAGTTTATATCTAAAGTGGGAACCCAGACATGTAATTCTCCATCCCTCTTCCTCCTCCGTATCCTTTTAAAACCTTGGTTTTAAAAGCAGAAAGGAAAGCCTATCTGTCAAGACTGGAAGGGAACTGCAGCATGCTCTGACAGCTTCCCAGTATGGATCCTGCAGGAACCAAGGCCATGGTACACACCTGCTACTCAGCATAAACCTAAACTTAATTTTCCTGTAGCTAGGCAACCATCTGCAGATGTTAATACTTGCTGAAGACAGATAAATCAATGACTGTGAAGTGTTCCAGCACCACAACAGCACAACATTTGAGCAACCTGGCTCTTACTGTTATACACTTTTGTTTTGAAATGTGGCATCTAAAGTTAAGTAACCTACCTCAGTGTGCAGCCCAGTTGCCATTTTGTGATGGCAGGTAACGCAGAAAGTTACAGGTTGTGATGTAGAAGGAGATTTTCCTTTTCTCCCCTTTTTGCTTAATGTAGAAGAAAAGTCCTTCAGAATAAATGTATGTATCTGCCTCTGTGTGTTTGAGTGTGTGTTCATAGAAAATAATAATATGCACCTTGGTAACCTTCATATCATCCTTACGTGCTGTGAGATTTAATAGGATTTTCATCCTGATCTTGTAATGGTATGCTTTTAAGTCTTGCTGTTTTTCTTTGGAAGCAAATGGCCTGTGGCTGCAAGAACCAAAAGTTAACGGCACTAGGTTATCTCTTGACCATCCTCTAGGTTAACTTGGGGCCAGTTATCTGTGCATACCAAATTCCTAGGACACCACAGCTAAACACTGTGGATTCATTTGTTATGCATAGTACCCTGGAGTTACAGGTCTGTAACATTCATTCAAATGTTTCAGTAGATACTGAAAGACAAAGTAACTATTGCAGACTGGAAAAAAATCCCTCAGGTTAAGGGTGCAACTCAAGTTTTCACTGGAAATTAGGCTAGACTAAACAGAAGACGTAAGAATGTTTTACTGTAAACTAAATTGTAATGGAAGTAGACAAGCCAATTTGCTTCCATAGCTAATAGTTACAGTGCTAAGTCTGATACATTATCACAGAACCAAAAGCCTATTTATTTTGGTAAGACAAGAAGGAATTTGTTCTTAGTATTTCTCAGTTTCTGGATACCTCCTTTTCATCAGATTACTAAAAAAGGATGCTGTCTATTATGTCTGGTAACAGTTTGGCGAAATGATTTAGTAGTGAGTGGAAGTTGCAAGACTTTTAAGTCACTTACAGAATTATTTGAAAAATTCAGTGTTCTAAGACATTTCACTCCTGAGACCTGGTGTAACCACTGAGACAGAAAGGACAGCCAATTTAACACAAAACTAACAGTAGAAGCAGATGGGACAGAGGTCATAGGAAAAAAAAAAATATATGGGAAGAAGGGCCAAGGTGGGAGGGGAGTATACTCTTTTGTAAATGGTGAAAAAATACTGAATGGCATGTTTGGGAGCCTGAAAGGTAGCTGAAGAGCCTGGGAAATGACAAAGAAAAGAGGCAGCAAAAAATGTTCAATGAGAAACAGCAAGAAGTGAAAATAGGAAAAAAAAATACAGCTAGGAAAAAGGATTTCTTTATTATTATTCCCTAGTTGTTGTTGGTTGCTGAAACTTTCCCTGCTTTAAACAAGTTGGAAATAAACATTTTTTTCACAGACAAAAGTTGTTCAGGTTTTTGTAGTTCATACTTGCTTTCCTTTTTTACTGTTGACAAGGACTAGATAACATTTATCAGCTCTCCGAGAGCTTGATCCAGCACCACTTGAGTCAATAGAAGTTTTTCTAGTGACCTCAATAGGCTGAAGATCAAGCAATGAGTGAAATGTCTTCTGTGCATGTGCCAATAATAACAAATTCATCCCATACCTTGGGAGTGCTTCTGATCCAATATCCTTCCCCTCCACAAAACACAAAGTGAGGTGAAAGAGATTATAAGCACACAGCTGCAGCTGTGACATCTTAATGGATCTCATGTCAGAAGGTAATACAAAGCTATTAAAATGTCCTAGCGTAAGTCATTTGTTACTAAAGGAAATAAAACATCACTGCTTATACTTTCACAAAATCCTGTAAACAGTAATGTTGACTCTGAGATACACGCCTGTCCATTTTAGGGTATTAGAATTACCATCTTCCTTAGGAGCAAGAGAAAGAAAACATAATCAACAGGTAAATGCTTATTAAGTGGAAAACAGCAGCCAACTGCAAAAGGCACTTCTGAGGTAACTGCTGTGTGACTCTGCCAAATTTAAAAGAGACAATAAGAAAGATGCATTAATAATGGCTAGTTCCTTAATATGGCAACTCTCTGTCAGTTGGTGCAAACCAGCAGGGTAATTGATTCTGTTCTTCAGTTTTGCACACGATTGTTATATTGCAGATGGAAAACAACACTTTGCCCTTTGAATTTTAGAATATGCCTGTAAAAAGATAAATAACTGGTTTTATTCTTTAGTCATACAATTCTAATTATACCATACTATGGCCATGGCTATAATATTTGCATTTTACTTAGGTTTTATATTTGAATTTAACACATATATAGAGAGTTAGAGCATCCACTCTGATGTTATTTAATTTTGAGAATTAAGGTCTCAATTCAAACCAAAATATTTTCTAATAAAAAGTATCACTTTGTGATAACCTGTGTGGGCTTAGATGCAAGCTGTGTGTTGAGTTCTTCCCAAATATATTTCTCCACATAAATTATTTAATGGGTGTCCATGATGCTAATAATATTATTAATAGATACTAATACATTGCACGATGTCACTCTTTAGTGACCAAGCATAAGATTATAAAAGCCTACTACTTACTTCAGAGATGAGAGAGTTGTGTTTTGGCTCAAGAGGAATAAGCTGCTAATGCTGAAAGCCTTAGATCATCATTAACCATTTAATAGATTATCCTGATTTGCACACTAGGATTTAATCTCAGGCTTTATCCTGGACCCCTTTGTAGTCTTAGTTTAATTTAAACACGTATAACACTGTTTGAGGTCTATTTGTGAACTTCATATTGACGACATATCAAATGCTAGGTAATGCAGCTGAAAAATTGTTAATGTATCATGACTGTGCTCTTCCTAGATGCTACATTTTTTCACAGTTTTTAGGAAGACTTTCACTGTGAACTTCCTCAGTAGCTCCAGGCAGAGGAACAGGAGTGGGTGTGGAGGGGTGAATATCACTCACTGCTTTCTCTCCCTTAGTATACAATAGACTGAAAGGTTCTCATCCTTTCTCCATTTATTGTTAACTTTCTACACAGAAGCTTTCATGCAGGATTCTGTTTAAACAATGTGTCAGGGGACTAACCTGCAGAAATTGTATAAAAATGATAAATCGGCAGTGGGGAAATCTAGGGTTAGTGCACCAGTCTTAAGTTGCTCTCCATGTTCATACACAATTTTAAAAACTCACGCCAATGAAAATCTGAGAGGGATAATGGGCCACATGAAGGGATTTGACTTTATAGATAATGATCCAAAATGTACGAGCTGGTTTTAAGATGTGAGAAATAAAAGAAAAATAAAAGATATTGAAATTATAAAGACAATATGTACATATGCACGCATACGCTCATCTATACATAGCACATATATTTACAGGCACAATAGGCATTGTTTTGTTAGAACACTACACTCAAGAGGTTTCACTTCTGCCCTAAACAGTTGTGTGTACAGCAGTCAGATCAAAGCATCAAAATGTCACACACTTCATGCATGAACTCTCCAACATGTTTTTCTCTGCTGAGGGTAAACAGGCCAAGGTGGCCAGGGAAAATGATCGTCGTGATTTAACCTCAGCCGGCAACTGAGCACCACACAGCCGCTCGCTCACTCTACCCCCACAGTGGGATGGAGGAGAAAATCAGGAGAGTAAAAGTGAGAAAACTTGTGGATTGAGATTAAATTCTAATAATTTATAAAAAAAAGTAAAATAGTAGTAATAATTGTAATAATAATATACAAAATAAGTGATGCACAATGCAATTGCTCACCACCCACCGACCGATGCCCAGCCAGTCCCCGAGCACCAGTCACCACCCCCCAGCCAACTCCCCCCCAGTTTATGTACTGAGCATGATGTCATATGGTATGGAATATCCCTTTGGCCAGTTTGGGTCAGCTGTCCTGGCTGTGCCCCCTCCCAGCCTCCCAGAGAGAAGCTGGCAGGGCGTGAGAAGCTGAAAAGTCCTTGACTAGTGTAAGCACTACATGGCAACAAGTAAAACATTGGTGTGTTATCAACATTATTCTCATCCTAAATCCAAAACACAGCACTGTACCAGCTACTAGAAAGAAAATTAACTTTACTCTATCCCAGCCGAAGCCAATGATATACCAATTAGCTTGGGAAAAAAGAAAAAATAAAAAAGCTTTTTTTTATTCACAGAAGCATTGAACTGACACTGCAGCAATTAAAGAAGACAGGGCTACAAAGCATATCCTTGGACTGTACCAGTTTACCTCCTGACTCAGCTTGAGTCCTCGCATGTTAGGAAGGTTTTGTGTGAAAGGTCAGAGTTTAGCTTGATTTTTGTTATTCATTTACTTTAGTCTGCCGTTTGTGACTGTCTCTCCATGATTGATTTGGAAGCTCAAAAAGTACAGGGGTTTTCATGCCCTTTGTTTTGCTGTACTTTTCCTACCACTCTGATCATACACAGAGAGGAGATATTTCTTGCTACCATTTCTTACCCAATATAGACATCCTTAATTAGTTTGCTTTGTATTATTAAAATATCACTGAGGGGGAAAATATGTGAAGAACCATCTACTTTTCAATAAAAGTTAATGCAAGAAAATACAGTCCCTGCACAGTTGCCACAGCAGGAACACAAGAACGCATGGGCTCCGAACAACTTATATCACAGAATCTGTATTTTGCTTCAGTTTCTACTGTGTCTGTGATTGTATTCACACTAGAGATAGATGTCTCTAGGTCTGTAAACTAAAAACTTCACTGATTGCTATCATCTTCCTGCAGAATAAAGAATAAAGAATAGTGTCTGATACTAAAATCAACAAGTTGGAAAAACTCCCCCAAATAATCAAAGTCCTGCTGGAAGCAGTGATTATAACTCCAGAAATAAGCAGAGGACTTGATCCCTGGTCTTTCATGAAAATAAATATATTTACTTTTACCATAGTAAATAATTTGTAATACAGATGTGAGTCAAGGATGAAGTTTTAGGCTTTCAATAGAAAAGAATCCAGTCCAATTTTTGAGGTCTTAAAGGTCCTTAAAGCAATTGAATTTTACGGGTTTTATCCATGCTCCCTAGTGGATAGAATTCTATATCTCAAAACTTCATACATAATCGACAAAAAAATTTCTGTCAAGCTCAATTCTGCAGACTGAATTATCTCTCACTCAGAAAGAAAAGACAATCCCTATAGATCAGGTTTGAATCATGGGTAGGATAGAGATGTTCTGAACCTCCCTGCCACCTCTAGTAAGCCCAAGGATAAATATACAGTTCAATGTCCAGTGTTTCTATAATACCAAGAATCTAGCTCTATTCTTTAAGAAGGAGTCAATCACACTTTAAAATAATGATGGAAGAATGTGCTGCAAGGCCTTGGGTGCAGAAATGGAGTATGCTAGGGTATGAAACAGTTTTCATAAGCGATAAAAATACTTTTGGTAGTGCAATAATGTTACTTAAACTGGAATAAATCTTCCTGAATCTGAAAGAAACTAGTTCACTCTAGTGCAGGGTAATTTCTATCCCAGGCAAAGGCACAGGGAGAGCTTCTTGTTCCTGCACAGTTTCCTCTCTATCACAGCAGTTTCATTCACACAGCTGTATATGGTCCTTACCTGGTGTAGACAGCCAGCACATTTTATTTTGTAGCTAACATCAAAGGGAAGATTGCATTCCACATGGCAAACGTACCCACACCCATGATTTACTGAGACCATGCAGCGTTTCATGACAGAGAGGAGGGCAACTGTGCTGGCCAAGACAAAGTGCTGGCATGCTCTTCTCTCAGGTTGCAGGACGCCTGTGTCTTCATTAGGGCACAGTGGATAATCAGATTGATATACCATGGACCCAGGAATGGAAAAAGCCTGGGGAGGATTGCTTAATGTGCCTCGCACTTTTTGGTTTTAGAGGTTGTTTGTCTGTTTGTTAGTTTGTTTTTCCTATTTATTCCTTTGTTTAGAAAAAGAGGACAGGGAAAAATCTACACAAAAGAAATAGTTAATTTTCATCAGATGAAAATCTGCTTTGCTGTATCTTTATGCTGAAAGGTAAACTTGTTTGTTCAAATATGAAAATACATTGTAACCATAAAGATATACCTCTTCCTATATATACACACACAAGCACAAATGTTTCTGCCTAGTCTCCCAAACCTCTACAAGAAGGTATTAGGAAAATCATTACATACGTACAAACACATCATCTATTGTCAAACATTATTTCACTGTGATACTAAGTTTCTATCTAGCACAGCAGTTTATCATCCTTTGCCCTTAATACATGATAATTTCAAATAATTTAATATTTTTATCCAAAGCAGTGAAATTACAGAATTGTGTTTTTAGAATTCAATAAAGTGGAAGGAAAGTTCAGAATTAATGAGAATAGCTAAGTGAGATATGGAAAGCAACTGAAAGAAGCTGTGTAGTGAGGTAAAAAAAAAAATAAATTTAACAAAATGAGTGGGGATCCAGAAACAGGAGGACAGCTGTTAATGGGAGCATGGCAAAAAGAGATCAAAAAAATTATTTTAAAAATATATTGCAAGCCCCTCCTAGAAGTCTTTAAGCTCCTAAAATCTCAAAGTTAGAGGAATCATAGCATCAGTATAAGCTTTAAGAATGTTGTAGGTGAGCATTTTTCCAGAGCACTAAAAACATACACATTAAAGGGGACCGAAAAAGAACAAAGAAAATAGAAAGAACAGCAAAGGTACCAAGCAGAACAAATGTCAGAAGTAAATGCACAGAAGACAAAATAAAAGCCTGAATGACAGTGGTCAAAGAGGTAATATATTTCTTTATGGAGAAAAACTTGAGGTAGAAATAAATACTGAGACACAGATGAGCACAAACTTGCATCAAATTAAAACAAGAATTCTGTCCCCATTAGATGAACAAGAAATAAGAAATATGTTGTGAAAGAGTGACCTGATTACAGAATTGGCATAGCCAGAAGGAAAGAAATTCAGTATGTTTATTGCCCATAAACACATACATTCCTATGTTCAGCTTCAAAATAATCTGAAAAATAGCATAAAAATAACACAGCCCTTCAAACATTTCACTTACATTCTCTATGGGAGTGAAATGTTGTTGCTAATGATAAAGACAGAGCCAGAGAATCTAATGGCATAGAAATATGGTGCTTGATTATACAAATTTATTATTTAAAATTACATTAAGCAACATTAACTTGTCTGAAATTTCATGACCATTAGCAGAACTGAGGAAAACTTGAAATACCTTTTTAGGTGTTCACTTTTTTGACAGAACAGTGTTTTTTTTTTTTTTTCATTATGGCACCTCAAACAGTTGAAGATCACATACAGTGGTGGTAATGGTGTTTATCTTAGTCTAACCCTTTCAGCACGACAGAAGCACTGCCTGGGGAAGGGGTATCAAACATGGCTTTCACCTGCACTTTGTGTGTGCTCTTTTTTCTGCTGGCATGAGTTCAATATATAGATAACTTTGCATATGTGGAGGGGCTTGACATTATATCTGCAAATAACAGCATAACATAACACCTCTGTGTAGACTTTGTGTGACTACTAGGAGCCATGGGAGGTGAGGAAGCTACCCTTGCTGCTTAATGTTGTAATCACCTAGGAAGAAAATAAGCGTTGCTTTCCTCAGTTCACATCTGCTTAACATCACATGAGATAATTGATTACATGCGCAAACCAAGGCGGCTGCAAATCTTAGGCCTTTTCTCAAATGATGAAAACTAGCATTGTTCACTAAAGCTAAGTAGTTGAAACTTGTTATACCTTATGGGTATTGGCCCCTGTAGGTAGCATTTTTTTCAAAGCCCACATCTGTCTGTTAAAATCTTCAAAACAGTCCAATACGGGCTAGATTTAGTGTCACAGTCTGTCTAAGGGCAGGATACAGCTCTCTTGCCTCTGCTGGAGCCATTAGGGCGGAACAATTTCCTTCAGGCTGTCCCAAGCACATGGGAAGCAGGGGAAAAGTAGTGAGTGATTTTCCCTCTTCTTGGATACTCCCCTAAGAGACACAGACAGTCTTAAGAAAGATACTAAAGAGCAAAGAAGGGTCGGAGTGCTCTGATTTATCTTCCCCTTCCCTAATCAACCCCAATGACTGCTCCCAGAAAAGAGAGAGGGAGCGAATTGTCTATAGACTCCACAAGCACAAGGTGTCTGGGGAGAAACAGCCTGGCTAACCAGGCTGCATCTTTCTAACAACGGCTTATGGCTTTGGCTTTTGAGTTGGCTCACATTCATCTGCACTGGAAGGCACTAGACTATGTGTATCAGCATGTAAAGGACAGTGCAGGTATACCTTTCTTTCTCATTGTTCTGTGGCTTATAACAAATATTCATGACTAGAATGAGTATAACGTTTTTGAGCCCATACGACACTAAAAAAAAGCCTTTAAAAAATCTAATTTGCTGAATTCACTGAGTGTTCCTGAATAATAGATTTACTGGTTGGGTACTCCTAAACATGCAGAATTGTTAGTTAATTATTGACAGCAGAATAGACCTTAACCTCTCCTAAATGCCCCTGTGACATTAGCATTTCCTTTCAGTTTTCTCTAGTTCCCTTCTTGAACGTTGGTGATGTTAACTCAGTTTAATCTTGAAGTTAAAATGAAAGGGTTTTCCTAATGGAGTTGAACGGTTGTAATTATAATATCAGGCTCAGATAGTGTAATTATAGTTTAGTTTAAAAAAAAAAATCTATTTCAGTATTGGTAGATTTCATATATGATGGTTTCAGCAGAGGTTGAAGTGAGTCATATCACAAAAGTGCAATCAATATGATACATGGCATATACTCCCTTCCCCCTTCCACTTCATTTAGAGCACATATTGCTGACTGGGTTACGGCTGAGAGAGACATTAATTTTCCACTGTTGCTTCAATAATATGAGACAAGGTGTTTCCCACGGGCCAAGCCATTTTCATCTTCAAGTGCTGCTTGTGTGCTTGTACAACTTGAAATATTCTTGAAGGAACAGTTGAACAGTGCCATTTTATCACATGGAAGTGTTTCTTGGATCATCAGCTTGATGAAATCTTTTGTGGGAGACTCCAAATGAGTAACTATGATTTTTACTTGATTAGTGTCAAATCTGTTGTGTTAATCCTACAGTGTAGATTACTTATGTTTTAACTTTTATTTTAATAAAAGTTTAATGCATTAATATACAATGCTATATAAATAAATAAGAAGGTTTAAGCATGACACAAATGAAAATTCTTCATGCCTTCAGCAAACGTTTTTGTGAACTTTTTTCTTAAAAGATTTTTCCAAATCCTGCCTTTTCATTCCAGTTCATAATGAAAATGCATTTTGAAATGCTGAAATGGGAGCTATGAAAAGACTGAACAACAACAGCTAAATGGCTGTACTGCACTGACAGTTATTTTTTGCTATTTCTGGTTTTGTTCTTGAACATTTATCAAGTGTCTGACCAGCTCTAATAAGCAGAAAGATCTCTAAATGTTCAGAATTTCAATGGTGTTTCCATGAGGAACAAAAGCCAGAAATTTATTTTTTTCTTTCCAGATATCCCATTTCTGCAAAGAAATATTACAGGAGTAAACAGATTTTCTTAAAGTCTTTTTTTGTTTGTTTGTTTCAATTAGACTATAAATAATATAAATGCTAGGATATCTTTGGATACTGGGGTATAAAATGATCATATTTTTATTAACTGCTGGAGGACATTTTTCCTATTTTATCTAAACCAGTTTTCCTGCTTTTTCTCCTGGTCTGAATTTTAATAAACTCAGAACTTTTAGTAAAGTTAGAAGCCTTCTTCACAATGCAGTTTAACAAAATGTTAAAGAACGCTGAGTAACACTAACCATTTCACCAGTCTAAATTAACACAAATTAAATGCTAAAGTGCTAAATTAACACAAGCCTTAATGATCTCTGACTTGTATTATGCATAGCACCTGCAACTAGAGAAAAGTACTACAAAGTAAATGTACAGTATTTAGGTTTATTGTTTTGCTCTCCTTTGGCTCCGTTTTCAAAAATTCTCAGGCAAAGGAGAACAACAGATGCTTACTTATACACCCAGTTGCTTTGAGCTCCTGGAAATTAAATCCACAGTGCATCAATGTAAATTATTGCCCAAAAATATGACACAGTGGGGAAACAGGCTCTATGTTTGGGGGGTTTTTGGGTGGGTTTTTTTTTTTCTATTTTTGTTTTTAGTTTCTGTGTGTGTTTTATGCCTTGCTTATATGTTACACTTCTGAGGAAAACAAAACCAGCCATTTCAGAACTCCATCTGACAGGACAGGACAAGTTTAATAACTAGAACAAAATACACACATTTGTTCAAGGTAGTAACTGGGTCTCCAACTACACTACCGCAGTACCAACAAGGCATGCAGGCAGCTCCCCAACGGTATATTCCCTGGCTGCACAAGCTCAGCTCGCACAAAACCACAGACTTTTACTTTGTCCCTTCAGGTGGAGCTCAAGAAGCAGAGACAGGGTTATCTCCCAAATGGCACAGTCCCTGATAGCGCAGGCTCTGCTCAAAGAAAAAAATACATATTTTTTTCATGTTGCCCTTTCCCTGGGTTGACATAAAAAGACTTTCTCGATGTTAAAACCTTCCACACAGTAAGATCAAATGAAAAACACTCAAAAGGAAAAGGACTTGTATTTTAATAACAACCCCCAGCAACAGAAAGAAAAAAAAGACTCAGCACAGGTCTCCCAAACCACAGTGTGTTTTGTTATTAAACATAATAATCTGGAATTTGAGGTGCTTATCCAAAGACATTGGCAGCCAAGATGGGTTTTGCCCTTTTTTTCCGAATCTGACTTTGTACCAGGTGCAGGTGCCCAGGCGCTGGCAGCAGCAGCAGCACTGGGGGTCTGCAGGGGCGGCCCCTGTGAGGAGCGGCCGGGGCTGCCCCGTGCCGGACACAGCCGGTTCCAGCCGGCTCCAACGGCCCCACCGCAGGGCACGGCTGAGCCCCTCAGCCACGGGCGGGCGCCGCGGGGAAAGAAAGGGCAAAACACTGCCCAGCAGCCGGGGCTGAGGGAAACGGTGTGAGAAAGAGCCCTGCGAGCGGGGAACCTGGGAAAGGGGGGAGGGGAGAGGTTTCTCACTATCCAAACTATTTTAATTGGCAAAAAAATAAATTGGTTTTCCCCAAGACCTGGAGGATCAGGCAGGTGGCCTGATTCAGACATCCACATTCTCTCTCCGTTCCACTGTTTCCTAGCTGTTGGTTTTACTGCTAAGAAGTTTAGACAAAAAGAAACATTAAAGCCATGTATTTAGGCTGTCTGAATATAGAAGGAATGGTTCATCCCTTCATAGTACAAAAATGAGAGTCACTTCCATGTCCTGTGACAATTTTATTCGATTTATGCTGCATTACGAACTGCTACAGGAATTAAGAATTCCTTGGACGATAATTTACCAGCTAGAGGACAGCTCATACTGCCCTAGTTTTTGCTGATGTCAATCTATTTCCTTTGCTGATGTGCACGAGGTCACTTAGTTCTGGAAAGATTAAATCAAATGATAATACGAACTAGTCAAACGGCTGGTAGGGCTGTAAAGTAGGTTTGTATGGCCTGCCTGCAGGGATCTCAGGATCCAGTTAAAGTTAGGATAAATTTTAGTTCTAATGAATCTGGAATCAGGCACAGTTCATGAACCAGGGCTGCTTATTATTAATTATTGATATTACAGCTCCATATATAGGTCCCAGCTAATAAGAGAGTTTCATTGTGCAGTGTAACTGCACCTACCATGAGACACTCCTCCTAAGCCTTACAGTTCAAATGGAAAGATAGATAAAGGCTAAGAAAAAAAGAAGGGGAAAAAAAAACCACTCAGAGGTAAAAGTACTTACACAAGACCATACTCCAAGTGCAATGGCAGAAACAGGGAGAGAACCAGCTTTTTTAAGTTTTAGCCATGCAAGATTCATGCCGAGCGCAAAAGTTTTTGCTGCACGTGAACATAAGCAGGAACAGAGATCCCTTCCTGCCTCAACCATTAACTGTATTCTGACCCTGAAATCTCAAACGCCTCCAAGCGTACCCACAGCTTCTTCAGTTTGCTTTCGCTTCCTCTGCTAACTCCAAATTAATATGCTGCTGATGGCTTCTTCCAGTAAGAAAGTATTGTCCTTCCTCTAAAACAAGATGGGCAAAACAAACACATTACAGCATAAATGGAAAATAATGCAAGCGCTTTAGCTGCTCCACTTTCTGTCTCTGTCTATCTGCTCTGGAGAGGGGAAAAAAGCAGGTGTGTCCTGTATATGTTCTTGGTAGGGACGGCCAGAGATTGGCACAGAGGACAACAGGTGTATCTGTATATGTCACATTCTTCTTTTTTCATTGTAGATCCATGTAGCCAGATCTAAAACAAGCCCAGCCACATTGTTTTATCCCATTGAGGAAACTACTGCGAAGTCATAAATTCGATCTGTTACCTTCTAGAGTCAGAGTTTTGCCACTGACTTTCGTAGAAACTGGATCTAGTGTGGAGAAGGATGATTTAGCACATAACATAGTGGATGGCTTTTAACCAGATACTTTGCAATTTAATAAAGTGTCTGTGCAATATTTCTAAGTTGACGAGGGCAAACCCTGTTAGGATTGAATTTTTAATTAAAATTGTTACTACCTCCTTCCCCTTTTGGTGTCAAATAGATCATTTACATTTTCAACATAATTTCCTTTAATATCTAAATAAATGTTCCACTTAATGAAAGCATTTAAGTAACTTTTTAATGAAAAAGTGAAATATAATATATAGGGCTGGGACTAATTTCTTGAATTTTAACACACATGCGGAACATGTTATGAACTAAGGAAAATATTTTGAACCTGATGGGCTGTAAATTACAACCCTTGGTGTATATTCAATTTTTAATTAATTTTCTTAGTCACTCTCCATAATCCTAATAGCTGCCTGAAAAAAAATTGTACATGCCTTGGGGCGGGTGGGGGGGGATGACAGGGGGGATCGTACATTTACATTTCTGAGATGTTTAACAAAAGCTTCATAGCCAACAGTAATAAATAAAGAACATAAAATATTTCAAAGGTACTCAGTAGAAAGCCTGTCCAGGCTATACTTTTATGTAAAGCAAGTGCCTTTTTTTTACTCCATGAATATAGTTAGAGATTTATTCTTTCTTAACATCCTAAAATAAAACAGTAAAGAAATATGCACTCTTCCATTGCATTTCTTATGTTAAAAACTCATGTTTAAGAAATATCACTGCAGTGCTTAGAGAAAGAATATATTATCTACCAAAACAGTCATATTTGGTGGAGTGGCTTAGATGTTTAAATAACTTACGTACCAAACCATAATTAAGGATAACTCAGGTCTTTCTGTTCAGAAATTCTACCTCAGCCAGAACCTATGTAAACTCTAAAGAAGCATACTATATAGCTGCCTGATTTCTGGAGAGGTATAATTTTTGGTTTTCTTTGGTTTTTTTTCCCCCAACTGATGTCATATCTTCATTGGACTGAATGTTTTTAATAGCTGTTTCTGTCTAATTACATTTTACAAATAATGTCTTTTCAGAATTTTATTGTAAACTGATTTTATAGTTTATGACAAAAAGTAGCTTGCGAAAGAATACAGAAGATTTTTTTTTCCACCAAAGGATATATAACATACAAACATTTCTAATAAGCAGTATAGTAAGTAAGTTCTCTGAAAAGTATAACTTAATGTGATACATGCCTTCAACTGATGTTATTTTAGTGATCCAGAGCTTGCTAGCTAGAGTTCACAACCTGTACATTTCACCTAGCTTTTCAGGTTCACTTCACACAAATACCATGATTCCAGATGAACTGCAGTGCAAACAACTTCCACTTCATCTTGAATAGTGCAATATCATCTGGGGACCAATTAAATTGACCTTTATGTGGTAAGACTAAGACCAGAGTTTCCCTTTCCTTTGACTGTAAGATAAAGATGCGAGTGGTCAAGAATCTCGTTGCCATAAAGACATATCCTTTGGGCATACATAGGAACTGTATGCATAACGAATGCAGTTATTGAGAACATCCAAGTTTCTTAAAAGAGCTGAACATATTATTGAATTTTAATAGGCCTTCACGTTGTGAGTGAAAAAGCGTTTTTTCCACCCGGGGGTTCCTAAACATCCTAAGCAAAGGGAGCTATTCAGTTACCCACCTGGTCAGGAGCAAAGCATTTTGCTTAGCCCACCTCCAAGTGCTCACAAAGTGCCACAATTGCCTGAGAAAAGTTGTTGTGTCTTTACCTTAAAAGGAGTTACCAGCACTGGGCCACTATGACTTCTGCCCTAGAGTAGCTTTGGTGCAAGCAATCTGCAAGACATTTTGGGTTACTCTGTTTCTCAACACCCAACTGTGCAAAACTGACCAGCGAGGATTTTTAGAGAACAGATCACACTGTGGATGATATCTTACATCTGAGAATAAAATGTTTTAGAACAGGTAGAGAAATTATGCTGGATGTTACGAAATTCTTTATTGAGTACCCAGAACTACAGAACAAATGTTGAAAGAAAGAATCAGTAAATGACAAGCGAAACAAAAAGCAAACATGGTTTTAGCACATGTAGGTGGTGACATTTATCTGATATCTTTCTTTGGAAAAAATCAAGAACATTTCTTTGATAAGGATTTGCTAGACTAGGAAAATCTATTTAACTTAGGAAGGGAACAAACTAAATGAGAGACAACAATAACTCACATTAAAAAGTGGCATATCAGGCTCAAAGGCAGTTATAAGCAGTTTCTGAATGGTTCGTCTTAGGTTCTGACTTAAACATTCTCATTCAGGACCCTGGTACTAAATTCAGCCTGCTAATTCTGTTGGTTATGTAAAGTAGAGATACTGACAATACAGGAAAAGATCAGAATCTGACTCTGGGGAAAAAAAAAAAAAAAAAAAAAAGACCTTGAGGACTGGAACAAGGAAATGGCATGAGATTTCATAGCAAAGTGCAGGGTCATGCATTTGGGGATTAATAACAAGAATTTCCTCCTTCACATGGGAAGTCGTTAGTTGGAAATGTCAGAGGAAGAGCAAGATCTAGGTGTATTAGTCAATTATAAGATTACTATGAACCTTCTCTGTGAAGTAGCCATGAAAATGTCAAAAGCAATCCTAGGATTTTTCAGGCAAGGTATTTCACAAAGAAATATGGAAGTATTAATGTCATTGGAGCAGGCACTCCTAATATATCATCTGGAATGCTGCATATAATACAGGTCCATCATGTTCAAGGAAGATGTATTGAATGTCAGGTATATTTCCGCTGAATGTTAAACCTGAGCTCACTACTAGCAAGCCTACTTAACCACTGCTGTGAAGTCCCCAGTCAGGCACTGATATCAGCTGTGAGGTTGAATTAGTTATTCCCAGCATCCTCCTCCAGAGATGGTCTGATTGGAGTGTTGTCAGCTGCAGTCACTGTCCGGACAATGCTGTGTAAGCACAACCTAGAAAGCAAGCAGAGAAGAGCCACACTGATGATCATCGGAGTAGAGAGCTTCTCTTGCAAGAGGAGCCTAAAAGATCCTGGGTCAATTAACCTAGAAAACCTGGTGCTGTGATGGGATATATTAAATCAGTTCATTCATTCATTCAAAAGACTGAAATCAATATTTTTAGGGCAGAAAACAGAATACATTTCAGCATCACCGGAGGAGGGAGGGAAGCATGTTTTCAATCTGAAAGTGATCTTCCTTACAGAAATTAGACCTTTCTGTTTTCAAACCCCTCTTTCCACATATATTGCCCATCCCCCCCCACCCTGCCACACACACAGTCTTAGTGTGCAGACACCAGGCTGCCTTGTAATTTTGAATTTTAAATCTTGACATTTATAAAGCTTTCAATTGTACAGTTGACTCCATGAAATATGGTAAGAGCTGCATTTTCCAATTGGAGTTAGCTATATCATACTGCATACCAGCTGGCATTGATATGTCACCATTGTTCTCTTTATTTAGTGTCTTCTTCCAGCCTTAAGTCTACTCAAACAGGCACACAAAGTAGGTAAACATGACTGTAAAATATGAAACTTGTTTTAGGTTTTATCTTTGCACATATTATTTCAAAGGAGTAACAGCCTCCCCATGGAAGAAATTTACAGTGTGTAAGTATAACGCTATATTAACTTTAAATGTTTGACTTTTGGAAAAATACCCACCAGTCAAAACATTTGCCACAGCTGGAGAGGTAGATGATGTCTGGGATGTTAGGCTAGAAGGCTAACCTTCACTGCAACGTAGGCATGGCCCAAAGAAAATAACTGGGACTTGTGCCAATGTATTTCGGGAAGAATTTAAGTCAAATTACTTGGTATTTACTAACAGCAGCTGTTAAATTTGAATAATTTGCAGTACCTTAAATGAAAGTTACAAGGCTTCAGGTAAGATACTTGTGAACTGCACTGCTTTAGTATACGTGTGGCATTAATTAATCTCTCAAGACTTTGTTCTTGAGTTCATACAAGGCATTTAAAAAGCCTTGGATGAACTGTTTTGGAAGCACTTTTTTTACTGCCTCCAAAGTCCTGAGCAGGAATTTTGAAGAAACTTCTTCAGGCTTGCTGACAGTACTGATGGAGGCCAATGCACTAACTGATATTTGCAGGTCCTTACGGCTCTGCACCTGAAAGTGTAGAAAAACAATTTTTCAAAATAAGAAAATAGCCACACTCCCTGTATGCTTCACTTCGAGAAGCGACTGAGAAGACAAGATAATGCTGAATTGGAAATTAATGGTGTTTTCCATGTGGGCTCTAGACTTCCTGAGGAAAATGAAGGTCACTTACTCCTATTACAGGCCCCAAACAAACTTCTCTTCTTAGGTGTGGTTGCTGTTATAGAAAATTACAGCACAAGAGCTTTAAGAAGTAGTAATCGCAACTGTAATTTGCAACATATTCTCATGGTAGATAGACAAAGTAACCAGAAAAACAGAAAAGAGTTTCACAGAAGTTTATGGAAAAATAAGGTGAAAAAGAAAAAAGTTCCTCCGAAACAGGAGGGTTCTGCAGACAGTCTTACCCTGTAGTCCCATTACACTTGGTGCGTACACTCAGTTCCTCAAGCTGGACACATGCATAGGGCATAAGTGCCCATACAAGCACAGGTTGCCCCACCACTAGACTTGGAAGCCTAGCTGGGTCAGCTATCACTAACATTGCTATTAATAGGCAAAAGAAAAAAAAGTGATTATGCACATAAGAACTATTTTAATTGCACAACTGTACTCTTCACTAATGCAGATACATAATTACCAAAAATCCCTTCCATTAATGACTCACATCAAAGCATTTAGCAATAGTATTTTCCATATTCCATTCCTAGCCATTATTTCATAAAATCTAGTCTGATTTTCTTCAGTAAACTATTCTGTGAACCTTCAAACCTCTTCCACTAGTAATACTCCTACATTTTCCATCTGCTAACATCAACTTTACTGATGATATTAAAGAGACAAAGGTAATAAGCTTTCTAATAGAAGGGTGAAGTTAGATTATTTAACCTTCTCATTGATTTTTTTCTTTTTTTTTACTGTTCAAATTCAAGAAGTATTGAGGTCTGTAATAAACAATTTACACTGTGTAATTAGGTTTAGAATTTGCTGTGGGAATATTAGATTAAAAGGGATAGGAATGCTTTCAATAGTTTAGCTTGTCCTATTGTAACAAAACAGAAGGTTATGCAGAATCTTCACAAATGTATTCCACGCAGGCTAATGTTTTCTTATACATAATCTCTGCTTCAAACTGATTAAACAATGGTATCAGTAAAAAGTTCTCAACTATTTGTGTTTTCTGCATTTTGTTTAAATTCATGTAGCATCTTTGTGTCGTTAAATGATGGGCTCTGCCTGAGGTTAAATGAATTTTTTTTATGATAAAGACAGGTCTGTTTTAACATACTTAGTGGGATTTTGGCTGAAAAAAATGTGCATGAAGCAATAGCATTCTGATTCTGTTAGCTAATCATACTGAATGTAATACCTATTTCTGTAGACTTTTGTTCTGGTCCATTGTCATTCAGACACCAAACTACTGAAGACTGAGAAAAACAACTCCAGTTTTTAAACGATGCAATCAGACCAACATGTTTTAATGTAGCAAAGGCTTGGAAAGGAAGACATTAAGGGAACGGCATAAAAACACAGAGTACCTACATCAAAGACTAAGATTTTAGCAAGGCAAAATGAGTATAAAAAAAAATACAACAAAACCAAACTTCCAAATAACTAATTAAAAAATAGCTTCTATTTCACAGCTTATTTTAGTTACAGTTTGATTGTCTTTGTCAAAATTACTGTTGTAATATCAGATGTGCAAAACAAGGAGGGTTGCTTTTTGAAGTGTACTCTTAATGGTTAATTTCACTTGAGCTCAGAAAGCTTCAGCTAGCCACTTTGGAAGATTTCTATTAAATGTCATGCATAATTACATAAAACTTGTAAAAATTTATAATCATCGTACTTCTGGATGTTTTCAAGATTCTGGAAAACCTCTTAAGCATTACTAGTCTGCTACTCAGCTTTCCTGTTAAGCAGCCAGCTGCCTTGAAATTCAATTAAAAAAATGTTTTTCATTCATTTTCCAAGTAATCAGTTTAAACTTGAACAAAAATATTGACTTGACTATGAAGAAATGTGGCTGCTGCATGGTGATTTGGTATGGCCTGTAATTGAGGTTGGTTTTCTTAAATAACTGTCCTGGTTTCGGCTGGGATAGAGTTATTTTCCTTCCTAGTAGCTGGTACAGTGCTGTGTTTTGGATTTAGGATGAGAACAATGTTGATAACACACTGATGTGTTAGCTGTTGCTAGGTAATGCTTACACTAGTCAAGGGCTTTTCAGCTTCCCATGCTCTACCGACTGAGAAGGCTGCAGGAGCACAAGAAGCTGGGAGGGGGCACAGCCAGGACAGCTGAGCCCAACTGGCCAACGGCATATTCCATACATGTGACGTCATGCTCAGTACATAAAGTGGGGGGAGTTGGCCAGGGGGCGGTGACCGCTGCTCGGGAACTGGCTGGGCATCGGTTGGCAGGTGGTGAGCAACTGCATTGTGCATCACTTATTTTGTATATTCTTTTATCATTATTATTCTTTTCCCTTCCTTTTCTGTCCTATTAAACTGTCTTTATCTCAACCCATGAATTTTACTTTTTTTTTTCTGATTCTCTCCCCCATCCCAATTGGGGGTGGAGAGTGAGCGAATGGCTGTGTGGTGTTTAGCTGCCTGCCGGGTTAAACCACAACAATAACATACTGCAGAATTTTCATTTGATAAGAGTTTATTTGGTTTTATTTGCTTTCTGTAGGATTGAGAAAACCACTGTATCTGATTATTAAGAAAGAAATACTGTTTTCAGAAAAACGACTAACGCTGTCAGCGATGTCTTCATAATGGTATCTCTCAATGGCTGTTTTACAAACCAGTTACCCCAAATTTCTCATCTGTCCAAACTGATCAATGGCTAGTTCCTCTGGTCTCAGCTGACATGTAGTTAATAAGCTGTGTGTATGAATCCCATTTACATGGCTGAAAAAAGGGTGATCAGGCTGCATTTAAGTGTAAGGCTCAGTGTCAGAAAAGAGCTGTACAAAAGCCTAAGCATTGCTCTAGAAGGCAAAAAATACTGTTTTGTCTCAAAATAGCTCATCAGCTTCCAATAGATTAGTAATATACTAAAGAGTTAATATGCTATTCAGAGAATGGGTATTACAAAGTCTTAATGAAATTAAGAGTAAAAAAGAAGTCCTAACAGTTAGGTGAAGAGGATGTTTTAACCTCAGTAAAAACTCAGGTTGTATTCAATATAAGTGATTATATGTATGCCTAAATCAACGACCTCTTCAATGACAGGACATCTAAATATGTGATGCTTAACATTAAAAGTAAATCGCTAGTGCTGTAGATATACTAAAAACAACAGAGAAAATTTCTTTTGGATAGTACACAGGGTGAACAGCATCCCGATTTTTGAGAGAAGAAGCAATAGACAAGCATCCTTTTCTTTATTTCTGTGTATCTGTCTCTATAGTATTTCCCATATTAAAAATATTTATTTTACAAACAAACTGTGGTTTTACACTTACTTTTTACATTGTGCAACACTTACTTACCATGGCCTTCAAGGTGACAAAAAATCGTTCTGAGAGAACATACTTACACTAGGAAATGCAGTAGGGAGTACTTTGTCTTCACCCTTCCTCCTTCTCCATTTTATCTCTTGTTGGTTTGACATACACTTTGTCGGGGCCCTGCCTTTATCATGAGTTAGAAAACATGAGAATGTGTACTACTCCCAATATGTAGATTTTCACACTAGCCCACATACTATGAAAAAAATATTTAAAAGTCAGATCTGGAAGGGAAGACAATATAACAGGAGATGCCTCCAAATTTGAAGTAGTGGTAGTGGCAAACAAAGCTTTCTTTTACATGGAAGAGTCTTTTAACTCAAGTGTGTCACAGTTTAACTCTATTCACAAAAAGCCTTGGATTTCATGAATTGGCTACACAAGAAATTGTAGTTCTCAATAAGATTTTTTTGAATTGAAATAGTCTTGATAGCCACATAATGAAGATCCTTAGGGTCAAGACTAGACCCAGTTTGGGAGATTACTGGGGAAAAAGAAGGTTTCTGGCTCTACAGCACATGGCCCTATCCTAGCTGCAGGCCAGGACTTTCTTCAGATATTCAGTACTCAAAGCCATTGTGTGATGGGGGCTGCACCACAGCCTGCTGAGTGCCAAAAGAGAAGGCACGTAACCAGAGCTGAGACTGAGCTCAGAAATAGATCGGACATCTCATCCCCTCGTTTGAGTAATGTGATTGGGCTCTCTGCTGCTGCCACCTAAAATCATCCCAAAGTGTATGTTGAAACATTTTGCCATGTTTTCACTTATCTCAGGCTACAGATGCAATACTGTTTAATCCATCCCCCCATGTTTGTTTGCCTTGATCATCATCATGCCAAGCTCCTGTGCAGTGATGCATACAGCGGGTATGTGTGCTCCTTGTGTGCTAAGCACTTCAGGTTGAATTCCAGGGGGTTGTCAACTTCCAAATCCTTAAAATACCAGGTCAGAATCAGTTCCGAGTTTTGTTTCACCAGAATGCCTTCCCTGACTTCAGGAATACAATCAAGTACAGAAACGAATCTTCAGTTTGATTCTAATGCATTATCTGGTATATAACACAAAAAAATGCAAATGAAAAACACAGTAAAAATGTGGGGTTAGGGTGGTCTGAGCCAGGTTAGATAACCTCATAGGTGCCTCTATGTTTTTGCTGTCCAAAGGATTGGTTCTCCCCACTCCCTGTTCTTCTCCTTTTTCACTCTCAGATATAGGATGCAGCTGTTCCATGAATTTGTCTAGCAATTATCATAGAATCATAGAATCATAGAATCATTAAGGTTGGAAGAGACCTCCAAGATCATCGAGTCCAACCGTCAACCCAACACCACCATGCCCACTAAACCATGTCCCTAAGCGCCTCATCTACCCGTCTTTTAAATACTTCCAGGGATGGTGACTCAACCACTTCCCTGGGCAGCCTCTTCCAATGTTTAACCACTCTTTCAGTAAAGACATTTTTCCTCACATCCAATCTAAACCTCCCCTGGCACAACTTGAGGCCATTTCCTCTCGTCCTATCACTTGTCACTTGGGAGAAGAGACCAACACCCACCTCGCTACAACCTCCTTTCAGGTAGTTGTAGAGAGCGATGAGGTCTCCCCTCAGCCTCCTTTTCTCCAGGCTAAACAACCCCAGTTCTCTCAGCCGCTCCTCATAAGACTTGTTCTCCAGACCCCTCACCAGCCTAGTTGCCCTTCTCTGGACACGAGAAGGTAGTCTGTTGCCCAATTCTGATTATGGAAAGTGCCACAACATGTGAGCAGCTGTTACACAAGGAAACACAACATTCCAGCTAGCAATGTGTTTTTCAGGAGAAAAGTTAGCTTTAGAAAATGTTTTACTCTGACTAACAAAATACTTGTGTCAAAAAATATCTTAAACGCCCTGCTAGCTCTAGCAGACAAAGAAGGGTATCTGAACACCTCCCTGCATACTTTTGTTTTGTGCCCTAAGGTATTCCAGGCAACCTACTTCAGATGACTCACTTCTCTACTTTACCAGCTTACTTAAGGAGGTATAATATATCAGCAAGCAAATACAGTGTCTTCCAAAGCCTGATGTGCAATGATAGGCAACGTGCAATCACAGTATGTCACCCTCTTGTATGATATTATTCTACATAACTATGAACATACTTCCTGATGTCAGCTACAATGTACAGGGAACTGCACTTCTCTTTGAACATCTGCTGACAACTAAAATATTGAATGGAAGCACAAAGCACTTACTGTTAGGGGTTGGAGCTAGTCAAACAAATCAAATGCAAACTGAATATTTCTTGTAATTATCTCTCCTTTCAATATTCAAATGTGTGTGTGGGGAGGGGATACAGGGGGGGATTAATTTAGATTAATGCTTTTTCTTTTTTTTTTTAAACAAAATATTCTTCTTCCTGAAGTGGTCTTCCAAGTCACTTAAGTGTTGTTGAAATAGAGATGTCGGAAACTTCTGACAATTTCATTTCCAATAAATATTTCACCCTCTCCCTGAACCTTTGACTTTCCACCTAACGATGGAAAAGATGAGGTTACTTTATTTCATTTTGTGTCAGAGGCAGCTCAGCAACAGTGAAAGAGGAATAAAGCTTTCTACAAAACATAATGCCTAAAACTGACTCCTGATCCATTCAGAAGAATCAAAAAAAAAAAAAAAAAAAAAAGGACTAGGTGCTGCATTCTCCTTTCAACATAACGAGACAGTCTTCTGCCATGATTTGATTCTGGACATGTTGCTTATCAAAGGAGTCATTCATACCTGGTGCACTATTTCAACACTATTTCAAATGTAGAGAGATGAGAAAGGAATGGTGTGAAGAAGGCACAGACAAAAGGATAAAAACTGAACCTCTTTACTTGAAAAACCTAGGACTGAAGGTACTTAGATAATTTAGATAACAAGCTACAAACTATAAACAGACAAATTCTTCTGCTCCATTGACAAGTCAGTGTTGCTGGAAGATTGTATTTTGTCAAAATGTGCTAATTCTAAAGAAAAATCAACAATGAGAAAATTCTAACATCTCTCATTTATAAGTATTACAATATTTCATTTTCATAAGATTGAAATATTTAATTGTACTTGTACCAATTTGATGGTTTCCACTTGACTGTAGTTTAAATTTAATGTCATATTTTAGCATATTGGAAAAGTCATGAAGAAATGAAAGGATTTTATTGGAACAAAATGCTGTGACACCAGTACAAAATACCAACATCAATACTGTTTCACTATTAGTGTTTTCAAATCATGCATGCAGACTTCCTTCTAACTGATGCAACTTAGAAGACTGAATACTGCTATTTGCATATTTAGCAAGCAAATGTAGTAATTACCTTGAATCTTGCTTAGCGACATCAGCTTCAACACAGAAATAGAACCCAAATCTCCACAAAATGTAGCATTTGATACTCTTGAAATTTATCTGACTGACCCAGGTTTCTAGTGTATATAAGGGTATAATTCATAGAATCATAGAATCATAGAATCGTTAAGGTTGGAAGAGACCTCTAAGATCATCGAGTCCAACCGTCAACCCAACACCACCATGCCCACTAAACCATGTCCCTAAGTGCCGCATCTACATGTCTTTTAAATACCTCCAGGGATGGGGACTCAACCACTTCCCTGGGCAGCCTGGTCCAATGTTTAACCACTCTTTCAGTAAAGACATTTTTCCTCATGTCCAATCTAAACCTCCCCTGGTGCAACTTGAGGCCATTTCCTCTCGTCCTTTTGCCAGTTACTTGGGAGAAGAGACCAACACCCACCTTGCTACAACCTCCTTTCAGGTAGTTGTAGATAGCGATGTGGTCTCCCCTGAGCCTCCTTTTCTCCAGACTAAACTGTCCCAGTTCCCTCAGCCGCTCCTCATAAGACTTGTTCTCCAGACCCCTCACCAGCCTCGTTGCCCTTCTCTGGACACGCTCCAGCACCTCGACGTCCTTCTTGTAGTGAGGGGCCCAAAACTGAACACAGTATTGGAGGTGCAGCCTCACCAGTGCCGAGTACAGGGGCATGATCACTTCCCAATTCAGCTTTATATGAAATGGCACAGGATTTAAATTCGTTTACAAAATGTGAGAACTATCAATGTTACACAATCGTAGACTGTAACTAGAGATAGACTACCTCATTTCCAAAATTTCAGCCTAAAAAAAAAAGGGCTCTGAAATATTTGTCATTACAGATTACTACAGTTAACTATTTCAGGCTACATTCTTCTTCTTTTCCATCTGCTTCACCATGACTTTTAATTATTACATGAGACTTTGTATGTAAAAATAGTGTGTTTAATACTTCTGTGCATCTAAACATGTAAGAAATAATAATAATAAAAAATAATAATAATAAAAACCCCAAACAGCAACAAAAACAGTATTAAAGTTGAAGGTTATCTTACAATTTCAGGATTGCTAGGTTTAGACAATCATGGGGACAGTACTCAAGTATATTTAAGTACGACCAATGACCTGTAACGCCCATGAACCCTTCAGTGTAGCCATGTTTCTTAAACCTTTTGTGCCATTTAATCTGCCTGAGCTCTTCTGCAAAGATTTCCCCTGACAGGCTGGCAACAAAAGAAACAATGGCCTTTCCCTAAATAAAAAAAAGATGCAGCTTTGGGCAGTCTGCCTTTACAAGTGCCAACAACATTTCTTTCAAAGGCACCTGCTGTTACACATCAACCCTAGTCTGCAAAGGACAGCAACAATGACAGCATCCTTTTTTCCGCTGTGTGAAACCGCAGTCATGAATTGTATACTGATGGCTTTAATTTATGGCATGCAAACAAGCCTGGGTTTCCTTAACCTTCAAAATCATGAATCATAAGCATTACCAAAGAGGGTAAGGGGAAACAAACTATTTCAATAGAAATTAACTCACAAAACATTTGTTTTAGAAACATTCACCGCTTTTCCAGTGTATGTAACTGAGCTTGAAGCTGCAGGTTAGACTTCCGCATACAGAAAGCACAGATTAGCAGCCATTAGCATCTTTGCTGCTTTAGTGTTTGTCCAGCACCATTGAGTTTGTGTTTACATAGGGATGAATCTAATGTGATGGTAAGAGGAGAAAAGTGCCATCACAAAGGCTACATTTTAACAATGCCAATTCCCGTGACAGCATGTCTGAAAAGACACTCTTGGTGAGAACATAAGGATTCATCACCACTGTGCTGGCAGAGTTAGAATTATTACTGGAGCTGTCAGAGAAACTTTCAAGAATTTCTTTCTTTAAGAAGCCTGTCATTATGGGGTCCTCCTTCCTTTTTCTTCTTTTTTTTTTTTTAGAAAGCGCCCTTTTTGCCTTACAATTGTCTTAATAAATCTATTTTCAAATGATAAATGAGTAGTGATTTTAAATTTTGACTGGGACTGAGATTCTCATTAACTTTGTCCTGTGTTAGAATTTACCAGAAACCTGTATCCGAGACGGATGTATAAGTATCCTGATAACCACAATCTGCCTTGCAGGATTACTGAGGTGCAGAGGCTTAACAAAAACTAACAAAAAATGTGGGGTACCTTAGGCCAGAACGGTAAAGAATTCCAAAACCAAAAGCCTGACATTTAAATGTCTGATTTTTCTATTTTCCTAGTATCAGCCTTTATTGCATGCATCTCGAGAATAAGTTGAAGGACATTGAGGAGCTGCAGTTCTTTAGAGGATAATAGTTTGATGCCTGAAACTGGAGTAAGATTCAGATGTTGGGAGACTGTAGTTTGGATGCCTGATTTTCTAGATAGTAATTTTTCTCTTATTACTTTGTTGATTCCGAGAGCTATATATATTAGCCGGTTTTTCAAAGCACACCTCTTCTAATTTCTCATGGGAGATATTTCTTAGGTTCCCTTTCTAAAAGGAATATGATTAGTCCATTTTTTTTCCCCTTGTTCGTACTCACATCATTTACAAAGAAAGCATATGCAGCAGTCTCTTGAGAGTTCAAAGACTTTTCGTCCCATGTGTTTGTGAAAGACAGGGAAGATGTCTCCTAAAGCAAGAATAGCTTTTGGTGCAGACCTTAGAAGACATTTTACTTGCCATGGAAAAACTTCCGTGAAAGAGAAAAAAAAGAAAATCAGTAGGCATGGATACCCAAACAAAACGTTAGGTGACTCTCTTCTTGGAGCCGAACAAGTAACTCGTTTGATTGCTGCATTAGGGAGTTTCTTCAAGGGTCACAATACTTTTCCACAGTTTAGGTGGCAGAGGGGCAGAGTAGAGAAGGGAGAGCAAAGAAGTCATTATTAGACTTATTCTAATAGTGGTGCTAAGCATCATGGCTGAGGTAACCATTCCCTAGACCATAGGGATTTCCAGACCAGAACAAAACAGTGGTCCATCTAATCCAGTATAGTATTTCTGGTAGTACATAACCCTGTAAAGCATAACCTCTATATAATGCTTTTAAGTGTGGTATTCCATAGACAGTAACTTCATCTTGATCCCAGCTCCCAATGATTTTATTCTCTGAAGCAGTAAAATTCACTGCTATGAATTAGGTAGTGCAGCCACGGGTGTTAATTTGCCTTTATTTTCTTAATTTAAATGTGTTTTCTCTTCATCTGCACTCTCGTAGTACGCAAAGAGAAGTTGACAGATTGACCTCTCACTCACAGTTTGTATTTTTGAATACATTAATCTATCTTGAGATTTTTAGAAGATTCTAATCATTACACCTAACTAAAGTCCTGTACACTTCAAAGTTATTTGTTTAACCTTTTTGAGCTGTCTAGTTCCTTCTTAGCAATAGGAATGATAGTAATAGTAACATTATGTATATATACTTACCACATGCATGCGTACAAATGTCCATTTTAAAGTGGTTGACATATTCTTTCAAAAGAAATGTTTTCAAAAATTCTCTCCTGTGTCATCAGAAGACAAAAAATGGACTACCTGCACACTTTTTTTCTCTATTACTAGTAAATATTAGCACTGTTCCCAAAAGTCAGTGGATTTTTTGTGTGTGTTTTCTTTCACTTTCTAATTACTGTGTCTGTGTTTTCTAGAGGAAAGCACACAGATAAAAGCATAGGTTTTGGTTGTACAACTACAAATTTTAAAGAAAGCTAGCTTGCAGGCTAATGTTTCAGCCTGATTATAAATAAACAAAGAAACACACATGCTGAACTACAGGGTTGTTTTCTTTTTCTTTCTAGAGCTAATGCTGAAATATGTAAATCTTAATCTGTAAGAGCTAGCATCTCAATAAAAATGTTTCAGTGACCTGATAACTTTAAAATTACTCTGGAACTTAAAGGGATTCTTTTTGTTTTCTTTGATGAAAAAGAATAAGTAATTACAAGACAGCAACTATTTAGAGAAGTTCAAATTATATTATTTAACTTGATGTAGATATAAATGTACTGGTTCACAATAATACATCGGCAATATTGAAATACATCTGTCGGTTTTATTGTTTGAAATTCAGATAGTGTGCCTGCATATAAAATAAGGAAAATAAGTTATTGTTTACCTTGTATGTCATCTTCACAGCTTTGAGCATAACATAAAGCAGCTTTTGCTCAGATATGTCTTTATTTTCAAAAGATGAAAGTATGAATTTTGCCTACATTTTGTTGTCCTCTGAAAAAAAGAAATGATAATTTTATTCCTTTTATTATGAATGAATAATTTGATAGGAAGATCATTCTTGCATTGGATCTTTTTTTCCCAAATTAACAGAAAGAATTTCTAGTAATAAAAGGGAAAATTATCTATAAACCATACTCAATGTTTAGAATACTCTGGTATTATGAAAGGCTGAAATATAAATCTTCAAAGTACTCAAGGGATGAGTTTCAGTAATGGATCATTTTGCTATATCAAAGAACAATTAACTTACTAAAAATTTAAAAACGTCTAATTTTATTTGTGAACATATCTAACACTTATTAATTAAATTTCTCACTTGAGAAAGAAACTATTCAAGTATGAGCTTAAGTGTTTTCTTACATACTTACATCTCTCTGAAGTCATTGAAATGTAAGCAGGTGCTTTCATAACCAGAAATATTATCTTGGCTAGTGAAAATTATTTTTCAAAAGAATGACATGTAAATGACTAGCATATTCAGGGTTAAGTATCCCTAAAAATATGAAAATTTTAACAAGAAAAAAAGGTCTGTGCAATTTATTTTTGCTTGTATGTCATGTATTCCCTAGACCAGAAAATTTATTTGCTTAGTGTGTTCAAGTTGGAATCTGAACCTCATGACTCAAGTTCATCTGAACAAGTCAGAAAACATTATTTTTCCTTGCTAATGTAGCCTCACAGTTCAGCATTAGCACAAGATCATACTTGCCACCAGAGACAGCAGAGTGGAAAAATAAGCTGTTACATGCTGGAGATTTGTTAGAGTTTCCATTTGGTCCCTAACAAAATTCTTTCACAGACACTTCAACCTCGGTCAGATCTTCTCTGTGAATACTCCCTATCCCCATGCTGCCCAACTTTTCTATAAGTATTTTCTTTCCAGGGTTTCAGTCAAATGCAATTTATAAGCCTGATATTTAATTGAGACTGACTCCATTGTTTAATCTGCTATGGTTTGCATGCCAAATCTTATGCTAGTGTACAATTTGTATTTGAATGTATTTATTTTTTCACACAATGGGCAAATTTACCTAAGAATTCCATTAAAGAAGAGAAAAGTTGTTGTGCTAGTAATATATACTTCCAGAGATATGGTGTAACATATCAGTACCATATTTTTGCCTCTGTTACTTTGCCTTGGCTGTGCCACCACAGCTTCTGAGGATCTACAGAATAAACATAACTGAACTGATCTTTGTTAAGAATAACTTGGGGGTTTTTGGTTCATTGATCCAGTCTGTTGCCTATCCAATAAGGGGTAACATTCACAGAGCAGAGGAGACAGGAACTCTTTAACCTACCTTGCTACCTTTAATCTACCTTTTCTGTGAGACATTTCTGCCTCTCATGCCTGAAGGACATATGCACTGTTCAGTCTGTCACCATTTTACTTTAATGTACTTCATAGTATGTATTAAGAGATATATAGTTTAGGATTAAATGGTCAAAAGGTGCATTTCCCTGTAAGTTATGGGCCACAATCTGTCTTGACCTGTGGTTGTGGATTGATTTCAGCTGAATTAGGAAGGATACAAGCTGCAGCAGAATTTGCTCTCATGTCATTGAGCAAAGCCCCTCAAGTTGTGACTTGCTCCCCTTTCGTGTTATAGCTCTGCAGCCCTTCACTTTTGGTTTTGTCTGTAGGCTATAAACATTGGTCATTTGTACCAAGCCTCAGGGGGACACTCATCACAGCATAGCATGAATCTTATCCTGACCAAAACAAAGAATGGGGGGGGGAAAGGAGAGGAAAAGAGAAACAAACAAAGCAAAATAACTGAAATATGTTTGGGAAGGACTTCAAAACATAATAAACTAATGACATTGCTGTCATGCTCTGGCAATCTAATTTGACCGAAACAGCATTCACAATCATGATGCTTGAACAGACTCAAAGCTTTTCTTTTACTAGGTGGATTCCATGTATAGCAACATTTGGCTAAGCCTAGAGGATGAAATAGAAGTGGAAATATGATTAATGACAAAAATCATAAAGCCTACCATCTCTTCTAGCATTTGATATTGACAATATGACTTTCAATCCAAATTTGTAATACTTAAGAATGATCCAACAGTTTTTTGCATTTACTTGACGAGAACAGAAAAAAAAAAAAATAGGAACAGTTGAATTCAGTCCTTTACTTTAAAATTATGTTCCTGTTTGATACAGGACATACTTGCGGCACTTTAAAGTGTTTTGGCAACATTTCATAATAGGCAAGTGTGCTGGTTTTGGCTGGGGTAGAGTGAATTTTCTTCATAGTAGCTAGTATGGGGCTATGTTTTGCGTTTTGCGTAACTGTTAGGCGTGATGGAGCCCTGCTTTCCTGGAGATGGCTGAACACCTGCCTGCTGATGGGAAGCAGTGAATGAATTCCTTGTTTTGCTTTGCTTGCATGCGTGGCTTTTGCTTTACCTATTAAACTGTCTTTATCTCAACTTCTCCCCCATCCCACTGCGGGGGAGTGAGCGAGCGGCTGTGTGGTGCTTAGTTGCTGGCTGGGGTTAAACCACGACAGCAAGACTCTCAGTCTGCATCAGAGCTGGCAGATGTACATCATTTATAAAACCCAATAGAGCAATGTCAGTTGTGTGACAGGATATCTTAGTAGCAGCTTAGGAACTCTACTATATTTTAGCTCTGGCATTGCAAGTTTTTCATTTGGACAACAAACTGCTATGATGGAAATTATATCTTGTGTATTTTGCTCTTCACTTACTCAAGAATTGTTTTTCAACAATTACAGAAGACCACAGGAACACTTGATCTGGTGCATCCTCTGTCACAAAACCACTCCTCCTTTCTTCGCTGCAAAGACTGTGCAGTGGTCTGCAGAGGTCATTGTTGAGAAGTCTTTACTTGCATGTAATGAGGCTTTTACGTACCATGTATGGAGGGAAGTATTTCTGGTCTCTTTCTCTGACTATGGATTTGCTGAACCAATTCAGAATGAGACAATTTTTTTTTTTTCTTTTCATATAGAATTTACATAGCCTTTTTTTTTTTTTTTTTTTTTTTTAAATTGGTGCCATTTATAAATACCTTGGACATGATGTTTAAAATTTTGGAAACAGCAGTGTTCAAGAATGTTAACAGTCCATAGGTGTAAACTCTCTAAGAACTTTTTGACATCTTCTCTTTTGGCTACAGATATACCAACTTGAGTAGCTACTGCTATACAGCCCCTTGCTCTTCATTTTCCTCCTGCTAGATTCTACCTCCTCAGAACTTGAAAACGTGTTTATTAACCCACTTCAGTGAGCTAGTTTACAATGCTTAAACTGTAGGTCTTTTCATCTGAAACAAGTTAACAAGTGATCACAAGAGCATCTCAACTGAAAGATCTGAATGGACTGTCACAAGGAGCAGGATGAGGTTAGGTCTGGTTGGATGCAGACATCTCTCCAGAAGGCACAGATAAGAAACAACACTCCATCAAGCCTCACAGCCAAAATTAATTCTTCATTTTGACTAGTTCTCCTTCACTCAAAAAACCAAGGAAAGAGGAGAATGAGGGGAATGCAGAGAAATCTGAGGTTGTGCACAAGTGGTTCTATTAATATATATATGTATAAGCCAATAACATGTTAAAGAACAGATTTAAAGATAATTTTGAATTCTTCCTTGCAATATTGAAAATGGGAAATTATAAAGAACCTTAAGAAGCACCTGTTTAATTATGATGATCAGTTATTTATTTAAGGCCCATGGAGTGCAACAGTCCTTTTTAGATTAACCAAGCACAAGGCATAGTTTTTATGAAAGAAAAAAGGCTTAAAACCACAAAAAGTACTTCAGTGAAATGCAAGGAGACATGACCAGATAAATATACCTCCCTGGAAAGAACACTATTGATTTTTATAGTGTTTGTTCTGCAGGGATTTTTTATTCAGTCCTGGCAGACATTCAAAATCTGCATTTAAACAAAATTCTTTAAAGTGATGATCCTGATCCATTTTCTCAATGTCAGGAAATAAAAGTGTATTCTTGATGAAAAAGGCACTCCAGATATAAAATATTTAAAAGCTTGATGCTAGAATACTTACTGGTTAAAAAAAATGGGGTGGGGGTGCAGAGGACACTTACATTTGTTTTTGTGTACCAGTGCCAACAAGAAATTCAACCAAGAGGAGACTTAAAAACAGCACTCCATCACCATCCATCAGGCCCACATCTTTTATTGAGGATGATGTTTGAAAATTATTGATGACTCAAGGTGCAAAGACTGTTTCAAGCTTCCAGTTTCCAGCTCATATGATGAGAATGTCACCACAAAGATGTCTGTTCATTGATTTCCCCCTGCTCCTTCTTGCTTCCCCCTCCTTCCCCAGGAACTATTTACCTGTTAGTGGGTCTTGCTGTATGTCATGTACTAAACAAGTGATATGCCAGGTGGTTATAACTGTAGAACCTTATTGTTAAAAATAATTCTTTCCCTCCTCGCCAAATGTTTACACACTGCTAAGGCTTTTCCAAATTCTTCAATGTTGAGTTTTATGCTGAAGAAGAAAAAAGGTTAACAAAACAAAATCTTCCTGCCTCTCATGCCTCCCTTCTTTCTGCATATACTCTGCAAATGTTTGGTGGGAAAACTACAACAGGGAGATTTCCCTCTTGTTTGTTTGTTTGTTTGTTTACCAATTTGGCAAGAGTTTTGAAGCTCAGAATAACATCACATTTGTCCAAATGTTTCAAACAGGTACAGTTATTGCACCAGACCACACTATAGCAATTCTAAACATTTGAATTAAATGTAAATACACCAAGAACACTTGCATGGTGGTGGAGATAACACCTGGGTACAGCTGCCACCATAGGAGAGACAACAAGAACAGCTGGTAGGAGTGTGGTGAAAGAGAGAAGGAACGATTTCCAAAGAGCAGCAGTCACTACCCTGTCACAGTTATACCCTCTCACGCATACACCCCTTTCCCCTTTCTTGTCTTCATTGTCATCCACCCCATTCCCTCCTTTCTCCCTCCCTCCCTCCCTCCCTCCCTCCCTCCTTCCTTCCTTCCTTCCTTCCTTCCTTCCTTCCTCCCACTCACACGCAAGCAGCATGGGACTTTCAGGTACCTGAATAGGCTGCAGTCAGGAACAAAAAGGAAAAGAGGACAACCGTGAAGTACACCTTTGAATTACATCTTCAAAATCAGATCAGTGAAGGGGTTGCAAGCTACCTTAGGAAGGGGGTGGGGGGAGAACAAACAAACAAAAAAAGACTTCTCACCCTCCTAAATTCCTCATAAATCCCCTGATTCTCACCCTTCCTCGCAGCCTTTGTCGATGCCTCTTTCTCCATTTTTCTCAACTACTCATCCCCTTGCCCTACTAGCCTGAAAATCTCCACCCTCTCCCTTACTACTATGTGCCACTGCTGTTAAATTGATTTTACACATACTGTTGAATGCCTTGAGCTGCCTTTTTAGGGATCTACCGTGGAGATCCTGTGTTTAAGGTAGAAGCAGTTTTGCTGCTGCCGCCACCTATCCTCAATGCAAGAGGGATCATATTATCATTTTCCTCATTTCCTGCCTTACGACTCCCTTAACTAGGAGCTTACATTTTATCTCACTAATCTGAATTCTAGAGTGCTGTATAAACATCTCTGTGTAAATGTAAAAGGGAATATGAATTATGTTGTGCTGAAAAAGTAAGAAAACAGTCATAACTAATATTTCATCAAAAGCAAAACCACTTCAATGCAAACCAGTTCCTACTATTAAGGAACTGAATGCCCTGTGAGTTTTTTGCCTGTTAGGAATCTGTATATGCAGACAGCCAGTTGTGCTCTTTGAGCTGAATTCTACTGAAACTGGGAGATGGGTAAGTGACACAACATGGAGGAAAGAAGAAAAAGAATTCCTACAAGATAGCAGTGTCATGTTTCCAATCGCTGTATCAAATCTACCTTGCAGTGACACTTGCCCCTTGAAAAAACTCTCTCAGGAATTTAAACACATCCATCCCGCTGAAAAAAGCTTCAGCCTGAAATATGCTATGACATTCAATCCAAGTATGTTAGAAGCCGATCCATACTGTAAAAATGTTATGAAAAACAACAGCAGCAACTATAAAAACTAAAGACTGTACCTTCCTTAGAGGTAGCTATATTTAAAAATAGTTTGGGATATATTTCTCATTACATTATTACTTAATGTGATATCAGAAATCTCACTAGTGACTAGGCTTTTGCTATATGCATAAAATTAAATTCATGTGTAGGTTTTTTTCCAAGATTAGCATCTTTATTATGTCCAAATATAGGTCTACTCTGTTTTAGCTGTACGAAGTTAGAAAACAATTTCAATTGCAATTAGCAGTGGGTAAGAGATGTTATGTACAGGCAAGGCTTTGCGTTTTATTAACTTCTTTTTTCCTTGATTAGGGACTCAGAGTTTTCCTATACTTACTTAAAAAAGGATACATTAACAGATATTCATGCACACAATTTGACAATAGAGCTAAAATTCTTATTTCACAATAGCAAAATACTGTTGAATTATACACATCTTTCCCTGGGAGACTTAGAGTTGTAAAGAAATGGTGAAGAAGAGAATTATTCATGGCATATTTTACAGAACACATTCTTAAGCCTGACAGCAAGCTATGGTCATTTTATTTTGCTTGAGTGCCTTCCTGGAGTACAGCACAGTGGGAGATAGGACCCAAGTTGTTCAGTGTCGCTTTGGCAGACAGTGCTGACAATGTGATCTTCCTCAGTGGACAGTGATTTTTATGCTATGTAATCTAATAGCGACAGCAGGCACAGTAACAGCATGGGGCAATACAAGACAGTTTGTACTGGGGATGTCTGAAGTAGTCCATTAGGTCATTAAAAAGAAATAGTAAAAACATATGCAAAAGCAATCCAGACATGAAATAATGAAATAGTCTTTAAACTGGTAGGTGAGGATGGAAGCAACAGGTAACATTGTGGACTAGTAGTATCAGAGTGATTCCTAAGAGACATGGACATGAGATAATTGTAATTGCCCATGTAAATATAATATAAAGATTGTTCATTGTTACAAGCAGTGCAAAGATTATAGTCCACATCAATAATAGTGCTTTCTGAGGAAAACATTTGAAAACATATGTGCTAATCAGTAAGCTTAAATCAAGCCTGGAATTAAGGATCTACATTTTTAAAATAATCAGGAATTTCTTGAGTTATTCCCTGAGTTACTCCCTGAAGAAATGTTAGGAATATAAAATCACTTATATCAAGAATGTAAGCCTGATAGCATAAAAAATGCGGGGAGTGTAGAATATAGAAGTAGCAGCAATGTAGTATGAAAATTACAAGATGATGTGTTATCAAAGGATACTAAACCTGGCTTGGATTTTATTTAGCACCTATTTCTTTCCTTGTTAACAGGACCTTTGATGAGTGCACTCACTGTGTTATTTCACTGGTGCTCTGGACTACACATCCAGGGTAGGAGGTTTTGCCAGACTTACTCAGCGGTACATCATTGGGGTTGCCTAATTATTTAAATCACAGGGATGCACTACCTCATGGATTAAAGTGCCTGGGTGTCTTTGTAAAATACAAAGCCAAGAAGCATTCCTTTTATGCTAAGTGAAGTTAAAGTCCCAAAAGCCTTTTTTAGTCTCCCAGCTGTAAGTTCCTCCTTGAGCTGAAACACTGGAAGCAGTTTCAGCTTAAATCTCCGAATCTTAAAGACAGTTTGGTTCCACATATGAGAGGGGAAAATGGGGGCTTCTGGAGGCACTGGAGCAGCCCTTTTTATGCTTCTTCTTGGAAAGTTAAGATGTGTTAAGGGAATATAGCTGGTGACTTTGCTGTCTGTATTTTTCAGCTAACAAGAACCTTGTAAACAGATGAGAAATTTTGGAACTATTTTTTTAGTTAGTACTCACTGTTGCTTAACTTAATTTGTCTGCCTGTGTGACCGTGGCATTCTTAAAACTATTTAGTACTTCTATAGCACTATAGAACAAACAGAAACAAGATTAAAAGCTCGGGTTTTGGCTCACATTTTATTGAGAAACAGTCTACACTGGGAAATCACCTACTTCACAATAGACAGAATTTAGATCTTAATGACAGGGTGGAAAATCATGTGAAAATGTATGTGCTTATCAGAAGACTGAAAGCAAGCACGTAAAAAAATATGAATTCAGGTTATTAAGAAATCATGATTCATTTTAGTCTTTGAGTGATACTAGTCTGAATTGCTGCTGAGTAACTGTCCTCCGAATAAGACAAGTCTGCTATTAACCTTACATTTATTTTTAGGTCAGCTAATCTGAAAGCACTGGAATGACACCACAGAAAAAAGGCTAAGAATGGTACATTTGCACACCTAACTTTAAGTAAATTATTCTGTTGTTGATAGTCCAAAGAGTAAAAATAATTTCGTAGGACAACCTTTGATTGTTAATGGGCGGACAAATGTTACAAACGTTCTCTTCCTTCTGGCAGCGTTAAACAGACAGAAAAACATCCAGGAAGTACACTTTGATACTTGCATTAATGACTCACCAAAACAGTGCTTAATAGGAAATGAATCTTTACGCTTTTTAATCTGTTAGCCTTAAACAAGCATAATTGAAATCTTCTGTCTGGAATACAAACAGACCATGTTTTACCTCAGTAAGCAGACATGATTACTGCTGCTCTGTCAAAGCCCTGTTGCTTAACTGTCTTGGGCTTTCAAATCAAATTATACATCCTCTCCCTCCACCACACTGAAAGATGATAAAATAAACAAGGCAGTCACAAAACACACTCTTGTTTTTTCCCCATTGGTCTGGCAGAATCCAAAGGAGGATGAGGTTGAAAAAGAGAGTGGATGAATCTCCTCTGGACCCTCTGTATTAGATAAAGCAAGCTAACAGAGAGAAAAGTGATCACTTTACAGCAGAGATGAACTTCTCGCAGGAAGTTTGATAAATTGACATCATTCCAGGCAATTTGAGGTAATACAATCTTCACGTCTGAACAGTGTAATTACTAGATATGTTTCCAGTATTCAGAAACACTCTGCATCAATCACCATGAACAGTTTTAGCAACCATTTCTTACAAGAAAAAAAAGGAAGAAGAAAAAAAGAGAGAGAGAGAGCAAAAGACAGGGGAAAAAATGCTAAACAGTAATTTAGGGTTTTTTTAACGGTAGGCAAAATAATACAGCTGGAGGAAACATATGCCATCTCAGTTTGAGGCAATGAAGAGAAGACCTGATGCAAGTGAGATGGTCTCGGCAGGGAGACAGCCTAACTGGTACCAGGTAGAGGGCTGTGCTCTAGCATAATCTAACCTCATTTCCTCAGTGAATCTGCAGCACTTTTGATGCTGTTGGTATGATCCTAGACTATTTCTCCTATCAATCTCTGTAACTCCCAGGCTTGACACATGGGCATTTTACCCAGTGACGTGTGGTGTAACAATGGTGTCCCATTTTTGAGGGAGGTGTGGTGGTATGAAAAGAGCAGAACAACACAGAAGCACTAGCTGAAATAAATCCATTGTGTGTGTCCAACACAATCTGAGTGTGAGAAGGTCATTTCTGACACCTACTCCAAAGAGAGAGGTAAGGCTGCCTGTTGGGTGGAGCTGTAATAAATGAAAACAGCTTAGCTATTGGGCTCTTTTTCCCCTTGCCCATACAGGAAATGTTTACCCCACAGTCATGCTAGATTAATTCCCAGCAGAATGTTTTCAAATAACTTTTTGTTATTCAGTTCCATATGGGAGGCATGAGGTTAATTTTTCAAGCTACATGTAAGGTTACAGTTATTCATTTTTCATTTATAATGACATTTATCAAAGTGGCAAGAACCACCACTAAAACATGTACTAATTGACCTTCTTTTATTTATAATGTCAGATAAGAGGCAAGCAACAAAAAATAAATGACTATTTCATATGGCCCATGCAGAATGTATTTGTAGGAAGAAGAATCATTCGAATTGCTCTGAATATTAGACTGATTGGCTATGAATAGGTTCTGGACAGCAGCTCTGACTCAGCATGGGCGGGGACAGGAGGGACGGCGGCAGTTTAAAATGCAGTGTACCCGCCATTTCAGTGAAGCCACCGAGGCGAAGGGCTCCAGAACGGAGGATTGTGCCGGGGGACCCTTCCTAAAGCGGAAGGCAAAAGTGCAGGGGGGTGAGAGGGTGCCTCAGCCCCCCCTCCCCAAGCCGGAGGAGGGAGCTCCTGACAAGCAGCAGCTCTGACTCAGCGTGGGCGAGGACAGGAGGGACGGCAGCCAAACCCCCTCACACACAAGAGCAGCCCCCAGGGAGCGTGAGCAACCGGAGCGTGGCAAACAGGACATGGCGCATCAGAAGGGCGTGACGCATCAGTTCGCGCGGCAGTTCATGAGAGAGGGTGTGCAGGGAAGGCGAGCGGGCAGGGCGCAGCCCCCCTCCTGGCTCTAGAGGCCAACTCAACTAGTAGTCGTCGCCCTCCCAGAAGAGGACCGGCTATGGTTTCCACTTGGCCGAAAGCCATCGCCAGAAGGAGAGCCCTCATGCAAGCACACAGCTGTCCAGGTCTCTGGCGGCAGGGAGTGCCTGAGCCTGTTGGCTGTACCGGAGGGTGGCAGAGACACCACCTGTGTGCGATGTGACCAGGTGGATGATCTGCTCAGCCTGGTGGCAGAGCTGAAGGAGGAAGTGGAAAGGTTAAGGAGTATCAGGGAGTGTGAGAGAGAGATAGATTGGTGGAGCCGCACCCTGCCATCCCTGAGGCAAAGGCAGCAGAAGGAGGCTCCACGAGAAGCAGAGGATCCCCTGCCCTCTTGCC
>NW_008825075.1:3980219-4010965 GCF_000699105.1 Pygoscelis adeliae | reverse complement strand
ACAGGCTGGGGTAAGAGTAGCTGGAAGGCTGCCTGGCGGAAAAGGACCTGGGGGTGCTGGTCGACAGCCGGCTGAACATAAGCCGGCAGTGTGCCCAGGCGGCCAAGAAGGCCAACGGCATCCTGGCCTGTATCAGAAATAGCGTGGCCAGCAGGAGTAGGGAAGTGATTGTGCCCCTGTACTTGGCACTGGTGAGGCCACACCTCGAATACTGTGTTCAGTTTTGGGCCCCTCACTACAAGAAGGACGTTGAGATGTTGGAGAGGTGCTGGAGCGTGTCCAGAGAAGGGCAACGAAGCTGGTGAAGGGTCTGGAGAACAAGTCTTATGAGGAGCGGCTGAGGGAACTGGGTCTGTTTAGCCTGGAGAAAAGGAGGCTGAGGGGAGACCACATTGCTCTCTACAACTACCTGAAAGGAGGTTGTAGCGAGGTGGGTGTTGATCTCTTCTCCCAAGTAACTAGCAATAGGACGAGAGGAAATGGCCTCAAGTTGTGCCAGGGGAGGTTTAGATTGGATGTGAGGAAAAATTTCTTTACTGAAAGAGTGGTTAAACATTGGAAGAGGCTGCCCAGGGAAGTGGTTGAGTCCCCATCCCTGGAGGTATTTAAAAGACGTGTAGATGCGGCACTTAGGGACATGGTTTAGTGGGCATGGTGGTGTTGGGTTGACGGTTGGGCTCGATGATCTTAGAGGTCTTTTCCAACCTTAATGATTCTATGATTCTATAATTGTCTGGACTGAGCTCCAGCTGTTTTAATTTCTTAACAAATGGAACAGGTCTAAGGTTCTTGGTTCTTCCCATTGCACATTCACAATGCTCCACTTCATTCAGCCCTGCTACTTTGCGTACTGTATGCTGAGGCTGGAGTTTGGCTTGACCATATTTGTAATTTACAAAAAGAAATTGCTTTTCAAAATGAATCACTTCTGAAGATAAAGGTACACTGTGGGAGAGCCACTGTTTGTTACCTTGACAGGTATTTTTCCCTTATGTTGCTCTGAAAAGAAAGTTTTTTAGCTCATAAACCAACCAGGAATCCATGTCTTGAAAAGTATGTCTTGTCCCTCCACTAAAGACAGAAGTGTAACTAAGAGAAGCAGCTCAGTTCTGGGTTTAGTTTTAAATTCCAAGGTTTACACATAAACAGGTATGGATCATATTCTTCTGATCAGGATATTATAAAACTGAGATTTAATGTCCGAGTTAGGATTTTTTTTCAGACTTCTACCTAGTAACTATGCAACATTTAGGTCCCAAACAATAAATTAGGGTTTTTTTATTACTGAATTCAGGGTAGATATCATTGGTCTTACACAAAATAATATGGAAGCATCCACAACCAATCAGAACAAGTGGAAGGGATGCCCTTTTTTACTGTTACTTTTCGTAATGAGCCTTACTGTCTCTCAAGGAATCAGATAGGGATCACTGATTTCTGCAGACTCCTTCCTGAGAGAAAGCAAGGAGGCTTTCTATTGTATAAAGGATATTCTTTTAGTGCAAACTTATCCAACGGAACCTTTACTCAATAAAGTGATTGTGTAAGTAGTTTTATACATAAAGAATTGGAATAAAAGTAAGACTAATCCTTTATTCCAATCATAAATTTATTATCCAGATGGGATTTATTTATTACAGAGCAGAATTTTGGCTACATGATGGGAGTTGAAGCTTTGCTTCATTTAAACATCCAACAAGGAATTAAAAAAATATATTAAAATAAAAAAGCAAAAGTAGATAGAAGATTCCAGGAAGGAAAAAGTGTCTATGGCTTCAAACACTTACTGAGCTGCACGTCAGTCTACTGCCGGGCTCATGCAGACAGACTATTTTTCAAATCTTTGATAAAAATATTTTCTGTGGGACTTCACATAGCTGTTTAACAGAGGTAACTTCAAAATGGCTAATAAGAATACCAAGAAAATTAATAAGAATTTTTCTGCAAAAAGTAAAAATATGCTAGAAGGTTCAACAGAGTTATCTCATGACTCATGTACATATAAATTATAACAATATAGAGGAAAAGGTGTGGCCACAATGAAAACTGTTCTTCACAGTTATCCACATCATGCAGGCTGTAGCCCTACCTTTATTCTGCCACAGAATACACAGAGTTTCATCTTTATAAAGCTAACCAACAAAGAAGTTTTAATCCAATCTCTGGCTATAAATGCTTTATATATTCCTAGAGAAACTGAGACACCCTGAATCGATATTGCCGTTGATAAGAAAGGATCTTTTAGTAACTCTAGTGCCTTCTAGCTTCTCAGTTAATCTCTGTATTTTAGGCTGTTACATAGACTATCTTGTGCTTATTGCTCCCTTAAAGTGGTCAGAAAATAAGTTGTTTAGGAGCAGGGACAAAGCTTTAGCATAAAACACAGCAACAGCAGATGCAATTACATTGAACTAAGAATTATACAAAGCACTTTTTATTAGTGCCCAGTAGATACGATAGGCATTGAAGACAGAAAAATCATGACCAAAGTAACTTATTTCACGATCTCCATTATGTATTCACATACAGATACATTTATACATACACATAATTCTGCACTCACATGCATCTGTGTAAATGAATATATTCCAACTCTCCAATAGTTCTAAACAACATACAGAAATACATGATAATTCATTAACTAGTAATGTATGTGCTACTTGACAATATATAAATTACAAATATTAAAACATTTTTGTTTTAATTTTAATTTATTTTTACCATTAAAAAGCAACATTGTTTGCCTTTTGTTACATAAAGACATTAACTGGTGAACATACCTGCTCTAATTTTATCAGAATCGTAAAACAAGCAAAAAAACCCAAAACCCACCTGACAGTAAAATCGATAATAATGTATCAACAGAACTCACAGGCTGAGATTTTCAAAGCCATGTCAAAGATTAGGATGACCAAATGCTTTAAGAATCTTTCTCCAGTATCATTTTTTTAAGATTAAATGAGACCTTTCTTTTGGGAAGATTGTCTTTTTACTGAGAAAGATCCAACTGCCCCTGCAAAAACAAATTTACATCAAAATTATGGCTAGGTGTAATTTAACAGTGTAACCTTTGAGTTATTGGTGAGCCAGAAATAAGGAAGTTTTGCTCTTACTGGTTAAGAATTGTCTTTCCAATATGAAACTGCTTTTGATTTTTGCCTGATTTCAATAAATCTCTACACACTTTTGTTGAGATGAAACTCAACAGTCTAATTTTCAGAATAAAATAGTTCACTTTGAATTTCATATTTTGTATCTCTTCTAAGTATTAAATCTAATTGTATTTAATTCACCTCAACTGTATCTTTACTTTCTGAAAAGGCTGAATAAACTTCTGCATAGTCTATAACATTACATGTGATTAAACTATGTCTTCTGTAGAAATCCAAGAAATATTTTCTATTTTATTAATAATATGTGATTTCCTGAGATCCTTATATCTTTCTTCTGCCAGAGTTGCATTTCAAGAAAAAGAAATTAAGGGAGAAAAACATTTGTGTATAAGAAACAAGGATAAAACCCCCAATGTCTACAGCATTGTAATGGATAGCATCATATATATATTTTTATGTATTTTTAACATATATGATATACATGTATATTTTGTATATGTGTATTTACATATATGTGTGTATGCACATATATACACATATATACATATGTATATTTTATATATGCACATATATATGTAAATATACATATATAATGTTTGCATACATAACCATATATGCTTATATTTTGTCTGTGTATATGTGTCTTCATACACATGCATGTGCACTTTACTGAAATAGTTTTACCAAAACAGAAAAAGCCATGTCAAAAAAGTTACAGAAATAGAAATTTCAAGTAATGGTAACAAAAAATAATTAAACATATGGGATCGCTCCAGCAGAGTGAAGGACTGAAAAGATTGCAGAAGGAACACAAATGGAAGATGACAGAAAAGAGGCTATACCATAATAAAAGATATTAAAAGCTAAATAATGGTCAACTGTTCCCTTTTCTTCTAATGCCAGCACAAGGAGCTACTAAATAAAACCAAAGAACAAGATTTAAAATTAATGAAAGAAATCTTTCTGACATCACAAATAAACAGTAACAATCCTTGCCTTCTATATCACTTAGATCAAGTGACTGGCCAAATAAATTAAAAATAAGAAAAAGTGAGGCATTTATACAGTTAGAATAACCACAGTTATGGTACATAAACCATTAGGCAAGATTCGTGTATGGGATTAGATACCCATATGTTATGAGCAAACTTTTCTATAATAGGTTATTACAATTGATAATTCTGATTTTCAAAAGTAGATTGAAAGCTGTACATTTTTTCAGAAATAAAAAAAATCACATTCAGTTACATGGAGTTCATTTTAATGGTAAGGACACTAATATTTTAGTATAGTGACTAATAATAGATTAACCAAGTATGACCATAAGAGTGTCTACACAACGATGATTAAATGAGGCAAACATTGTTCAGAATAATCTGACAATACTAGCTCAGCATAAAAGATTAAACAACTAACCTAACCTGTTCATATTATTGCAACCTAGGGGATGCAAGCATTTTCCCACTTTTATTCTGAGTTTGAAAACAGGCATATGAGAAGAGATACATCTAATTTTTAGAAGACATAGGTACCGGATATAATTATCTGGTGAAACACCTTGACAATGCAAATTAACTTCAACACCATCGTTTCTCAGCTTCAGCTTTCACCTAGGGGACTAACAACTAAATGCTATCAGGGCAACGGGGTTGTTATTCCTCCCCATTTCTTTAAAGCCATTCTTAGCTATGACACAGCATAGATCTACTAGTAGCACTGTTAGGTTCTGTGATTTGTTTACAGTTTGCACTGTCCTAATAACTGAACCTGCATCCTGTGTGACCGAGGAGTGACAGAGGCACATACACAATCCATCAATCTCCAGACATCCTCAAGATTTATCCAAGCATGGTTTGCTGTCTGCACTGTGATAAAAAGATGAGCATACCGAAACCCAATTAAAGCACACAGCAATTAACTGGAAGCCTTTAGAAATAAAACTTCAAAAATAAATCATCTGAAGCTGGAAGGAACACTGAGTGTAGCAGCTGTTACAATCTACATTATTATTAAACCCTTTAGCACTGAGAGTTTGTCAAGATGGCAATGAGATACATGAGATTTACTACTTAGCTGTAATAGACATTTTAAAGATCCAAGGAGTTAAGAATGGGACACTTTCATATCTACCAGCATGCCCAGGAATTGAGGAAAATATCCCATTTCATATAATTCTTTCAAGTTATTTAAAATAGTGTATTTTCATTACTGCAAATGTCATTTATTTTTGTTGCGCTTTTTTCCAGAAACGTTTACAGGTGCCATCTATTTGAATGGACTCTTTTTCCATAAACTGTTTAAAAAGCTGGAGGACATGGATACGGCTTTCTAGACCTCTGATATTATGTGTCTGTGCACGCGTGTCCATGTGCGTGTGTGTAAGTGGTTGGAGGAGGTCAGCCAGTCTAAGCAGGAACCCGTACAACAATTCTCTAGTTCCAGAGATGCTAAAGTTACATCTATTGAAAAGTGACCCAGAAAGAAAAATGAACCTTTCCCTGCCTACATCATCTAGCACTAAAGCCTCATTCTTTTTCCTCACCACCACCTTCCTAGAACGTAGGAAATATTCCTTACCCCTACAGCAGTAAATAACCTCCACAGAAAGTGACAGACACAACTAATGCCCTCCCCTATCATTCCTAAATATTTTATTTCAGGTTAAAAAAAAAAGTAAAGAAAAAATGTAATAGTTAGAAAGATTTTTAATATTCCTACACTAGGTACATTATTATGTTGTAGGGCCCTCCTTCCTTCCTTTCCTTTTTCTAGCTTGCACTATAATATGCTTCCCCAAATATTTAGATACTAACAGAACCACACTTGATATTTGCTTCTTATCCCATGCTCCTTTTTACTGAAGAACTGAACCATCAATAATGTAAAACAAACAGTTAAAAAAAATTTCATAAACATAGGCTATTAATGTCAAACATTTTCAAACCTTTCCATGAACATTTGCCATTCATAAAAAATATATAAATAGAAGTTTGATTCACACCAAAACCTGAAGAATTATTTTTATTTACAAAAATACACATCTTCGAATGCTAAATGAAATAATTCAATAATTTTTTAAATGAAGCCCTCTTCACAGACTCTTGACAAAGAAAACCAGACAACAGCAGTTAAAAAACCCAAAATCATCCAATGCAGGTACTACAGTTACATATCCATATTTAAAATCTGCCCAAGCAATTCTGTTCTTCAGAAGGAATCACTGCATAGTAATTAATTTGACTTTCTGTGGCTGCAAAGGGAACATTTCTTCTCGTAACAGCTCTAAACCCAGCAGGTCTATAGAACATCAGTGGACCGTGGTTTTTAGTTTGATTAAACTGCGTGAGCCCCATACTGCTGGGGCTCACTAACGATAAGACTTGTAAAATGTACATCCATGTAAAATGAAAGCAATGTGATTTGTTTGGAGGCAAACCAGCTTTCAAATGTAAAATGATGAAAGAGCAGTTTTACTCCTTGAAAAGATCATACTTGCTTTTTTTAATGTACATATACATCCTTAAATCAATTGCTAAAATTCTCAAAAATATATAATTATGTTGTTCAGAGTGTTAAGCAATTATTGCCAGTTTCAAGGCTTTGCTACTATAACATGCCTAAGGCAAATACTCTATGCATTCATGAATATTGGAAAGAGTAAGTCATAAATCTATAATCTGAACATAATCATCTTTCAAGCTGCCTCTAGTCTAGGGGGTTTTAACTCTAGTAGTAACATATATTTCATTCAGAGACTGCTGATTTTATTTGCCTCCCTCCAATTTCAGAGTTTGTACAGTATTTCTACTTGTAATCATCCATCCACCTAATACTTTCTAAATTAATAAAGGCTACCAAGGAATGGAGAATGACAAGGACACTGTGTGTCCAGTGTTGTTCATCCTCAGTGATGTAACTGCAATGGAGATTTTGTCTTGTCCTTCAAGAGTGCACAGGGTACAAACCATACTTTTGGCTGCATCGAATAACAAATTACCAGGAGAAGAACGAATGTTTCTATATCATTAGAGCAATTTAAGTTTGTCAAACAGAGGCAATATTAGACAAATTTATCCATTCAAATGCCATCCCAAGCACAAATAACAAATCCTAGAGCTCTAGTTTAGAGATGGCTGCATTATACTCTTCCAGAGGAAGACAGGGCTGTTCTTTTCTCGTGTACATTAGCTCTTAGAGATACTCCCTCTTAGCGCCAAACTTCAGGACATCCTGTATGGACCATCCATCTTGCTTACAGCTTAGGTTTGTAACCAAGCATTTTTTCTTTCGTCCTTCTTGAAGAATTAATATTTAGTATTAACAGTTGATGGAAAAGGAAGAAGGGAAGGAAGGCTGGAAGGAAGGAGGGAACAAACAAAACAGACAGCATTAACCACATAAACTTTCCTTTCTTCTATCAGTGGATATCCTTTTCCCCAGAGACAAAGCAGCCCAGGAAAGGAAGCCGATGGCAACGGGAGGGGGGGAATCTGCAATGCTTCCAACTGGGAGCCACTGCCAAGACAGCATGCCTTGTGCCTTAGGTTGGTAAACAATATAGTTAGATAGATAGCAATTGCAATCTTTTTCTTATGCTTCTCTCCAAATGGTGACACCAAGAACAGAGATGTTCTCCTGAAGTTTTCTTCTGCTCCAAAATCACTCAATTAATGGGAAACTCAAAAAGCCAAGTCCATGTCATGTCTCAGCCTGAACGTAGAGAAACGAGTGCAGGAATTTTCCATTAATATAGTGAATAAGGATGCTAATGCTTTGGTAAAGAGAGACAATTACAAAGCAAACAGCTGTGTGCTGTCATCCATGTGATCTTCAGAGGACCTAGGAACTGCTTTATATTACCCAGTTTCTCAGTGTATTATTCATGAGGTACTTTCTTCCATCTAGTCTCAAATGAAATTCTGTAAACATGAAGAACAGTTATGCCTGAAAGACTCATCTCTCGTAAGCCAAGGATCACATACAGTATGAAACACCTAGACATTTATGGGAACCTCAATGATTTATAATAATTTCATCGTTATCTTTCATACTGCACACATGAAGACCCTCCCTGAACTTGGACAAGCTCAAGAGTTTAACCCAGCCAATGACCGTGATACACTGGATCTTAGTATTTTTATCCACCACTGTAAAACAAGCAAACAAACAAACAAACACACCAACCCAAAAGCCCAACCTGGAATTGAGTTTGCTATGCTACATACATCACATGGCGCAATCTATTGTCTTGAGGAATTTCCAGATTTGATGGTTGCTATAGCCAGTAAGCCAAGGTACAATTTGAAGTAAAAATATCTAACTCATTGAGAGCAGGCACGGATTAATACTTTATGAACACCATGACCTGAGTGAATCAGATTGCATTTCAGATTCAAAGCAAGAATAAACCACAAATAGAAAAGAAAGAACTGTGGCCAAATCAAAAGCACATAGTAGTTCTCTTCTGTGAGGAGAGTAGTTTTCCTCTGTGTGCTAAATCTGCTCTGCCACACACAGTTTCAGCTGCCTCTCTAGGCCACGTGAATAAATACCTTAAGCTGCAATATACACTAGCTATATATTTCATCCACTATGTGAAAAGGAAAATAAAACTGGACTAGAAGAATTTTTTAAGTCTGCCTCTTCCATTTACTGATTGTTTTCAAGTGAACAGTAAGTACTTTCAAACTAGTATTCTTGGATCCTTATGATCTTTATGAATTTCTTACACGTCCACCATTCTCACTATCATGAACAGGAGTTAACAGTATGCCTAGAAGGTAAAGATTTAGTTATCAAATGGTGTAATACAAAGAAATGCTCAGGCTTCAAAAGTCAGAGAAAAATCCTAGTTTTGAAAACCTGATTTTGACCATTAATAGTAATCAGGTCCAAGGATATTAAAAAAAAAAAAAAAAAGAATGCACAGGGGTGGAAGGAAAGCTGATTTTTAAAGATCTCAATGACTCTTTAGTGGTTAAACATTGGTACAGGCTGCCCAGGGAAGTGGTTGAGTCACCATCCCTGGAAGTATTTAAAAGACGGGTAGATGAGGCGCTTAGGGACATGGTTTAGTAGGCATGGTGGTGTTGGGTTGACGGTTGGACTCGATGATCTTGGAGGTCTCTTCCAACCTTAATGATTCTATGATTCTATGATTCTATGACTCAGGTTAAGAGTTTTGGCTTGGGCTCCTCAGAACAGAATGTGTTGGTCCTCTGGGATAAATTATGCATGGCCTGCTCCTGTTTGTGGATTTGCAGAACTCCAGAAAGTCCCAGAGGGAATGTGTGCTTACAGGTTACAGCAGGAAGTGCTAGAAAATGGGGAATGAGTTAATAATAAATTGTCATTCAGGTTGGACAGAAGGTAAGCATGAAAGAAAGCAAAGAATAAGTATGTGTTCTTGGGGCTTTTCTTAAAAAAGAAAAAGTATGTGGCAGAAAACAAAGCTAAGCACACATGAGAGATAAAGAACTCGGAAGTCTGTTAAGTGGCATTTTTTATGAAGCAAGGTTTCAGAAATGAAGAACTATTTAGGATTCAGTTCTTAATCTAGTATTAGACAAGGACTACTTTCACTAAATGTTAATAGAAATACTCAATAATAAAGATGAGGGGATAGAAAGGAAGAGTAATTCTTGATTTCTACATCCATTTTTTATGAGTAAAACCTTTCATTAGAATGACAGCCTAGTACAAGAACAATAAAGATGCATTCTTTGTGTATTATAGGGTCAAAATCTGTAAATCTAGTTGTTGGGGGTTTTTTTATTATTTTCTGTATGTCTTAATTTTTTTTTTTTTTCTAATACTATTCTATACTTCTTTTATCATGCTCATTTTAAGCTAAGAAAAGTCTGTCCTAGTATATGCTTTCAGGTTTAACCTTTTTTTTTTTTCTTGCCAACTGATAGTGTTTTTCTTCTACGGATTGAGACAGTGGCATACATTGGTTAGAGAACACAATATAATGTCAGTAAGAAGACTGAGAAATCAGAAAGCAATAGAGAAATCATGGAATTTCTCAAACAAAAATGCAAAATAACCACAAATGTTATCTCTAATATTCTAAAAAAGGAAGGAATATTTTGGAAGCCTGATTTCAGTTTTGTTGGAATACTGATTCCATGATGAATTCTTACAACTAAAAGTTGTATTAGGTCAAATCATTAAACATGCAACATTCTACCTAAACAGAACAGGGTATCTTTCAAAACTTGCCGCCATAAGTTAACACAAAGAGTTATAGCCTTCTATTTAAAGACAAACGCACATGGCCAACTGGTAGAACAAGTATTGAAAACAAAGTTGTAATTCTAAAAATATATCTAATGTATCTAAAAGGCTGTTTTTCCTCATCAGAATTTTCTGTTTAGTCAAACTTATTTCTTGCCCAATACTTCTAGTTCATTCTCTCTTCTCATTATTGGTTCAATAGCTCCCAATGTACTTTCTCAATACCTTATTAAACAAATGTTTATGGAATTTACAATGCAGTGATCCAAGAGTTACATTATACATACTGCATACCTCCACAAAAAACCTCTGGAAGCTTAAGCTAACAAAAACATCTATTCATTTGACTTCTGCAGTTATCTGTTGTTAACTGTCCTGACAGCCTTCCTCACATTATTTTTAACACAACCCACTTACTTCCTGAGCTTACTGGAATCTATATACATATTGTCGCACGCACAAGTGAACTACTGGAGAGGAAAATTAAATATTTTCTCATTCTTCCCAAAACAGAAGCAAAAGCAGGGAGAAAACTAAATATTACTTTCTTTGAGACCACATCTGCTGATATTCAGCTGCTTATTCTCTCATGCACAGCTATTTTCAAAGGCAGGGGTTGAATATTACGTTCATCATAATAGAAATATTCCCTCCTCAGTAACTGTTTTGCAATTCATGTTATAGCATTTAAGAGTTACATTTGTATATCTAGGGGAAAACTTGGGGCAGAACAAGGGTCCAACTTATAGTAAATGATTTTTGATTTTTATTTGCTCTCCTACTTATCTGCTGTAAGTAGCCACTGAGGATCAAGGGACAATGCAAAATTTGTAACATTTTGATGTGAAATAAAGGGCCAGGGAAATGTAAGAAAAAGCAGAAGCAGACATGTGATGAGAAGTTCAATTTAAACTGAGAAATAACACAACACATTCACGAGGCAGCCCAGAATGCCATAGCTTTAATATCAGCATGGAGTATGTATCCAAAGGAGGTGGGGCATTATGAGAAATTAAATTAATAGGTGTGACATTAAAGAACTGGTTTAGCAAAGTTCAAAGAGAAAGCTAGGTAATTTCAATAGGATTTGAAAAATAAGTCTTAGGAAGTAGATGAAATTACTGAATCTATTTTATAGATAAGTGCGGTTAATTGGTGGATGTTTTCAAAGGATTTGCTATTGCTGCATCTTTCAGATGTAGAGGGGTCACAACAGGGAGAAAATAAAGTTCTGAGAACATGCTAGGATGAAGGCAACCAGTGTGGTATGGCTTGAAAGGAGATTAATATTTAGAAACCTGTGAAAAATATTAAGAAGTAACTTAAAGACAATGTAATCAGATTTGAATGCTAAAAGAATAAAAATTGTGTGGGGTAATATTTGCCTTCAAATAGGAGCCAAATGCTTATTAGAGTTGCATTCTCAAATAAAGGAGTTTGAATTTCCTTGAGAATGGAATTAAAAGCTGGCAACATCTGTTACTATAATTATTGCTTATTACCTGTACTACAATAGTGCCTGAAGCCCCAATTAAAGTTCATTCCCCATTATGCCAAATACTTATAAATACATGATAAAAATCACAATCCAAAGACTACCGAAGGAAGTAGATAAACAGGGGAAGAATTGTGATCTCTCTTGTATGCTTAGGGAATGAAGAGACAGAGGTTAACTGCTTACTCCATGTTGAAAAGTGGGATTTAGATGCCTAAATTACTGAGATGCTTAAGAAAATTGTACCTGGGATTGCGAATGAGGAAACAATACAATACAGGGGAAAAATTATTCACTGTGATTTATTTCCCAGCTGTTGAGATTGCATTAATACAGTGGCTGGATTTTTCTCTTTCACTTCTGAAAGCAAGATTACAAAGTATTTCCCTGCTGATCGTGAACTGGGTCACAGAAGGAAGAAGGGGTCAGGTTTAAAATATCCCTGTGTATGAGGGATTAAAATCAGGCTATTACGCTTGTGTTTGACAAGCATTCTAGGTGCACAAGAGGCAAGTTTGCAACATAACTTGCAGGAAGCCTCCAAAATTTGAGGAAAACTGTCATTTAATAACCAAGTAAGTATAGCTATACAAAGAGGCCTTTAAGAAAGCCAACTTGGGCAAATTTCAGAAGCCAAGAGAATGAAATTAGTCTTCACTTACCCCCTATCACAACAGATCATTAGGCAGTGTAACAGGTAACATAGAAGAGCTCCATCAAGCCAGATAGCAAATAGAAATTATCTAGAAGTTATCCACAAATACTGCTATTACATGGAGGCAGTTGTCGAAACACATATTTTTGAGGAAGTATCCCATCAGTTCCTAAAAAGGGAGACTTCTTTAGAAGTAGGAAGTAGGAAAAATTAATTTAGGAGAAAAAGAAAATGTATGTTTTCTAAAGCAACTAACTTTATTTTGGAAGTGTCTAAGTGTTTTTAAAATGCCTGTGCTCTTTGTTAAGCAAAACCACATTGGTTACTAGAAGCCTAAAATATCTTTTAAATGAGGACAGAGCTCCTAACACATGGACTGCTGAAGGTGATTGGGCACTAACTGAGATTTTCAATGTACTATATCTCCTAATTTGATCAGGGATGGTTAGATCCTAAATATATACATATTAAGTTCTGTCTGCACTTCTAACAAGCCAAGTCGAAAATCTCAGATCCTCAAAAGGAACTATATGTAGTGATGATGGGCCAAATTTTTTTTTTTCTCCTGCCAGACCTGTGAAGGGACTTCATGAACCAGAGCTGGATGCCTCAGTACAGTGTAAAATGAACAGAAATATGGGTGCCCAGGGGTAGGATTCACAGTGATCAGCTTCCTAAATGGGGAAATGTATAAGCCAGCCAACAAAAAATTTCGTAGATAGAAATGATCAGCAATGTTGCCTCCCTCTTTTAGGTGCCTAAGTGCAGCCCAAATTATATGCTTATGTGAAAGTGGGATTCACAGCCTGGAATCCCATCTGCACTTAAACTCCTTTGATTATGGAAAATTGGTTCACTCTTTTCACTTAAAACCTGTCTGTCAAAAGAGCAGGAGGAGAAAGGAATGTTAAAATAGACTAGAGATCACAGTAGTTTCTAAGGAAACCAAAGTCAATGCCCTCCTCATGCAAAATGAGCTGAAATTCATACCTCTCACCTCCCACAGGAGTGCCCTTTCCACTAGTCACCTAGGGCTAGGGCTAGGCCTAGGGCTAAGACACACATCAAATATAGCAAGTACAAAGCAGATCTTGTAGGGTAACTGTCCAGGTACATACCCTCTAATCCCATTATAAAATCCTTTGAGGCTATAATCCTATCGTTTTGAGGTAATCATTTGAGAAAAAGCTATGTCTGCTACTGTTGTACCACTCAAATTTCAAATAAAAGCAAAGATTAAAGAAAGGCTAACGACACACAGAAACGGATCAAACAGTGGGGAAAAAAGTGGGAATGCTGCACACCCCCAATAAAATCACTTCAGTAGCACAGGAGATGTAACTGAAATGTTATTCTTAGAAGATCATTCAGACTAAAAATGAAAAAAAAACCAACCAACCAAACAACCTAGAAGAAAAATAAAAACAAAATAAAACCATGACAAATAACAATAGGACATTTTTGCCAGAAACAAAAGTGCTCAAAGCACTGGGACGAGAGATATTTGTGACCTCTTTTAGAATAAGAATATATGCTGATAGAGTTATTTACTGTTAAATTAATAACTGAGACACTGAAGCTGGAACAAAGCTGAAAAACCTTACATTCTACTGTAGACAAATTAAACATTCCTTTATCAAAAATTAAATTGCATATTTAATATGGAAAACCAGTTTTAAAAGTAGTTGAAATGAACAGGTCTACCTTAAAAGAAATGCTTCTGTTACAATTGCACATACCCTGTGTAGGGTTGTGATCAAATCATTAATTTCTAGAGCAGCAGCAGAAGAAATGCACATGTTGAAGTTAAACGAATAAAAACAAGAACAGATGTTCCAAGATGCCGGGCATACAAAGAAATATGAAGATGAGAGGGGGACCATGAGGATGTGGAAAGTACCAAAAGCTAGGAGAGAAATACAATAAAGCAAGGTATGAGAGCAGTACAGAATATGGAGGAAAAAAAAAAAAATTGGAAACAAGAACCTTAAAAGTTAATCATGATGATAACTAACAGACTCTGTGGGTTGATGGTAAATGTCATACCCCTACAAGTATCATCAGCTATGCATTAATAACTGCTGGTCCCAAAAAGCAGACAAATGCTAACCCACTTACACCCAAAACAAATACTTGAAAAATTAAATATTTCAGCCTGAATAAAACTTAGAGCAGATGATTTGCAGCAGCTTGAGGGAAGAGGTGGGGACTGCAGCCTGAGGAAGGCGCTCAGTCTCTGTGCATTCGCTCAGAATGACAGTTGCACATCTGTAAGTGATTGCAGTAAGTGCCAGTTTTGTTTCCCAAGCGTGGAGTGTTTGTGTGTTAAACCCAGAACCCAATAACTGGAACAGAATTTGCTGCAAGACCATGAGTGTGAAACGCCACAGCATTGCTTAGATATAAGCAATGTCGCTACTTATGTAGCAGTCACTAAGTTTAGACTAGGACCTATGAAATTCACTGGACTTTTCCTCACCTTTATATGCCTTTTATCCTATTTTCTGCTGTATGTCAGCCCCAGGTCTATTCTGTTCTTGCCTCTCGAATTTTCTTACATTCCTTGGAAAGCAACCTACTTCCTTAGAAAGCCAGCTTACCCGTACATGTCTCTTTAATGACTAGGCTCTTAAATACAAAACTAGCAGGGACTGTAAATAGCACCTGCCAGTTATTGAGTGATAAGATGCTGCACATAAAGCAAAGGTAAGTTCAATGCGAATATGTTCTGAGAGTCAGGAAATATATTTTTTAGCAAGAGACAAGCACCGTTTTCTATCCTCCTAGTACTGGGTGCCAGATCTGGCATTTGCTTCGAATGGGTTGAAATATGACAAACTGCCTTATGGAAACAGCCACACATACAAGACCTTCAGTAATTACAACATGCAAAGTGTGCCTAGAAATTTCTGATTAATAATCACATTAGTGTGTTACATTCTGTTTTCAAAGCTAATTTGCCAGCATTGTTACAGCACTTATTGTACATTGTTGAATGCTGATTACTGAGTTAATCCATATCACAGTAACCTGACATCTGAAGCACCCTGACAACAGCTGCACCAATACCCATTAACTAGCTTGCATGTGCAGTTTTCTATCATAACCAGGAGGGCACAATTCAAGGTCATTATATTACAGTTACTTGAACCACAGATAAGAAATAAAAAATAATGTTTCAAAAGCAATGAAGAATGGAATGAATATTATACTTAAATGTAAGCAAAAGTTTTACTTCACTCTAAAAGTACATGAAGGTAGTTCATATTGTTAAATATTGTACTTAGCTTAATATATGAGTAAATGTCTCTCTTATTATTGACTGTGGGTGTCTCAGTTACTGAGTATGTATGTTTAGTTTGGCATTTTTAACCTAAAGGAAGCTTAGAGGTGGTGGCTGATACTTCTACCAGAGAAGAAAGTAGGTGTACAAGATCTGCATGAGTGTATTTGCCCATACAAACATAGGACAGTATAAGATAGCTCCATCTCCACTCTCAGCGTGTGGGCACGAGGTGTATTCAGACTGTGCCAAGCAGTATTAGGTACCCTGCCAGTTTGTGTCCTGGCTGCTTGAAATGTTGCTTCAAAGTGAACTACAACCCTCTTTGCTTCTAGCAGAACAGGTATACCACTGGGGACACCGAGAGCCTTTCTCACCTGACCTGAAATGACAGGTTATTTTCTGGTTTGTTTGGAAATAAAGAATCAGTAACCCAAACGTTATACAGTGTTGTTTACAGCAAGAAACTACTCAATAAATATGAATGTTCATTAAAACCAGGCAGATCTCTGTAGATATTTATCCCATTGTCTCCGTCCTCACTTATTTTACATGCTCTAAACTGATAAGAAATCATTAAACCAGAATAAAGATCTTATATTTGAATATGTATATTTATAAGCTTCTTGCAGAGCTGTTACTGCTATAACACTTGGAATACGGATGCTATTCAGTTTCGGGTCTTTTTGAAATTTTTCCTCATCTTCACCAATTTAATTTCATTTACAATTAATGTAATTTGTATTTAGATAAGAAAATAATTGTTTTGCCCTTTTTAGATCTTATTATGAAATAACATTGCTGAAGAACTAATGATAGATGGCGCTACTAAAAGATCAAAATAAAGCAGCAAATCAGACACTGAATCTGCAAGTTTAAAGCCATCATTTGTTATAAATGTTAGTGTTACTGATGAAGCTTCTAAGATCACAATAATAAATACACATTAAGAAATTCCATCTGTTTCAAAATGTTATATATTACTGTGCAGTATGTAGACAAAAATATAATTAAATAACTATCAGAAAAAAAGTGAGAGTTTGTAAAAAAAAAAATTAAAAAATGCATAATCCTTGGAAAAAAATAAGACAAGACATTCAAAAAAAGTATTTAGTTTCCAGCAAGAAACCCAAAAAATAGTTAATATGTTGCAGTGAGAGCTGGCTAAGATATTATCATCAAAACTCTCTTTTGTGAATTACTAAACATTCTTAGCAAAAACTTGTTCAGAACATTTATTTTTTTAACAAAACATCTATCAAGAAAAATTTTGCAAGTTCTCAATGGAGTTTTTTCACAAAAAGTTCAGCAATTAAAAACTTTGAATTGCCTGTCAAATGCTTCAGCTGGAATGTTTGGGACCTAGTGTGCATGGAACCTAAAAAGAATTTGCAGGTCCCCCTACCACTCACAGGTAAATGTTTTGAAACTAAAATAGTTATTTTGGGCAGAGCTCTTTTCCTGATAAAATATTTCTAAGGATTTCTCCAAGTAAGGAGGACAAGAAAAAAAATAAAATCTCAAAGACTTTTGATTGAAGTGCAAACCAGCTTTTATCCAATACTAATTGCAACAATGAAAAATTTCATTTGGCTTCTGGAATTCTTTTTTTTTTTTTCCCAGATAGTTAACAATTACATCTGTTCTGTTGAACAGAAACTTACTTAATTATTTTTTTATCTCATTTCCCTTAGATGGAATTAAAAGAAACCCCAAACCAAAACCTCTCTTATGTTGCCCAGTTTTTACTTGATGCAGCATTTTCTGGATAAAACATCTTTAACAAAAAAAGTTACAAAAATATCTCGAGTGCTGCCTGTGAAATGATAATACTACCGCCCCCTCGACTCTTCCAACTTTTCATCCTGTGAAATTATTTTACCCGCATTGCACATTATTATCAGTCCTATAGAGTAGAGCTTTGCTTTGCAAAGAGAAATATCCAAAGGTACTGTATTTTCTCACACAGCTGAAAAATCAGCATTCTGAGAGTACACACCAGACCTTATGCGCTGCTTCTATAGCACACACATTCTCTTTCTGTGCCTTTTTTCCTTTCCTAGTGTTTGATAGATAAGGGATCCTGCAAAATTTATGGCTTAGTCTTCCTCTGAAAGCTGTTGCAGTGGTACCTTACAGATTTATGTCCTGAAAGATCTGCATAGCAACCTCCCATCCCGCTTTGAAAGGACAAAGTTTAGTAAGTTTTCTGCAGCTTCTCTGACCTTCTCTGTCCATTCCTTCTGTGCAAACAATTCATCTTCTTCGGTGCAGTCTGCAAGCAGAGCTCTATTGAGCCAGTTGACTGGTGTCAAGGATTTCCCTAGCTGGCTACCCCTTTGCTCTTTCCTCCGTGCTGTCACAGCAGAGAAATGACTGTGTGGCAGGCTAAAGCTGATATGTTGTGATGAAGGGTACAAATAGAGCAGGAACGAAAAAAAGATAGTGTGTTTGTGTGTAGATTTTGGGGAAGGGAAAACCCTGACTGTTTGTAACATATAAAAGGCCATTTTTGCGTTGTGCAAATTAAATGTTTTGCTGTACCCAAAATTATACTATGGCAATGGATTATTACAAACTTTGAAATAATTTTATATCTTTGTGGGTCTTGCCAGGTTTTAAAAGGATTATAAAACTGTTTTTTCAACAAAACTAGATTACCTTGTTTGCATAGCATGGCATTATAGTTGTTGGTGAAATATACTGCAAATAACAAAGACAGAAAAGGCTTTCTCTCTACTTTAGAGAAAGTATATTAATTACATCAGATATAAAAGGTGGTTGAATCTGGGACCAAATCAACTCTCAGCTTAAAGAGCAATAGACTGAAAGGGTCATGCCACTACAATTAGGGCTCTATTTTAATAAACTGGAAAGATTAGATATGTTTAAGGTATATATGGTCTCTTTTTTGCATGTATGGCAAATTATGGAAAATTTGGAACAATCTGTACATTGTTTTAAAAACAAAAACCCCACCACCGTCCCCAAAAGAGATGTCATACAAGATGGTTAATGTAAAGAACTAATAAATCACCAGTAACAGTAACATAACTGTAAGTCCTTAGGATTACAAAAGGTTAAAGATTTCAAAGACTTTTATAGGTCAAGGAGTCAGATCCTTCCTATGACATTATACTGCTTTCTGAAATTAAGTAAATTTACAATACAGCTATAAAACTGCAGTTCTGAAGTTTTAGAGTATTAACAGTGAAAACGCTATTCAGATACTCCTGAGAACGCTCTTCTCTCTAGACATTCTATACTGTTCCCCATACCTCCCTGCTATATCTTTTCCTAATATTAAAATTAATGTGCATATACATGCTATTGATATGTATATTAATATGCATATACCTACCATCCAAATTTAAACTGAGAGTAAATATTATCTAATAATATTAGGCGCTGACTTCTAATGATTTAGACCAGACCAGGACACAGCAGTAATACTGCAGGTATACCTTGTACGTGCTACTGTGTTGACTCGGTATGCTGGAGCTGTATCACACTTCATCTCCCCTGTATGTGGGATGACAAGTATAGGTGGGAAGAAGTGCAGGAGCTGAGGAGGGTCAGGACGGCAGAGCCGCAGTCAGCAGCATGGATCAAAAGGACAGTGTCGTACAGTAACAGAATGGTTGCAGTCAGATGCAATAGCCCATCAGTCAGCATCAGACAGGATGAAGCATCACCATAGCAAGGTCCCACACAGTACAAGACGGGAAGAACTAGCTGTCAACACTTGCTAAGTTCAGGAACCATGTGCTAATTAAAATGACTAAGGAATGAATCACTATCCATTAAATCCTCCTGGTGATGCTTAAGATTGGAAAAGCAAAACAAGAACAACAACAAAAATGAGCACCCACGTGAATTCAATATCTTAACCATTGTCATTCTGCAGAGAAATCAAAGCAGTTTTCAAGCTGATGCAAAATGTAAATAATTTTTCCCCATGTAATTCACATTTATATGGGGATTTATAAGATCATAGCTATTATTTTAATTATATGTCCAAATTAGACAAAGCCTAGCAAAACATTTTGTCAAACTGAGCATCAAAAAACTGAAAATGCTGGCCAGTTGGATGCATAAACGTACAGCTAATGTGGCTGGAAACTAAGGATAAATTCCAGGAGATACATTTCAAAAACATTTTAACATGAGAATTGCAAACAAAATACAATGGACAGTCCTCATTCGATGTCCATAACCACTGGGACAGATATACTTTTTCTTCAGTGGAACTGCATGAAGGTGTCTTCTCCAGCACTCCTTCACTCTTACCTCTGCCTGCCCTTCAGAGTGCCATCCACGCAGTTTTCCCAGCAAAACAGCCTGTAGGGCACTCTTCCAGCACAGTCACTAAAATAATTTTGTTGAACTCACACACGCACACACACACAAACATACTACTAAAAACACTTTGTAGATTTACTTTTAACTTGGTTCATTTCAGTGACCTGCAGCACAGTCCCACAAACAGCTACATGGGTAAAAAACAGAGGGATGGCAAACTGTAAATGCAGCAGGAAAGAGTAGTCCTGAGTCAGAGTCAGGGTAAGAATTCTTTTTTTTAAAAGAAGTTTTTTAACCCAAGTTTATCACCAAAGAAAATATAACGCATAACTACATTTTGGGAATATATGCTTGTAATCATGTAACAGTCAGATACACTGGGGAAAAATCCACTGACTCTATTGGCCTAGGAAGTGCAACATCAGGTTCTTGAAGAGAGGAATAATGGATTCATATAAATCCCTTCCTCTCCCCTATCCCACACTTTATTTACCAGCTTCTGCAGTATTTTATATAGAAAGTGCATTATTATCTTTTGTATTATTTACAGCACTGAATCTTTAAATGCTTATACATTTGTTTAATATTATGTGCCTTGAAAAAAAACAGTTAATATCTGTGTCATTACATAGAGGCTAAAATACAATTGAAAGGAAATCTCTTCAGTGAAGCCTTTATAAACACGTTCAATCTGTGGGATGGGGCCTCAACCCCTGGACAGCTAACCTTGAAGAAAGGACCAGAGCACCAAGCAGAGAGCATTACTTTTCTGTTGTAAGTTAAGAAAGACTCCCCGATAAAGAAATTGTGTACACAGCTGGAAGAGCTCCTCTGGAAATCCTTGTGCAGCATATGTACCATGGATGGTGCCATGTCGTATAACACTAAAAAGGTACTAGGTTGTGTCAGTTCACCAGGTTAGCCTAAAGGGAATGCTACAACTCAGACTGGCCTTCAGGACCATCTATGTTATACTTCTGCCCCCAAGCTGCAGACCCCAATTCACTAGTGTTTAAAGTGAACCAAATTCTATTAATTTCTCTATATTTGAACCATTTCAGCAGAAAACGGGAAATAAAGGCGAGCTAAAAGAGTGAATCACATTTAAAGTAGCACCATCAACTAGATCTTCAAACACACTTATTTACATACTAGCCAGATTCTTATTACTAGCTCCAGCTGCTTGGCCTTACCCTGGCAATCACAAGATTACAGAAACAGCATGTCTCATCTCATTTCATCCACCAGATATAAACAACCTAACACTGTTCATGACCTGGATCTACAACTGTACTAAGAAGTGTGGCCAAGCTGAAATGGAAAGCATAAACAGAAACACAAGTTTATAAATAACTAAAACTTAACAATTACAGAACTTTATGGATATATTAAATATCCACTGAATCCTGGAAGTGTTAACAATAACCTCAGCTATGCACTACTATTTTCTTAAATGTAATGCCATGTAATAATGACAAACACTTTCAGAAACATTTTATATGGAAATACATGAAACTTACCTTCAATCTTGATTTTTTTTTTTTGTCAGCTATCTATTACTGTTATACTTTAATCTAGTAAAGAAACATAAATGTACCACTAGTATGTTGGATCTCTGATACCACAAAGTATTTTAAATTGATCAAACATTTTTACCCTTCATGTGTGCTGCCACAAGCCTTTTATGTGGTTTACTAAGGCAATCCATCTGGAAGTAAGATACTCAATAAATGATTATATTTACATCTCTTTCTTGAAAAGTATTCGTTCTCTTTGTGTAAATATTAGCATGACATGTCTGTTATATCACCATCCTCAATTACAACAAAAGTTATTTGAGATGTAAGATATGAGAAAGAAAACTAGCTACCAGGTATGTTTTAGCAAGAATGTGAAAATGCATGTCTATCTCTTAAAGGGTAAGTGGATAATTTATAGACAATTAATTAGAAAAGAGACAGCAAGGAAAAGAGTGTAAAATAGCATAAGAAAGAACTGATAAAAAGCCCTTTACAGACAGGAAATTCTTAACATAACCAGTTTTCCTTTTAAGGTTGAACAACTTGTCTTGGTCCTTTCTCAACATACTCACTTTCAACATTTTTGATTTTTAATCTAAAGATTAGAGGACAGAGTAGATGTTTTTTCCTAATGAGTAAGTGCATTTATACTGCATTTCATAGTGTGTGTAACTTTAAAGTACATGTTTATTTACATTTAAAACAACACAAATCAAAGTTTTGTGTGTAGATTTGGCTGTTTCACATATATTATTAATCAATAAGAAAAATAAACACATTATCATTTCATGTTATTCTTTTTTAGGTACTTGGATGACATTTTTCCTCGTTAGACATGATACATTTGTTAAGTAGTTAGTGTGTAAATACAACTATCTAATTTTGTCTTATTCTCTGTGCAGCTATTTACATTCTAATTACAATGAAAAATGCAAAAAACTTTAGTCTCTCTTTCTCTCTCTGCTCTCTCTCCATCTTCAGAACTAGATCTAATGCACCTGTCTGTCATAGCAGAAGATAATAAGCAACTCACTATCAGATATCTGTTTCTTTAAATTCTAAAAAGGTACAGTGTTATCATATATTCAGTGAAATACTGCCCACTTTTAATGAATCACACCTTCCTAAAGGAAAACTAGATGTTTCAAGGAAGAGAACAAAACCTTTTCTGTAGAAGTATGTCATTGTCCCTTAGATTTTTCCTGTCACTTTCTCATCCTCTCTTTTTTCTTTTCTCTTTATTTGAGGCTACACTACTTGCCTTCAAAAATATATTAACAAAGACCAACTGGAGATATCCAACTGTAGTTTTTAAACTGACAATCACCATTTCCTTTTAAAACAGGGGCTAGGGGATTGTTTCCACATAAAGTGCGTTTAATAGACTCGTCTATTGTTGTAAGAACACAGTCTTGATGCAACGATGACATTTGACTCCGCATATTTTAAGTATAGAGACCTCAATTCACCAAGTCCTCAAGCATGGAGTTAGGCACCTTCCTTCATCCCACTGCTTGACAGTTAAGTCTGTGATTAAGTACTTCACTCTAACTATAGCCAAGGAGAGCAGCTGGAAGGTTGCAAATAACTAACAGTTGCAAATGAAACCAAGTATTTTCCAGAGACAAAGCTGATTAATTTCTGTTTCTGACTGCTTCACCAACTACTCTAAGCTGTGTTTCTTTACAACAAAAAGGAAACATCAGTTTGGTTTTTATTCACTGAATGAAAACACTTTGTATGGAATACAGCAGGAAATGCCATGAAAATAAGAATGCCATTTTAAGTTAACAACATTATCTTTCAAAATCTTGTTCAGGGTCATTACAACTTTTACCAGATCTTGTCTGAAGGCTCAGCTCTAATTCAAAAGGTATTTGCAAAACTGAGTTTTATCTATGTTAGAATAAATAAGTTTAACATATCAGAAGAGTCATATTCAGTCATATAAGAAAAGATATGACTGAAAAAACAGAACCATTTTTCACCCAAAACTTCAGTTCTATCCATATTAAAATATATTGATACATTGGTTTGTTTAATAGTCTTTTGGACACTAGGAAAATTCTGAAAACATGGAAACAAATCACTGATATTTTCTGAGAAAAAAAATACTTTTTTATATGGCTTTTGCTTTAGATTCATAACAAACCATTTTAAAAGAAAAAAAATATTAAGATAAGAAAAACAACACATTTTGGTTGTTCCAATACTACCCTTTTTCCACATGATAGGAAATACAGACACATTCAAGTTTATGCTCTTATTTAAAACAAAGGCAAGTTTTGAAATTTCAGAATATCTACCTTATTTAAATTTTATTAAATTGCTTTTCATGGGTGCCAAATTCAGTTTTTCAGGATGCTTAATCACTTTCTTTTTATGGTTTGGGTTTTTTTTGGTAAATTTCTGCAAGTTGTGGAAATTTTCATGTAACATACTTTTAATTTCTTCTTTTTCAAAGCATCTCATTACCTGAAGGTTTTTCTGATATTACAAGAGATGACTTGCCAGGCAACTTCTTTGTAAACATTTTTCAAGGCTCCTGATCTAATTTTTTCTCAGCTCCTAAAACATCTGTCATAAGTGATTAAAAAGTGTAAGAATTCATAATGCTCTGTTTGAGAAAAAATAATTAAACCAGCTCCAATAAAATGAGAATTACCTGAACTTGATGAGAGTTTCTTTGATGCTTAAGAAAGTTAGGGTCATTTTTTTCTCTTTCTTTTTACATAAGATTTCATTTGTATTTTCCACTATAATTTCAGATCCAAGTGAAATAGAAATATCAAATATAATGATAAAATGTTACTGTGGTATCTCTGACCTCTGAGAAAGAAAGCCCCAGAAATTTCATTAACCTCTCTGTTCTTGTGAGATTTAAATTCCACATCAAGAGATGTAGATAGTTTGGATAATCATCATGTTATCAAGGTGATATTTGAACTGAAATTCCAACCATTTTGAAGATTACTTTTCACAATGTGCAACTGAAAAAAAAAAAATTTCCATGCTGCAAGGTAAATCAAAGTTAGAGTTAATTTGAGATCTGAGTAGCTGAATATGCAAGCTCTTTGTTATTTACAAATTTTTCTACACTACTTTATCCTCTGAGGAAATAATATGTATTTATGGCACTGCAAAAACAGGTTCATGCGCAAACCCATGTTCAAAAGTTAGAAGGAAAAGGCTATGGGATATCTGACCAAAGCTGTTCTGAAGATGTACACTGGACCCATATCTTATAACATCTCTACTTATCAATCGGAGGGTTTCTTTGGAGTTTTTGTGTGTGTGGATTTTTGTTGTTGTTGTTTCCAGCAAGTCTGGTTCGGAAAAAAAGAAGTGAATGCAATGTCCCAGTTCTTCTCAAAAAGCTGGGGTCTGCAAAACCAAGCTTGCTTCATTTAGAAACAAGAGACCCCTAGATTATATTTTAACATGCATAACCCTTTTATTTTAGAAGGGAAATCAGCAGTCTGTCCTTCAGACTATTTCCCATATTCAAACTAATTTGTTTCACTTATTTATATATTTATAGAGGAAAAAATCTAAATTGTAAGGATAATATTTTTATGACCTCTATGTATTATTTGATTCAGAATTCTGCAAGAAGTGCTACATGGATATTGGAGCTTACTGGGATAGAGCTGTAAACTGGATCAGGACCCTGACTTCCAATATTCATCCAAATGTACCACCTTCAAGAACAAGGCAGTATAAGCTATATTCTCAAAAAAGCAGACAGTATAAAATATAATCTTACATTAACATGGCAATATGCATGCTGCAAATACAAGAGAGTTTCCTTGTTTTGCTCTTTTTTTCAACACATGGAATACCAGCTTTGCAAGAGACACATTAAATACGGTGTATTTACCAAAAGCAAGGCATATCCAGTATTTGATTGTTGAGTTGGACATATATTCTCTCAAGAAATCTGTCTAGTTTTTTACATCAGAAAAGTAGGGAATAATGATGAGAATATTTTTTGTGGGTTCCTGTAATGCTTTATGTCTGATTCAGCTCACAGCTGCACAAGTTTGATGTGCATTAGATTAAAGACATATGAATTTTTAAGTTGTTATGACATTTATTTAAAACTCATGAAACCTGTATGAGAGCCCTATTACCTTTCTTTTTCTTAGTTAATTTCCACCCCCCCACCCCCCTTTTTTTTTCTTTTCTGTCCCTACCCATCCAAACTTCAGAAGGCTGGATTTTCACTCCCTAGCTTCAGTGCTCCGGAGCCCAGTAGACATTTCCATCTTCAGCACAAACCAAACTGTCTGAATTTCTAATTTGTTTCCCAGAAAATTCAAAACCCTCATTTCACTTTTGACAAATCTTCATTATTGAGTCCCAAGGAGCGTAAATTCCTAATGCTGTACTAGCCTTGCACCACCAAGGAGAATTTTAACTAGCTGCTCCAGTGAAGTCCCCACGCACTTCAGAGCTCACCTTAAGCAGCATAACATGTCTCTTCCTTGGACTGGTAGGAACTGATCTGAAAGTGTTTCTAGGATATGTCAAAGGCCTGAAGTTACACTTAATGATATTAGGATGTTTGATAGGAAACAAAGGGCTACTCTTTTAGGAATTTATTTTCCAAATATCTGGGTATTGAAGGAAAAGACTCTACTTGAAAACCTACTGGAAGTGCAAGTGATTACTTTTATACATATTTCTGTCCATTAATTTGTTTTTTTTTTAAGATGCAACAGGTGTTTCTGATGCATTTAAACTGACTGTTAATTCCTACAGTGGAAAAAGTGAAAAGCAAAGCAACTGATACTCTGAAGACAGCTTCAGAGAAGAGCCAAGGTAGTAGTAGCTATCCAAGTAGAGACTGTCTACCAAGTAGAACACTGACTAGAGAGACATTTTTTAGTCTAGGTGATCTTATAGCAAGAAAATAGAATAGTTTGTTTCCTCCTCTGTCCCTACACTGCATTCAGTAGTTTATAATTCTACGTCATATCTAAAAGTATCCTCTCTTTGATACTGCGCAAAACCTGAGTTTAAGAGATACTTGCAGCATTTAAATCATTGATCCATGCTTCCTGGCTGCATGCATGCTACTGCCCTCATCACACTCCCCTATTCTATAAAACTGCAGGTAAATATGCAATACCAAAGTCACTAGCAGCCAAGCTATGACAGATTTAGTGCCATGCTACTTTTAGCACGTATTTTACGTCAGCTTAGACTTATAGCTATGAAGTACACAGAATTGTTAAGGGAATACAAACAAATATGAGCCTAGTTCCTACTATGTTATGCACTACTTCTGAATTTGGACCAGCCTTCTCAGTCTCATTTACGTTAACAAGATACATACTGAGGTTTTCTTATGTAGTGTGTAATATCTCTTTGTTTCAAGCATACAAAGAGTGGGAGGAAAATGTTGTAATTCCAGAGGTTTGCACTATATGAGGCTTGACTGCTGTATAATTAATCCTCTAGGTAGACATAAAATCAGAGAATAGCACTGCTTCAATATAGAGAAAAAAAAAATCTATTATATTTTATGAAAACTTATCAAACAAACAATATATTTGGGAGTTAATGGGGCTTGTATTTGCCCTTTAGGCAACTTTTTTGAGGTAATTATTAAGATCCAGAGCCTGTTAGAGAAAAGTGATGGAACTTTGCAGAAGGTTGAGAAAAGTAAACAAACAGTGGGGGATAACAGAAAAAGAAAGAAGTTAATTTTTTTAAACTTGCAGATGAGAGTTTTCAGATATCTGGAATGATGGACTTAAAAGATCAAAAACAATTAGTAAAACAAACCTACAACATATTTGAAAGACACTTGAGATAGAGCTGCTAGAAACAACTATAAGACCGCTATTTGGCAATAGTGCAGAACATCTGAATAAATGACACCCATGCTGTGTGATACAAAAGAATTCTCTCCTGGTGCTGAAATGAAAAATAAAACAAAACAAAACAAAAATAAAACCCGGATAACAAAAGAATAAGCTGCTGTTCATTGTCTGGAATTATTATTTTAGTATTCTTGTGCACTGGGGAATTAAATTATTATCAAAGAAAGTGACAAGAAGTAATCTTGATATACCCAAATTGGAAATGGTCAGATTTAGTACTGACATTTGCTAAATGATGGCTTTAAACCCTGGAATGCAGTGCTAGAAGTAACTACCTGTAATAATAATAATTTTACCTAAACACAATTGTACTTTAATGCTTGTTTAGTTGAGAATGAAATTAAAAACACTGCATCACCAAAATGAAAAGAAACTAAAAAACCGGTCTGTTATCTACTTAGAACCAACTGTTCAGAACAGATGGAAGCAAGCCTTGTAAAGGGGATGTTCTGAAATAGGGAATGAGGGAAAAATGTTAAAAGTTTTTCTGTAGCAAAATACTCTATTTAGAATTAAACAAATATTTCATAGATGAAAAGTGCACAACGTTTTTGTTAATGATGAATACATATCCGGCCAAGCCAAAACAGCATTGTTAATTCCCATAAATGTGGCAATCAAAGGAAATGGATTTGCAGGATTGGAATTGAAAAGCTTTCTTTAGGAAGCCAAACAAGTCCTCAGGTTTCTATTTTTTCATTAGTTTCTGCCTGGAACATGATAGTTTTCCTGCATACCTCTCTCTCTCTCAGGCCGTGTCACTCATTCTTTATCCAAGGTGGGCAAGAAAGACTTCACTGTCACTCATGTGACTTGGTGAAGAAGCACATCCATTCTCATCTTGTTTGTTATCTGATGTCATAGAAGTTATCCTGGTTTTTCCACATTTGAGTCCCTGTGAATAAAAATAATAACAACCCATTCCCCTTATCGTAAAACAACATTAAATACATCTTGGAGAGATTTTTCTCTAGTGCAAGTCCTATCCTCTTGCTGACCTCACCTAGAACAGCCTAATTCCCTTCTCACAGTGGTGACAGGTAAAAAAGGGTAGAAATAGATGACAGCTAATTTCTTTTTTTTTCTTCAGCATACTTTGCTTAGTATCTTCTCAATGTTTAAGCTATACACTCTGACACATCTCTTTGCCCTAGGAATAATCTGTAATACTGCTTGGAAACAAACAAAAAAATTATTTCATAAGAAATTTTGCAATTCTGATATTGGAAGTACAATGAAGTTCATTTTTTTCCTCTAAATCAGGCAAAACTTAAAAAGTCAAAGCAATATTGTATACAAAATTATAATTCAGGGAACAAAAATCCCACCAGTCAAAAATCTCTTTGAAGTCCTTTAACATAGGTCCTGAAATTAATATATTAAAAAATAAAGAAAGAATTTTTGTTCAAAATTTTATTTTTGGCAGAAAATATCAACAATTGAAAATGTTGCCTCAGAAAAATAATTGACTTTGACCAATCATATTTTTTGTAACATATGAAAAGTTTTTGACTTCCATCTATCACCTGCAGTAGTCAAAGGGGTAATTACAACATAGCTTTTTACTACTGCATTTTAATTTCCCTTTCCTTGTATTTTTTTTTTCATTGTCACAAATCTCCTTTCTGTTGCACTGAGTTTCCAGCCATACCAGCTACACTGTAGCATCACTCTCCTTGGTCATTACAGGTTCCTGGTAATAAAAAAGATTCAAGTGGAATCTTTGACATCATGGAGGGTTTAAAATTTGAAAAGGATTATGTGCATGATCATTCCAAAACTTCTTAAGGGAAAATTAATTGCAAACTGTCAAGAAGCATGTTTATGCAATGCAGTTTGATTTATTTATTTATTTGTCAACTCATTTGAAAGCTAAGTCAGTTTTGGTTAGTTTGATAACTACCTGGCTTTATCATCAGTATACTTTCTATAAATACTGCATAGTTTTATCTGTACATCACTTCTTTTTCTGCTGACATCATCACTTTAGACACAGCTTACAACATCCATAAGCTTCTATTTCGGTTCATGTGAAAAATGTAATCTCACAGTTGTTTTTATTTTCCACCTGCAGTGCTCTCAAAGCAATTTTCTTGCAATTTACCAAGTTTTAAAAAGTAACTACTTAACTACTCAGGGATAGGCATCAATAGCCAAGCGTTAAGTTCGAGCTACCCTACTGTCTATAGCAACAAAAATCTACTAACACTTTAAAGTATAGGAAGGCTATGTCATGATAATGCTTTTGTGTTCTTTCTTTAAACTATTATCGATTTTTGCTATCTATTACATATTTCTTTCTATTTTCAAAGAGACAGATACCAAACTATCTGTTTATCTCTGCCCGTTAATGTATCAATTAATCAAATATTAATATACACACATGGATACACACAAAGGCACAGTGTATGCATGAAATCACTGCTGAAATTGATTAAAAAAAAAAGGTAACAGACCAGAAAGCTTTCTGAAGTGATCAAGTAGCATCGCTTTTTCATTTATCACTGCCAATAAAATTTACTGAAATTGAATATATCGTAGCTGTTCAAGATCGCTTTCAATTGCTATACAGTGGAGATTACAGTTTGCATGGTTAAAAATACAGAATTATATCATTAAACATTCCATCCCCCTTTTTGCTCTGCTGAATAAATTACATAACTATTAGAAAAGGTGCAAGTTTCACATATAATAATTTTGTCAAATTCTTATAAATGGTCAATGTGCATCAAATAACATATAAGTCACAGCATGTTTCATTCTTAAGATACACATTTTTGTTCACAAATATTAAGATGCACATAGTAACAATATCATCTACAAATAGTATATCAGTATGGGTAGTCATATACATTTGCCATCTTTGGCCAATTTATGCTGTGCTACTTCTGAAATCTGGCCCTAAATTGGCCAGTTTACTGAGGCTATCTTTCCATTATCAAGGCAGATAATTCTCTCTCTTGCCTGTTCCTGACTTCCACTACTGACTGGTTATAGGCAGCAGACTTTTCTTCATAATCTCTAAATTATTTTGGCACATAAAATTTGCTTTATTGGCTTATTGCCTGTATCCCACTGGAATACACACACAAAGCTCTGGTACTACCTTTTCTGTCATGTGTAATGGTGTCGTGGTTTAACCTCAGTTGGCAACTAAGCACCACGCAGCCGCTCGCTCACTCCCCCCCACCTGGTGGGATGGGGGAGAGAATTGGAAAAGCACGTGAGAAAAACTTGTGGGTTGAGAT
>NW_008825075.1:3979688-3980170 GCF_000699105.1 Pygoscelis adeliae | reverse complement strand
AGTAATACTACACAAAGCAAGTGATGCACAGTACAATTGCTCACCACCCGCCGACCGATGCCCAGCCAGTCCCCGAGCAGCGGCCCCCCCGGCCAGCTTCCCCCAGTTTATGTACTGAGCATGACGTCACATGGTATGGAATGTCCCTTTGGCCAGTTTGGCTGTGCCCCCTCCCAGCTCCCTGTGCATCAGTCGGTAGAGCATGAAAAACTAGAAAGTCCTTGGCCAGTGTAAGCACTACCTAGCAACAACTAAAACATCGGTGCCTTATCAATTTTGTTCCCATCCTAAATCCAAAACACAGCACTGTACCAGCTACTAGGAAGGAAATTAACTCTATCCCTGCCGAAACCAGGACACTATCCACCCCTTATTCTATACCATCTGCGTCATGCTCAAGTCTCATATTTTATCTATACATTTTCATTAATCACCACCCCTTTTGTTTTCCTATATACACATATACACACACACACAGATAT
>NW_008825075.1:3963710-3973818 GCF_000699105.1 Pygoscelis adeliae | reverse complement strand
TTATATACTGAGCGTGACGTCCCATGGTATGGAATACCCCGTTGGCCAGTTTGGGTCAGCTGTCCTGGCTGTGCCCCCTCCCAGCTTCTTGTGCACCTCCAGCCTTCTCAGTCGGTAGAGCATGGAAAACTAGAAAGTCCTTGGCCAGTGTAAGCACTACCTAGCAACAACTAAAACATCGGTGCCTTATCAATTTTGTTCCCATCCTAAATCCAAAACACAGCACTGTACCAGCTACTAGGAAGGAAATTAACTCTATCCCTGCCGAAACCAGGACAAATGGGCACAAGAAATAGGTACTATAGTTAAGACTAAATTTTAGATTTTATTTCAAATAACATTTCTTTTCCTGTTACTTTTTATCTTCAGAACAAATTGAGAAAACAAACTTGTTCAGAACTTACTGTTTCACTTTTTCATTTGGCTTTCAATTTCTTCTGAAAATTGACTCAGTTATTTTCATGTATAGGGAAAAAAATAATTATTCAAAAATCTTTTTCTATATCTTTCTTTCTGAAATGTTCTACAGAAACACTTGGTCTGACTAAATTACTCAGTTTGTGTCTCGTTCTTATACAATTCTAAGGAACTCCACCATTTTTAAGAAAACTAATTCAGCATATCTAAATTTAGAAGCATTTACAGAGGGAAAAAAAATAATTAATATATTTCTTTCTTTCAATTAATCCAGTCATTTCAGTCAGCAAGTGGTGGAGTTTGTCAACTAAATTTGTTATGTTGATTTGTCAGTCTCAGAAAGATTTTAAAATAAAGCATGTATGAAAAAAACACTGAATAAACTGCATTCTGTCCCCTATAGTCACACTTATTTTTATCACATATGTTTGAGTTCACAGAGTATTACAGTAAATTTAGGGCTTAATCAGAGTATTGCTCATTATATGTTTCAAAGACTTAAAAAAATATTGCTCTTACAGTATTGGTTTCCAATCTTCACTAAATGTCTGAGACAGCACTTCCAATTTGCTTCAAAGCAAGTGAAACAGGTAAGACTAAATATACCCTAAATCATGTCTCCCACACAGAAGATATTCACAATAAAAAACAAGACAATGACGAAGATTGCATGTACAGAAGCTAAATTAGATTGATAAATAGTTTGAATCTCTCTCTTAGCACTAATATAATTGACCTGCTGGTGATGGGAGACACACGAAAGACATCTCAAACATTCACCCAACGAGAGGGGGAGAATGTATTTATAAAAAGAGAATGTAAATTTGTATACTACTTGTTTTGTCACCAGGACTGCATAGGAAAGCTAGACAATGTCAAAAGAATGTATTCTTTCTTATGGATGCCCAACTGAAAAGGACAAGCAGAAGTGTAGTCAAAGCCAATATCTTAAAATAAATAAATTAAAAACACCTAAGTGACTTCTTACTGTAGTCGATACTAACCCAGGAGAATTTCTAAAATGTGTTCATTGTACAGAGATCATTAACTTCTCTAGCAACTGTCAGACATCTACTGGATAAAACTAACCATAAACTTGAGTTACATTTTTGTCAAATGTTTGTATTCTCAAATCACAACCAGAAACGGCCCAGAAACTGATTTTTTCTTTCTTTTATTCCCCATTTCTGCAAAACGAGGATGTTAATTAATAGAGTGAACTATTTTCTGCCAACACCTGCATACACAATATGTACAAAGTATGTATTCGTATATACATTTTATGAATTCCTTCAAAAAGAAGGAAACAAATAAAAATATAAATATATAATTTTCACAAATAAAGAGGGTAGTGGGATGCCAGTTGTTCAATGATTTCATAAAGGATACAGAAACAAAGATAAAAAATAAATGGCAAAGTCTCTTTTGCACAATTTTACATCTTCAGTTATCAAACCTGACTATCAAGAACTGTGAAGGGTCTGAATGACTGAGAAATAAAACCGCAAATAAAATTCAGGGATGATAGGTTTTAATACATAAGAAAAAAAATCTCAGTTAATGTGCGACTGTAGTTAGTATTCCCTGACAGGAGGTCATAGATAAAAGATCTCTGGAAACATGTTCAAAAAGTTAAGTGAGGTGTAAGGATTTAGCAGGAAAGATCAGGAAAATATGGGATACCATTATATAGAGCACTAATATGCCCCTGTCTTGAATACTATATGCAGTTATGATCTCTATATGAAAAGGAAACAAACAGAAAAAGAAATAGAGAGAGGCAAAAAGGACTGTCAGAAATGTGGAACAACTCCATAGGAGGAAAGAGTAAATAAACTTTGAGATTTTTTAGAAAAGAGATGGGAAAGGTAATCATAGAATCATAGAATAGTTTGGATTGGAAGGGACCTCTAAAGGTCATCTAGTCCAACCCCCCTGCTGTGGGCAGGGACATCTTCAACTAGATCAGGTTGCTCAGAGCTCCGTCCAGCCTGACCTTGAAAGTTTCCAGGGATGGGGCATCCACCACCTCTCTGGCAACCTCTTCCAGTGTTTCACCACCCTCAGCATAAAACATTTCTGCCTTCTACCCCCTTGAAGTACTGATCGGCTGTAATAAGGTCTCCCCAAAGCCTTCTCTTCTCTAGGCTGAACAGCCCCAAATCTCTCAACCTTTCTTCATAGGAGAGGTGTTCCACCCCCCTCATCATTTTTGTGGCCCTCCTCTGGACCCGCTCCAACAGGTCTGTGTCTTTCTTATGCTGAGGGCTCCAGAGCTGGATGCAGTACTGCAGGTGGGGTCTCCCCAGACCAGAGTAGAGGGGCAGAATCACCTCTCTTGACCTGCTGGCCACGCTTCTTGTGATGCAGCCCAGGACACAATTGGCTTTCTGGGCTGCGAGCGCACAATGTCATAGGTCTCCCAAATCATGAATGATTGGGAGAACGTACATAGGAGATGATGTTTCCTTTGACCTTCCTCTGATCAATTCATTTGATGTCACCTAAGTCATTGTACTAGAAGAGATGATCAAACAAACAAACAAACAAATACAATCCCTGCTCACCATCCCATTAACGCTTGTTTTCATAGTTATCTACCATGTGGCTTATCTTCAGCCCCATGAAACCCAGACTGGACTGTCTTAGCCTACTTTATCATGACTCATTAGGAAGATAATCCTTATCTTCAAGTAACTCCTTATCAGAACTCTGGATCTTCCAGTGTTAAAATATTTTTCTTGTTGTTTTTTTTTGCAAGGTTTTTTGGTTGTGGGTTTGTTTGGGTTTTTTTTCCCAGATAGGGAAGAAATGAGAATTACCAAAAATATTCAAGATGTGAGCAAACAGTACTGTTTTCTGTTTTGTTTTCTGTTTTTTTCATTAATAATTCCTAAATTGCTCTATTTGTTAACTTTCTTGTAGTCTTTTCTCTAGTATCTGCCAGTAAGTAGAGAAGCACTCCATCTAACTGATGGAGAGAGGGTACAGGGCTGGATAAGCCTTTCATCTGGTGCAGCATATTATGCACTTTCAGACAGTGAAAATGCAAATTATTACTACCTATTTAGAATAGCTGAGATCACTGAGAAACTGTGGCACAAATAAATCTTACGAGATTATAAGAAAACCTTCACTGATTACAGCATCAATAAAGGAGAGCTAAGCACCTACATGGAGCAATTTTCCTCCAGAAAAACTGTTTATCATGCTGAATATTTAAAAAATTGGTGCAGCAAACTTGTAAGTAGGGAAAACTTTCATATTGTTTTACAGTTTTATTCATGAAAACATGAGTCAACAGTGGAATGGCTGAAACAAGACAAGGTTTTTGTTGCTGTATTTATTAAGTCTATCATCCCAAGAATTCCCCAACCTGGGACCTTATAAACTGATGCAAGAAGAAAACAACAAAAATTTTGGGAGTGAAAGGAATCAACTACCTTTTGTGCATCTTAATTCTGCTATGCAAATAACAGCCTTACCTCTATTCCTTCTTATAGTTACAGGAAGGAGTCTGAGGGAGAAGGTAGGTGTAGAATGGTAAGTGAAACCTTAAATATGTAAAATACATTTTGTTTTTAAATTACCACTAAGAGGTAGAGTGAAAAACTTGTTTATTCTGTTCTGAGATGAATGGAAAGTCAGGATACACAGAATTCATATGTTCCTAGAAATCACGGACAGATATCCATTTGGCATAGGATGTGTAGTTCTGAGAACTGTATTTTATAACAGAAAGCAATATTTTCATATCAATAGCTGAGTTGTAGTGGGATGGAACACCACTGCACTATAACCAAATGACATTATCCAGATTTAATATGTCAGTTACCTGTGAATTGTCTTAACTCAGTTTTTCAAGATATACAACTTTGGTTCTGGATAATACTTTATTCTGCACTGCCTCAAGGGAAATACTATTTTAGACTATGCTGCCAAGTTACCAAAAAACAGGCAGTAATGCTGGCCTGTTAAGATGCCACATCCATTTAAGAAAACTTTCCATGACCAGCCACCCTAAGAGATAGCAATCCAGGTTGATAAGAACGTGCAACATTCATCTTCTCAATGACTTTTAGATTTTTTTCCAAATCTTAAGTTTTCTATATTTGGATCATTGTCAATCTTGCAAACAGGTTGTTGAGGTCATATGCCTTAGAAAGCTAAGGTCCTCAATCCCCTTCTGTGTTATGAAGTAAAAAAAAAAAAAAAATATTCAGGAAAAATGAATGTAAAATTAGGCTGCTTTTAGAACCTGGTTTGCACTGTAAAGTAAGTGGAGCTGATTTACAAAAGTGTTAAATACATATTAGTTCCTAACTTGGTTGTTGTATTTGTTTTTCTTAATTTTTACCTCTACCAAATATTTAGAGACTGTTATTACATGTCTGAAATGAGCTGTAAGAAAAGCAACACATTTCAAGGCTTATGACTACTGTAGAAACATTATTTGTGATTCCAGAAGGTCCATAAGAAATCAGATTTTACAGGACAATATGCTTGATTATTTATTTATTTATTTATTTATTTATTTAACTTTGAGAACACATTATTTGTCAAGCACCCTTTTTAGAACATGGGCAATAAAAGTGAACTTACTATTGCAAATCTTTCATAGTAATCATAGGATCATTTAGGTTGGAAAAGACCCTTAAAGTCATCGAGTCCAACCAAAAACCTAGCACTCCAAAGTCCACCACTAAACCATGTCCCTAAGCGCCACATCTACATGTCTTTTAAATGCCGCCAGGGATGGTGACTCAACCACTTCCCTGGGCAGCCTCTTCCAATGATTGATAACACTTTCAGTGAAGAAATTTTTCCTGATATCCAATCTAAACCTCCCCTGGCGCAACTTGAGGCCATTTCCTCTCATCCTATCGCTAGTTACTTGGGAAAAGAGACCAACACCCACCTCGCTACAGCCTCCTTTCAGGTAGTTGTAGAGAGCAATGAGGTCTCCCCTGAGCCTCCTTTTCTCTAGGCTAAACCCCAGGTCCCTCAGCTGCTCCTCACAGGACTTGTGCTCTTCACCAGCTTCGTTGCCCTTCTCTGGACACGGTCCAGCACCTCAATGTCTTTCTTGTAGTGAGGGGCCCAAAACTGAACACAGTATTTGAAGTGCAGCCTCACCAGTGCCGAGTACAGGGGCACGATCACTTCCCTACTCCTGCTGGCCACACTATTTCTGATACAAGCCAGGATGCTTTTGGCCTTCTTGGCCACCTGGGCACACTGCTGGCTCATATTCAGATGGTACTGACATAATAATGTCACTGAAGTTGTAATACCCTTGTCACACAAGGGTACTACACAACTACTTTGTGTTTGCAAAAAGGATCACAATTCTTCATTTTCTAACAAGTTATCTAGCATAATACACTAAAGGACACCACATCCCTTTTAAAGCTACAGTTTTCCTCTTCTTCATCCTATAGTGCTTCTCCTAGGCATGACACCTACAACAGTATATGAATTTTCACTGGTTGTCTGTAAACTCTGAAAAATAATCTGGGATTTATGAATATAAAAGTGGGTTAGTCTTTTCAGCAAGATTTCTCTGCAGATTTAGAATCCTACCAATTTCTGTCATCTGTAAATTTTACTGGCAATTATTTTATTTATACTTCCAAACTATTAACAAAAATAACATGCTGAAAATGGATTTCTGATTAGTCTGCCAGGATGCTCTGGCTGAATGATGATTCCCTACATGCTTCTATTTTCATATCTATTTATTAGATTAAAAAATAACTATTAAACATATAAATCATTTTATGGTGGTTATACTCATTGTTTTTTATCAGAATGTCACATAGTATTTAACAAAATACTTCATAAGCCAAGAAAAGTACATATAAACAGAAACACTGCTGAAAAGAAATTGTAATTCAGTGAAGCAAGCAACCAAATGTGTTCGTTATCCTTAAAAATGTGTTGATTGACATTGTGGGATATTATTTTTTAATTCCCTTTGAAAGTCAACTTATTTTTTTTTCATTGGCTCAATATCATGTACATAGATGCCACTTAAATTAAATTATACTGTTAATTGTTTCCCTAGCATTTTGCAGCTCATCAGATTCATATCTCAATCCCTACATTTGTAAAAAACCAATCTTTACCTGATTTTCCTAACTGTGGATGAGGAGCAATTATTTTAATTATTATAATAAAAGTCCATTAAAAGGTAGATGAGCAACAGCTTTTGATGTCTAAAGGAAAGATTTAATGTTTACTGGACTACACAGTTGTTATTGTGTACACATAATTATTTTTACAGGTCTTTTCTGGGAGTTGCTGAGTATGGAGTAAATTCATCTGATTTGCTGTTCACCAACATTCCTGTGGAAAGACAGACATTTATTATTCAATATACTTCATGCACATTTCAGCTCTTGGATGCTGTGCTCTGCTAAACCTCTAGAAATCAGCTGTCTACCCTTTTCTAAGGAAATCTGTCTTCCAACAGGCTGATCACCCATTCTTTGACAGAAGCTGTGTGCTAATCAGCTTGTCATTACGAAGGCCAGCAGAGGTTACAGTACAATTCTCTGCTGTTGTTAACATGAGAAATCGCTGCTGAGAAAGGCAGTTGTCCCAAGTAGTCACAGTGATGTGCTGGTTAGGAAGAGGCACAGCAGTTTAAGATACTAGCCAGAAGATGACCACACTGATAAAGATGTTTAACACAGAAAGAGAGCTGGATGAAAAATGACCGACTGGATAAACTCCTTTTCAGATGGAAAGCAGAGTATGTGTCACATGTCTCACCAACAATACTGAAAATGTTGTAAGGGCGCTTCTAGCAAGCTGCTGGCACAACGACAGAACTTGGACTGATCTCTACAAGTCCTTATCAGCAAGCAGTTAGAGGTGCGTATGCATGCTACAAACACTGAGCAGACAGAGTTATGTTCAGTTCCTTTAATCCCTTTTAGGAAATTAGGGAAAACATAGGAAAGTATTAGAAAATATATTAGCTACTACCTCTGAATTGAACTGCATGTGTTTTTCTAAACCTTGGCCTTTAAATGGTACTAAATATTGTTATATACCGTTACTAAGCCTTCATGCTTGTGATATTTTGGGATGGTTGACAGTAGTGAACACCAAAATTACTTACTTTCATTACTTCATCAGTTACAAGGAGTCAAGGCCAAGCAGACAGTCTCCTAACCCAGGAACGGAACTCTGATGATACATGGCTGTGTCTCCTTACGTGCTGGGCCCTTGCAGGCTTTTTATATGGAGCACACGCTGTATAAAATGCTAGACAGGCTGGCTCTATGGATCAGAATATGGGAGCCAACAGGCCAGGTACCCCCTAGTTGGATCAACCACTTAAGCATCAATTCAGCACCGTGACTCTCTCCCCAGCTGTGTCTTGTGTTCTTCAGAATGTTAGAAAATCTATGACAGCCTTAAATAAAGGTAACTTCTGGAAGATTCCCACTGCAAAAAATACTGTATGGATGATGCTTACAGCTTTCTGCATATGGACTGTAGAAAATAACTTTGGATGCGGAGCAATCTGGTTTTGCAAAGTCTATCTCCCTTCCTCCTCATAACTAGACTCTTCCAGGTTGATGCAGGTGGAACTAGCCATACCACCAGACAAGGTTTTACTGTGAGCAAAGGAACAGTCAGTAACATTGAAATTCAAGTGTTACTGGGCACCGTTAGCAGAAAAAATTTAGATGACTGGGGAGACTGGAGAAAAAAAAGAAAATCAACATTGAAGGCAACAGTGTTTTGAGGATCTAAAATTTCATTTTAAATGTTTAAACTGTTTCACAGACAAAACTACACGCATGTCACTTGTTCCGGCTAACTAGGTGAAGGAGGGAATAGATTTTGGATCTCAGCTTGGTCCTAAGCCAGAATCCTAATCCTATCCATCCTCAATTAAGCAATACACTTTGAGTTCAGTAGTGATGTTTAGATTTTCATTTGCATAACTCAGTCATAGACATTTATAACCAAAGACATTTATAACAATAACTTCAATACACTGCCTTCTATCTCTATTTTTTTCTGGGGTGGGGAGGCTGGAATCTATAGTTCTTATAACATACCATGTTATATATGATTCCTTTTTAGAGATAAAGAATGAAAAAGCCTAGATACATTATTTTTTGTATAAATGTTAAAGAAAAATCTGGGTAATTTCTAAATGTTTCTACTTTTTTTTCCTTTCCCCCCCTTTTTTTCCTTTTTCTTTTTTTTCTTTTTTTTTTTTTTTTTTTTTTTTTTTAATTTGGATTTGAAAGCTACCATAACATCTAAAAATTGCTGCATGATGCAGAGGTTTACCTTTTCCCATAGTGGAATTCAGGTGTTCTTTTGGTACTTTCAAATGGTCATGTTTTGACAATAAAAAGAAGAAAGCCATTAAAAGCAGACAATAAAAAAAAAAAAAAGGCATTTAATCAACACGGTTTTCTGCAAGGATGTCCATTAGGAGAATTTTTGTGTTTTTAGTGTAGCATAAATTGAACTGTGTGATGACAGGCAATTCTGAGCAGGGCTGAGGGCAGATGATGCCTTTGTCTGTCTAAACTTTCACAGCTTCATTGGCTGTGGAAGTTAGCACTGGTCAAGATTCTGCTTTTTCCAGTTTAAACCTCCAGAATAATTTATCCTCAACAAAAATTATATCCATCAGCATAGGGAATGCTCTAAGCTCACCAGTAGGATGTATTGCTGTTTTAAATACTCACTCCCTAACTTTGGAATATAAAAACTGTTCTTCTGCTTTGTTTTAGCTAATATGTGTTTATATGTGCTTACACAATATTTGGAGAAATATACATTTACTTGTAGAACCTGTGGACATTGAAAATAAATTGGTGTGCACGGTAAGTGACAACAGAAAGGAGTGTAATTATTTATAATATGGTTTATTCAAATGATTTCATTAGTTAACCAAGTATTATGATGTTTTCCTTTGGTGAAGAGGAAGGCATATTTCCAATTTCCTCCTACTGCATTACTAGTTAGGTAATGCTGGGAATTAAAAGTGTGCAGAGGGAGTGATTGGGATGGGGGAGGGTCTTCCTTTCTTTCCCTCTCTGAGAGAGAGAAGACAGAGACAACCACCGTTTTCATATTGTTTGTTTGCTTGCTTTACATATTGTAGAAGCAAAAACCATAATACTTTTAGATGTTAATCACCAAATTTGAAATCGAAAAAAAAAAATATTGTTTAGGACTCCACAAAGCCAAGTGAATGTATTGCTGCAAGCATAACTATGAATGAACAGTTATATGTCTGTTACTATTTTTTCCATTTGGCATTTCATGTGCCACTCTCTGAGAAATGATCAGCATCAAAGAGAAAAGCAGACACTACTTGGCATATAAACCATAAATACATACTATAATATACCACTTCATTTCCTGTGCCAAAGGAAAATGGAAAATTTTTCCTGTTTTGTACACTACACACATTATTGATAGCAACATTGCTGATAAAATACTCCAGCTTTAGCAACAGTACACAAACGCAAACACTGTCATCCCAAGGCTGGAAGTGCATTAGAAAGACAGGCAAGCATTTATTTCCATTTTGAACACGAACGAGCAAAGGCTAAATATATTAAGCAGTCTATGTAACGTCACATGAATCAGTCACAGAATCTGGGCTTGTGACTCCTAAACATATACTTATTCATTAGCTCATGGA
>NW_008825075.1:3943880-3963659 GCF_000699105.1 Pygoscelis adeliae | reverse complement strand
TCTCCATCTTTGATGCTGTAATCCTGTCAATTTTCATTATCCTACAGTGTGACCATGTCAACTTTCAGATTAAAACTCTCTAAATACAGGATTATGAAGTAGTTCTTGCTGATGTAGCTCTTTTCTGTTCCGTTCTTTTTAGACTGAAGTTTTTTATAAATATATGCTTGCAATATATCTTTCTTCTCATAGCTTTTTCGCAGGGCCTGTTGCAACAGGACAAGGGGGAATGGCTTTAAACTAAAGGGGGATAGATTTAGATAGAAGGAAGAATTTTTTTATGCTGAGGGTGGTGAAACACTGGAACAGGTTGCCCAGAGAGGTGGTGGATGCCCTAATCCTGGAAACATTCAAGGTCAGGTTGGACGGGGCTCTGAGCAACCTGATCTAGTTGAAGATGTCCCTGCCCACAGCAGGGGGGTTGGACTAGATGACCTTCAGAGGTCCCTTCCAACCCAAACTATTCTATGATTCTTTACATTTTGTCCTATTCTGTGCTAGTATACTGTTGAGGTACCTTCTTCCAGAGGTGGTTGTTTCTCAAATGCTGACCCTACATTTATATAAAGTATAGAAATTTTTCAATATGCAACTTGTAATAAGTTATATCTGAGAGGGGTATTATTTCTCACAGGTAGAGTCATTTCAGCGGAGAATTTTAAAAACTTAAGTGTAACTTGATATTCATTCTTTACTTTATTCTTTATTCTTCTAAGTGAACCTGTAAGAAATTATACCCTTCTCACATCTTAAAGTCCAAAGACAACCAAAAACTTGGAAGAACAAAAAGTTGTAATTATAATTTTCATCAAATATTAGACATGAAAGAGGGTGACTATCAATAAAATGTCTATTTGTGATGCCGTACATGTTTTCAGAAGAGCAAAAAGGGGTAACAGCAGGAAGTGTTTTTAAGGAAAAGCAAATAAATAACACAGAAAAGTGAAGAAAACAAATAAGAGAAAATTATTTTTTAATTTAAAAAAATGAATTGCATTACATGTAACTAAATTTATTTTTTAAATTAAATTTCTGATAATTATTTTCCTCAAGAGAAAACCATTAGTTTAATGAAATAGCTTTTCCAGTGCATTTTTAAAAAGGAATCTCAATATTATGAGTCAGTATATTAATTATGATTGGAACAGATTAAAAGTTTCAAAATAAAGATATTAGCACTCATTATAAGAAGATTCACTACTATTTTTTTTTTTTTAATTATTAGAAAATATATGACATTGCCTGCCCATGAATTTAGGCTTCTAATGAAATGCTTGGCTTACCCTTTGATTTTATGGGCACGTATATCAGAAGTGAAAATGTTTATAAGATGGTGGCAGTTATACAACCGATTATGCTGACAACTGTTAATTGTGATAACTCCCGCACATTCAGAACACTTTAGAAAGAAATGGAGATGTAGTTAATAAACGAACACAGAACTGGAAAGACTAGTGTTCTTCCAGAGAATTACTGTGTCATTGACAGCTTCTATAACACTTCTAATGTGAAGCAGCACCTGAACAGGAAACAAACTCTTTGAAAATGTCTATGGGATACATCCCTTAAGAAGTGATTTTAAATTCTATACTAATTATCAATAAAGTGTACCAATGTTCAGTAACTAACTCTGCTGTCTTTTTTTATTACTACACTCATTTCTACTGACCTTTTTTTCTTTGTTATATGAAAAATTAAAGATTTTTTAAAAGCTTTTTATGTATTTATAAAAACTAAACTCTGAAATAAAGAAAGGGTCATACAATGACAGGTAGAAATCAGCGCTGCAAACTAGGCTGTAGATATGGTCATTATTCTTCCTCCTGGAGGAAGGATGCAGAAAAAAGAAAATTTTAAACAAAATCATGACCTAATAGATGGAAAAGTTGAGCTTTTATGGTAACTTTACCAGGGACAGAATTTCACTGCATTAATTCAATTCAGTAATTTATTTTTGTTAAGATGTATTCCTTAATGTTTATCACTTACATGCCATATTCCTTGTGGAAACAGTCTTAGCTATGAATCTTCAAAGTATTGAAATGCTTACTTTGATCACATTTTCAAAGTGCCCTGTAGGTAATGGAATTTAATACAAACACACCCCAAAAGTGGACAACAACTGAAGTGAAATTTTCAGGAAGAGTCTAGAGAGACACCTGGATTGTTGTGAAAAAGCAGACCTCAAAATCAAGGTTCATGATTAAAGCAAAAGGTTGTGGATAGAAGCAAGCCAATCCTGGTTACTTCACTTCTTTGCATAATACAAAATCATTAATTAGTATAAAATCAAGGAAATATTAGCTGCTGATATTACTGACCAATGCATCTTGCCATAATGTATAATGAAGATCCGTTAGGGTTAATGTTCTCTATAGAGCTCACATATTGGAGTTTATAGAAATTTTCTTAGAAATCATTACCTATTGACAATCATAGAGACACATTGTATTACTGAAGAACAAAGTCAAGGAGGTGACCCATCTTATGTGTCCCCACTGGTCTTTCCTGTTTGACACCTCCCCTAAGGAGGTTTCATTATCTGCTGTCCAAAGCCTCTATTCTCCTGAATGGGCTCTAACTAATCTATGGTTTCTGCCAGAATGAGAGGTAAGGTCACTGAGCGACGCTGAGCCTAGGGAAGGGTTTGTCTGTTACAGAACACTCTATGAGAATGCAGGAGCAGAAAGTAGAAACCGGTATTGTATCCAGTACAGAAAATTTGGTAGCATCTTTGCCTTAACATATTGAAGCAAAATGCTCAATTTAGTTTTCAACCTTGTACTGAGAACAAATTTTTCTTTTGTCACCAAGTATTCAATTAAGTAGTAGGTAATAGTTCACAATATCACATATATATATACAGGTATCTACAATGGATTTGAATAGAAATCTAGTACCATTTGGCTTGTTTTCAGATTTCTTTACATTATGGGTTGATATAAAACACTCAGTCATATTCCTTAAATATCTACAAGCTCCCAATTTCATTGTTGAAAATATTGCCTTGCTTTTACCATGCACCTTCAGAAAATTACAGCTTTGGCTATAAACTGCACCCTTAAAGAAGTGCACTGAATAGTGAATCTCTATTCCAAATGCACTGTGCTGAGGTGCATAGATTTACATTATTATGCAGCATAAATGATTAAAATTAATTGATTACAAAGCTGCTGTCCAATGTCAGGTTTCAAATGCTTCCAATAAATAGGTTCAAGTTTTCTCTAACTTAAAAACTGCTGATAAAGAGCACACTTGATAACTTCACCCAGAAGGTAACTTGGAATTTTAAACGCGAGAGAGTGACCAAGTAACAAGGAGTGGACTCGGGGCGGGGGGGGGAAGGGAGTTAGGGTGGGGTCACTCATTTTCTTCAGCGTCACTCACTCATATTTCAGCTTTATTTTATTTATTATTATTAAAATTATTATTTATTATTAAATCTGTCCCAAAATAACAAGTTTCTATAGGCAGCACGGGACAATTTTAAAAACATGGCTTGATGAACGGGTACCAAGTCTGTCTTTGTGATGTATGTTTGAAGAGGCCCCTGTTTCCAAGAGCAGTGATGGAAAAGTTTATGTCTATAAGCTAAAGCAGTGTCATACATTCTTTTCTTTCATGAAAATGTGAAAATCTTCCTATTTCGCTTTATGCTTTCCCCAAGGAATAAAGCAATAATCCCAAACTCCTCGGTACATAAGATGCTATTCTCAAATATATCTAATGAATTTAGGGGAGCAAATCCTGGAGCAGTTCAGCAGAACTTATGCTGCTGAGTAAGATGTCACTGAAAATCCAATCTCGGCCCATAATTAGGAAAGATGGGAGATTTGAAAGAGAAATCAAATTGACCTGTTATAGCTGCTATGAACTCCCAGGACCAAACATGGAGAGAACTGGTCTAATGACAGCAAAAGACTATACCTATTTAAGGGTTTAAAATAGTAAGATACAGATGCCCAAATGTCTCTCACTGAAGACAAACAAAAGCATTCAAAGGTAATGACTTCCTAATTTCAAAGGATATAGAGAAACTTAGGGTCTAAAGAGCCATCATGCATCTAATGCCCTTAAAGGAATAGGACTGGAAATAGCTTTGTCCAAAAAGAGAAGCAATTACATCAGTATAATAATAAAGACTCATTTACCTCTTTTGTCACTCTACCTAATTTTGTGACCCCTAAAAAACCCCCGAACAAACAAAGAAACAAAAATCCCAAATCCCACCACCAACACTCATCCCACCACAAAAAGGAATTAAATGGGAATTGTGTCTGTTCTTGTGTTAAAGGCATACCTAACAACATAAGTCTATTTTTTCCAGTCTTAATAAGAACTCTCAGTCACTACACTAAATATAAATTTAGTGCTTTCCAGTGGTGAATCCAGAGGAGGGAAAAGGAAGACCACCACTGGTAACTTCCAGTCACCAATCTCCTCCAGAAAATGAAAACAGAACTTCCAAATAAAAAACAAATATACATCAAACACTGGCATTGTAATTCTCTAGGGATTCAGGACTATATCTTTAACATCATTATGTTGAAGGAGTGTTCCTAAATTTTGCAATAATTGCAGGCTTGAAATGCACTTTACAATACAGTGAAAGAATGAGGATGAAGTAATGCTAGAGACTGTCTCTATCTCAGTTGCAATCTAGTTGAGAATACAGATTCTAGTATATTAAAAATAAGTCAACACATCAATCAATGTAGGAGACAAAATAAGGAGATTGCTATATGCTGCTACTGGCTAACATTCAGCTAGTCGCTAAGTGCAAAACCAAAAAGGTCTTACAGTAAATTTGTCTGTGGGAGACTCTCCCTCCTATTACACAACTCAGTGGGTGCATGTTATGACAACAGAAAGATAATATATCTCTCATTTCTGTTTGGTAGACTCATTCAGCCTGGAAAGACAATAAAATGTTCAATCCACTCTCCACATGTCACTGCCAGTGTCATGTGTCATTGTCACTGCCATGTGTCACCTGCTTAACTTACACTCTAATACCAAAATGTCCTAGTGACTAGGACACTTTGTTATGTTGTATGACATATATATGTCACCTGATATAAAAACCATTTACGTTAGGGTTGACTAAGGCTCCTCATTGTGAATTTAAGGCCCTGCTCCATGGCAATATCTGAACCACTCACATTGTTCTTTAGGAACTATCTTATGTTGCTCAAAAACAGAAAACTCAAGTAGCTACTGCTGATAGAAAATGTGGGCTCATGTTTTACCTTAAAGAGGGATGCAATTACTCGGTGAGCTATAGATACCGTTTCTCTCACTATCTGCCTCTGAGTCAGTAAATTATTCATACTCAGTCAAGCAGTTCCGATGAGAAAGCTTAGCCCTGTACATGCACCAGTTAAGAAATCGGTCCTCACCTAGAAAAAGGATTCAACATCCTTTTGAAATGTGACAGTTGTGTTCCATATCTCAGGCAAGGAGCAACCGCTTGGATACAAGCAATTTGCAGTTCCAGTCTACCCTGCTTCCTCCTTTCAGCTAGATCACCTCAGCGGTTTCTCTGAGAAGGCTCAAAACAAATTCTCTGTTTAAAAAAAAAACCAACAAACTTTAATCATCTAAATGAATCCAGGCTTGTAATGCAGAGAATAGGAGTGGAATATAAGGTTTTCCTCAGAATCTGTTTTTGGGGATACCTAACTGCTCTAAATCGTTTTTTTAATCTAAAAGGTGAGAATTTGCTGTTAACCGGTGACTCTGGAAACAACTTGCTGCCCTACCTCAACATTGAAACTCCCTAGTATTTGGCTTTAGTCTTTTTGCATTTAAGTTTCTGATCTGTGAAACAGAGATGATAAGACTTTCTAATTTAACAGTTTTGAATGAACTTAGTTCTCTAAATTTGCATCTGTCAGAGACCCAAACACTGTGGTAGGAGCATTACAATAAACAAAGATAGTAACAATTTTTTTTTTTTTCCATTGCATCCAAAATGCAGTAAACCAGAAATCTCCACTAATTGGGGATGGGGCTATTAACTGGCAGACAAAAGCACAGACTGTTGTGATGATTTCCTTTAGGAAAAGAAGGCATGTGGTAAGTGCTTTACTAGATTATAGCCTGTTATCAACAAGCACAACTTCAGAAAATACTGCACGGGTAGATTAAAAAGCATCCTCTCCAGAACCAATTACATTGCTTTTTATTGGGAACATCACGGACGCCCTTACATTACAGCCTCCTCTAAGGTGGCTAACAGTAACCTGCTCAGTAACAGTTCTGCTGCTCTTGCAAGGACTTAACCCATTGACTCTGCAGATTCATTTGGATGTAGCTATGTTGCATGTTTGCAGACAAAATTATCCAATCCTTTTAATGAATTACCACACATTTAACCACTATACAAGCTTTGTTTTGTAGAATCTAATATCTAAAATAATTATCCGAATGACAAATTTTTCAAATTACTCTTTCTGTATAGATACTAATAGGTCTAGGGAATGTCTTTGGCAGAGCAGACTGGACATATTTGTTCTTCATGCTGCAGTCCCTGGGCTAAAAACAGTAATTACACAATGACCTTAATCCACTTCCTCTCCCATTCAGATGAGCGGCTTAAATTCGACATGATTTCATCTTCCCATAGCAACTAGGCAATCGTGCCTGTTGTACGTACTACTTTTTTTGGTTATGTAATTAAATCACTGGCTATTATGCAATACAGCGATTCAAATACACGAAGCGTAACTAGATGGGCATGCTACACAGCACATGTTCAATCCTTGCAGACTAGCCACAAATCTATTTGTCTTTAAGGAAAAAGATAAAAAAGCAAATGCTCACTGTATTTGAGACAAAGAACAACTAAAAAAAAAAATAATAATAATAAATGTGCCGCCTGAATCACTTTCAGCTATTAAGGAGACTAAGCAAGTAAGATAAGCCAATAACAGTAAAACAAGCTGTAAAATGTCTTGTGATAGTTGAATTTTTTATACTGACCTCTTTACCTTTCCTGAGGGAAATACCTGCCCTTGAAGTCAAACCTATCTTAGAAACTTTTATTAGAAACTTACCTGCCTTGTTTAGGTACATCTACATCAAAATGCCCAGTCATCTAAGTCTAAATTATCACTTTTAAAAAATAAATACATCATGCATACATATCATATACACAGGTGAACAGGTGGATGGGATAAATATGCTAGCTATCTAGAACTCTTTTTAAAGCCCTGATGTCCCATGGATCCAATCTCAGGGCAGAGCCTTATCCTGTATAACACACAAACAAAATCCATCAGCACTCGCAATTTCCATCAGGGACAAGCAGCTTACTTTGATCTTTGTCTACAATGTCACTTTTGAACAATGAAGGCCAGCTGGAGTTTTAAGTATTTCATATAAAGTTAAACTGAGCAGAACACAAATATCTACTGGAAAAAAATATTTTAAACTCTTAAAACAGATAAGCAGTTATTATAATGAACCATAAATGACACAGCTGGAACTTTTCAAAGGGATTTCCTACTAAAACCTTTGTGTGCCTTTCAATAGGCTTTCTATGTGCAAGCTAGTGTAGCAAGAGAAAACAAAGAATAACAGACTTTTGATCAATTGACAAGATCTCCTGGACTAATGGCCTTCAAAATTTTCATCACTGCTCCCTTCACTTCCACAGTGATAATTCTATAATACAGTAATTACAAACAAAATTGAGAGAAGCAGCCATTAATTTTGGAGTTAATATTTTATCATGAATTTGTTACATATACATAGTACACACTCATAATATACACTCACACATACACAAACATACATAAAAGGTTTAAGAAAATCTCTCATTTGCATTTGACCAAGTCCAGCCATTTCTATTTTGCTAGGTCTCTCTACCTCTCTCTAAAAAGTTACTTCTTCAACAAGCAATAACACTGCTAAAAAGGTGGATTGGAGGAAAGGTCGTTTTGGAAAAAGCATTAAAGCAAGGTCCCTTGAACAAGTACCAGACAGTAAAGAGATAATTCAGGACTTTGGAAACACATGGCAGTACTTAACCTTTGAAATAAAATAAAAATTGAATTTCACCATACTTGGGACTACTGAGGTTTCAAAAATATTTCATGCCTCATTTGCTATAAAAGTTATTCAATCTCAGTGAAGTATCAAAGAAGAAATCAACATAATTATTTTATGGCAAATTGCCAGAATAATTTGATTTAACTACTTTGCACCTGGTTATTTGTCCTTTTTTGGTTGATCACTTTTATAATGACTAGCCAGCCAGCTCTGGAGCTGCAGGTATTTCAGTAACAACACACTCTGATTAAAGCAATTTTTGTGCTTTGCTGGTACAAAAAGAAAAAGGAAGTAAAAAACAAACCCCAAAAAACTCTCCAGTGGTGGAGAACGCAGTGACAGTAATAAAACTCCCCAGTCTGACTTTTCAGAAATGCCAAATTCACAACCCCATGTCAGATGATAGCCTCGGAAAAATTAATCCAGCTGTGCTGGACAAGTTTTTTCCAAAATGAATTTTTCAAACTGAAAAATATATGCATTAGATTCGTCATAAAACCTGACTAACTAAACTAATATTAAGTTCAGTTGTTTTATTTCATAGATCCTTGAAGAGGCAAGAAATGCAAGAAAAGTTGCACTTTAGAAAGTCTGACTTTAATATAAGGCCTTAAAACCAGCCTTAGATCTTAAATTTAGCCCCGTAGGTCAGTGTGAGAAGACAAGATTACCTAAGTACATTAGTTGTGTAAGTTATAACCCAAAGGAATACTTCAGTTCATCACGCACTGGACAACACTTTCAGAAATATCTATGTTGTAAAATCATATGAGCTCTCTTTTTTTTTTTTTTTTAATGCAATAATTGTATCTATCTTTACTTCCTTCTTTGCTGAGAAAAAAAGGAAAAAGGTCTCTGTAAAAGACATATTAATACAAACTTAACATAATTAAGCATGTAGTTTTTATAGGGGGTAATTTTTTAAAGACTGCCAAAAAGAACATAATTTATGCTATCCTTGCACAATTAACATGCTTTGTGAGCTTATAGAACCTTTCACTTTTAAAAAGCAAACGATGTGCTAATTCTACTGATTTAAAGTCTAGAGGCTGCCCTGTTTTAACTATGCAAATTACCAACCTAAAGCAATTATTCCATCTTATTGTCATCACATCATTAATTCTCTACAGGTTAAACAAATTTGGATTCATATTTGTAACTTCCACATTGCATCAGCAGCTCTTCCAGCATATTATTTTAAGACAAATTAATTAAGACAAACTGGCATTATAATTTGACTAAAATATGCATTTTTGAGAAGAAAAAGAGATTCTGATATTGCTACTGAGTTATAATATACTGCCAAAGATACTAATGTACATCTCATATATTTCATTTTTAAATCATTACATTCAAGCTGGTGTCCTTAAGAAAAATGCAGATTGCAAAACATCCAAAGCCGTATGTTTGCATCAGGAATGTCTCCTAGTCTTACACATCCCTAGCCTTTACATGCTATTTAGGATTTTCTGTCCAAGTATTACCTAATATACAAATACATGGGCATATATCATGTTTGTTACAATCCAATCTGCTTGTTTGAAATGCTGACAATTTGTATCATAAGAAAAAAGTACACAGGTAGAAATGAGATCTAAAATGCTGGAACAAGAGCGGGGGCTCTGGATTATAAGTTTGTGGTGAGAACTGGATACTGAACTAAGACTTGTTCGTGTGTCTTCTTTTGGATAAAGATCTGACAGAAGAGCATTTCTTCTCTCAGCTCACTCTTAGTAACTACATGCCACTTCATTTATCCATATTATCTTTCCCTCCTCCAATCTACCTTCCAATACTTGTCTGAACACTCTTTAGCTTGTTTTTAACAAAATGAGGTAAGAAAATAGATTACACTGTCTTTGCTAGTTCAGTTTATTTTGACTAAATGGGATTAGAGAGCTGTAAATTTTGGCAGTAAAAGTGACAAGCCATGCCAGGTGGGCTGAAGTCCATAATCTTTTCAACTGATGCATGGCTGCTTGAAGAAAACATTGAACCAAGCTTTAAGAACACGTATACTTCAGAGCAGAAGGAACTATCTGCAGTAACTACTGGAGAAGTGGAAAATGACATAGCCTTGCCTTACCCTCTAACACTGCAGTGCAGCCCAACGATGAGCACTGTTCAAGTACAACACACTGGAAGAGCGACATACTGAAGGATGTGAGCTTACCTCCTAACGTACTCATGCTCTTCATAAAATGTGAATAAAGTAATTGTACCATACAGCTACCTGGAGAACTTGTACTGCACACAGTAATATCTACCTGTATTCTTTCTTTATCATTCTCTCTCTTGAAATATAGAGCATATATTTTAATTGTTAAACTGTCATTGAAAAAAAAATCATAAAAGACTGCTTTTGACTTTCGTGGCTTTTTATTTTTTCTCATGCACACCACCCATTCTAGCTGCAACAGTACTTCTAAGATTTCATTTAAAATCTGATTTTATACCAACATTTTCACAGATAAAGACCTTTCTAAATTTCTAATAATAAGCAAGGTTTGCTTTGCTATACTGAGTTCATGAAAACATCATTTCTCAATATAATGAGAAGACTCCTTTATTATTATTCAGCTTTAGAGCAAAGATATTACATTTCAAAAGATAGGACTTCTACAGAATGTGTTTGTGCTAGAGACACTTCTTTTGGTTACTGTACTTACAGCTGGTCTGTTTTAGGACCCTGCATTTTCTCTAATAGAAGTTTTTGATCCTTGTGTCAAGGAAAACAGCAATTCCAGAGACAGAAGCCAGTTCATTCCCTATATCCTGTCTGCCTACATATGACATATTTTTCAGGTTACTAAATGGAAGTAGAAAATATGTCTTTTATGATAAAGTGTAAAAATAAACTAAAACACATGACGGGAATCCTCAAAAGTCGACTTAATTCCTAGATGGATGTAATAAAGTGCCATGTTGAGCTATATGTTGCTTCTGAGATGAGAAAATGAAGGAATCTCGTAGTTATCTGAGGGAATTACCAAAACAAAACATAATAGATATTCCTACTGCTAGTCTGAAATGCCACTGAATGCTCACTTCATCTTCGTAACATAGCATTTTATATTCATTTTTATCCTCCTTTAAACACGGAAATAAAAGTAATCTAAAGATGCAGCAGCAGTTTAACACAAAAAAACCCACTTCCTTAAACTCTGGGTCACTTTACATAGTTAAACCTTCATTACAGAAAAATTGCCTTTGGCCATCATAGATAACAAGGTTCATCCTGATGCACTGACCCACTGAATAACTAATGGCAAATTAGAACAACTGAAAACATTCATGGCTTTGTAGTCCCACAAAAAGAAAAAAAAAGTTTAAATATATTATAGTATATTATATAATATTATTATTTTATATAATATTATTATTTTATATAATAAATTATATAAATATAATTAAAACAGAAGATGACATTGTCCCCTCACTCCCTTTCTTTTTTAATCCTATTTTTGCCATTTTATAGGCTGAAAGGCTGGAGGCAGAAAGACAAGCAATTTGGCATGCATTCTTTTGCTGAAAATGAAAAGCATTATAAAATTTTATTCAGCCATTCATTCAAGGTGACAATGCACTAGACACAGGACAATAAGAATGTCAATTTAAAATCTTCAGATGATATAAGGACAACTATTTGGTCACTGTACCACATCAGCCCTTTTATAATTACTCAAACCACATGTCCCAGTATGATGCAAATAAGCAATTTTGGGATTTGTGTGCCATATAAACCTTCAAATGTTCATATATTTGATCCAACAAAGATTCCTTTCAGGAGGAAATCTTATTTATGTCTCCGTTAAAGCTTCTTTTCATCCCAGATTTTTGAAAAATCTCAGACTGGAGTCTGGTCTTGGTTAGAGCAGTGCAAATTTAGTAGCTCTAATGTCACTACTCTAATTAAAAAAAAAAAAAAGTGTAACAAAGCTTTAAAACAGCTTATTTCAATTGTTGTAACAAAGTTGAGACCTTTTATTTAATTAACTTCTAAATAAGGTTTTGAGTTTTAAGATTAATCATTTGGAATTGAAATTTGACCACTTATATCCCCACAAAAGGATATCGGTATTTGCAAGACCAGCATTCCCTTCTAGTAACTCCCTGCATTTAATTTCAAAGTTCTTACAGGACTGTAAAATGGAAATATTTCTTATTTGTGTTTTCAATTAAAAAATAGAAATTATCCCAGGTCAATAAGCAAATTTTGTATAAGTTCTTAAGATAAAGTTAACATTGCATTGCACATAGAACGTAAAGGTACATAATGATTTTTAGAAAGCTGTTCAAATGGAGTATGTACTGTTTGTCTACAGTGTTGCCATTTTGTTCCATGACAGCCTTCAGGTACAACCAGATTAGCAACAAAAATATTTTACAAAGTTTCTTTGTAAAATCTTTTGAGATTTTTGACTCACAGAATAGTGCATGCTATGCCATGGGGTTTTAAACAGAATTCTTACTGGATGAGGTATGAATTTCATAAAATATATCAGCAACAAAATATGGTTCTAACAATCTCTTTAGATACATTTTCAGACACAGTTTCTTGGCATAACACGCTTATGACACTATAAATACATTATCATTTACCATCTAGCTGTAGATTTTTCACAAAAATTTACCCTAACAATGAAGCAAACCTGCCTACCTATTTCTCCTTCTACCTTCAGTTAATATAATTCCACAATTGGCAAAAGGAGAAATGTATCTATTTTATTTGGGAAGCTAATGTCAAAAATGCAATCAAATTAAAAAGTAGAACGCAGGTGGAACATAAAACCTCTCTTCACCACCCACTGACCAAATAATTACTACGTAAGTGCTGTTATTATCATTGTTGGGTGGTTTGTTTTTTTTTTTTTTTTAATAAAACAGAAAGCCTTAAACTTCAGGTGATTATTAAAATCTTACCTCTACAAGCCATGTAACTGAGAAAAGACAGATGTATTTCAGATCAACCTTTTGTTACTCTTTAGGTTACAAATTTCTCTCACTCTATATAACTTTAGAAATTGTGGAGGAGGAGGGGTCTAAGATATTTAATATTTCCCTTGGGAAGGGCAATTGTTTAAAAGAAAAGAATCTATTGTAATTCAAATGGAAGTATATGTTTCAAAACATTCAGATGAGAGAATGAATTAAGGAAACACAATAAATATCAATCGTGTTCTCTTCCCACTCACATTAATTTCAATAGCAGTATAATCCCATCATCTTTCATAGAATTTTTTCCAATTTACCATTGTCATAAGAAGTGTGGTGAATACCAGTAAGGTACTTCAGTAAAGGCAGCATTATAATATGAAAAGAATGGGATACTGAAAGATACTGAAAGGATTCACAAAATTATCACCAGTGGAGGAAAACAGTCTTCTTACTATGTTCTCTGGAAACTCTCTTACTATCAAATATCATTGCAGTTAGGAGACAGATACATTCAAAAAAATCACAGCATTACTAGCTAAAAATATTCAAAGTTTTAATATTAATCCAAAACTAAAGGTCTGTTTCTTTTTATTTAGTCATTGTTGATATCTATAAGCTGAAGAAATGTAATAATTCAAGATTATAATCCTCTTACTAACTTCTTATTTCCACAGGTATGATACAGTCAGCAATAATAACCATATTATATGGTTACCATTATTATGGTATTACCATTATCATTACCATAATATACCATTATTCTATATGTAATAACAGTCCTTAATAACCACAGAACATGTTCTAATGCTGCTTTAGTTGACCTGAAAGGGATGGAGGGGCTGAGTCTAAACAGAAGTAGTCCACCAAACTCATGACTGTGAGAAAGGAGAAGTAGATTCTACAGGCTGTACCTGAGAAGCATTACATATGAAAACCAGAAGTTCCTAGTTGTTAGCTATTCAACAAAAGACTTTCTGTTTTCTCAGAACAGAAATTGGTTTGGAGTAGATGGCAAAAAACAATTCAAAAGCAGCTTACATATGCCTTCCAGCATACATAAATTGTCAAGACTAAGTCATTAGCAAATTTTGCCTCATTGCTGCATATCCACCTGTCCAGAGTATAAACAAATACATTAGACTACAGCAGAACATGACATTTGGGAGCGTTAGACCTCCCGCACCAACTTCTTAGAACTAACCCTACAGAGAGAAAAATCTCCATTTTCAATGCACACAGTTTCTATATAAGCAAAATTGCAAATACAAAAATAATATGAAGAGTTGTGAACAGTACATTGATTTTATGTGCTTATTTATGTTTTTACTTTAAAAGCTACACAGGACAGGAAGCTCCATGGGCTTATTTGTAAGTACTTCAGAGCTGGTTATTGTAAAAATCTAAGATGTACAACTCCAACAGGACTCCAGGTTATTGTGAGGGCTATCATGAAGGTCACTGTGTACTCTCTCAAGCAGTGTCCTGCAGATTACAAGATCCTTGCTCAGAACCTATTCCCAAAAAACTAGTTCAAAAGTGGTAAGGAAAGCTTCCATAAATTAAAGGTAAAGAATTGCTATTCTCTTTTCATGCAAAATCCCACTGTGAGATGTCTCATTTATTCTGGCTTGTCTGTCTTAGTTTCCTTACATGCAAAACAGAGATAGCACTAACCTCCCCAGGTGCATGAGGGAAGAATATGGTGATAGATAGGCAGTTAGTTAACATTCCTGAAACACTATCTATGTGTTAAAATATTCTAAGATAAATGGAAATAGATGGAATAAGCTGTCAATTGTCATCATAGAAAAATCTCATGGTTTTTAACCCACAGTTGAATGTATTTGTTTACACTCTGGACAGTAGGATATACAGCAATGTTGCAAAATTTGATAATGACACCAGTCTTTTAAATTAGTGAAGTCCAAACGATATTATGCGATTTGTCAGCACAATGGCAGATTAAAATTGTGCAAGTCAAGTCACGCTGTGAAAATTTGCATGAGTCATATATATTGTTGAGTTTTAAATTAACTGTGTCTACTCAGGCAAAAGTCTTGACATGTCACTGCAAGTGAGCACGCTGAAAACATTAATAGTGCTGAAATAACTATAATAGAAATATCATCAAAATGGTAAGGTTGGTGAAGAGATGGATGGAAAATAATGGAAAATATTTTGCTGGAGGAATATTAATTATATTCTCCCAGATATTATTGTGTTCCATTCTATATACTCCAACTCAAAGTGAAATACTGCAGAAGTTTGGAGGGCTGCAGATGGATTTGGAAATACCTCCAGAGGTAGGGCAAGAATAATTTAGAAATGAAACAAATTAGAAGGGACATTATAGCCTGACTGTTGAGAGCCAACTGAAAAAATTAAAGGCGTTTAATGAGTGTCAAAGAAAACAGAGCCAGGCCAACTCAACCATCTTCATTCAGAAAACCAAACTCAGTAAAGACTGAACAGAAAGAAATTTAAAATGTATTAATGTAAATAGTTTACAAAATGCCATTATGAAAGACAGAGTTCAGAGACTCAGTAGAATTCAGAAAAGAATGAGCACGTAGATAAAGGGATCCACCATAGACACAGTAAATTTAGTATTACAGTAAAGGATACAGGTTCCTTCTCCCTCCAACTTGAAATGTTAGTCAATTTCTAATTATTAGCAGTAAAAAAGAATTGTATTTTAGTGCTTTTTATTGTGTAATAGTTCATTATGGGTTTTAAGAAGCTTTGAAAATACCTTCTTATCCTCACAACACCATGGTGACTTGTTATGGTTCCTAATATTTTTAGTTATCAAATTCATTTCTGCAAAATGTAAAGCAATATGTCCTGTCTGAATCTAGATGTTCATTCAAATAAAAAGTTAGTCACTTTAGAGTCTCTCTTTTCTAGGTGGTGGAAGAAAATCACATGGGGGTTAAGAAAAGGGTGGGGGGAAAAAAAGAAGATAACAAAGCAGCCCTTATTGTCAGGAAATCAAGTCTTCTCTCAATGTTGAGAAGACAATGTCTTTGTGTACAATTGCATTGTAAGAGCCAGTCAAGACAATTACTTCATCATTTATCTCTACCAGCTGTGCACAGGAGTCATAAATTCACCTCTTCAGTACCTTGGAAGAATTGATCTTGCCATCTCCTAAAACCAAGCAAAATATTGTTACCATGCGTTGCCACTCTTGTTGCCACTGAAAGCAGTTTCAAGATTAGCTTCAGTTTGTCTAACCACATGGCTCACGGCTGGCAGCAGCCAGGATCGCCCTTCCCTCCAACTATGATTCTTTCCTGGTCTTTAGAAGTCAATCCTTTTTTGCTTCGCACTGATCATATCAATTTCTTGACTTCATGAAAGTCAAGAAATTCCTGTTCTTTCTGATTCTTTGGGAAAATGCCATGAGAGAAAGAAATTAAGTGGTGTCAGGTTTTGGAATTGGGAGCGGGCTGGAATATAAAACACAAATGTAATGACAGAGCTTCTTACACAAAGGAAAGTTTAACAAATCCATATTGTATTTTGGAAGTGGCAGGGACAGAGGGTTGTGTCTGCAAGGGTGGCACAAATGGACAATTTTCTCCTTTATTCCTTCCACATTCTGACACCTGCAACTTGTTTGATCATACCTCTTCTCCAGTTAATGTAAATGTCCCCAAAACTCCTGCTGTTTATCCTTGTTTTCCTGCATCCTGCTTAAAAGCGGTTGTCTCCCAGAAGATATGCCATTTTTTGTGCTCCTTAGAGCTGGGAAAATAAATAGGATGATGACTCTCTCAAAACAGAGTTTCCCCTTCTTTCATTTTTCATTATATTTTAAGATGTTTTGAGCTTTCCCAATTAATAAAATTTTATGCTCAGAACATTTGCCAAGAGCACATCCCTCATCAAAATATTCTCTCCCCCTATTTGCAGGGGGAAATCAACTGCTTGGGCAGCTTAGAAGAGAAACCAAAAATACTTCTAGCAGTTGATACTTTGAAAAAATAAAAATCTCTGTATAGCACACTAGCTCACAGAATATTGTGCTTTCTTTGGTTTGAAGCACAAAGACTTTTGGCCATTCTGTTAAAAAGAATCTGTGGGGAAGGTAAAGTGTTAGTCTTAAACAGCATATGAAAATCTCATACTCCTCTAGAGAAGGAAAAAGGCCAGAAGCTGGATGGAAAAGTTAAATCCAAATATACAACTAACTACACGTCTTCATGCTTTTGAACACAACTTCTGCTGTGATATCAATGTGAAAATAAAGTACAACAGAGATGTTCAGTGGCAAGAAGACCTGCCAGTCAGTGTTCAATCAATTCAACTGAAGAGATGTTTCAAAAGAGACACCAGGTTAGCTGAGGCACGCTTCTGGTGCAGACTTCACAGCTTGACCCAAGTGAACGTCACATTGAATCAATGAATGAAAACAGGTAGGAACAAATCCTAGAGTGTATTTAAAGAGCAATTGCCTTGGTCAGTCTGTGACTGTAGGCAACTCCTTCGACTGAATTATGTCTCTGAGTTAGCGATATTTGTCCATCTTCACAAAATGCTTTGAGATTTTCTCCTAAGAGGCTTTGTGTAAAATGTGCAATTCTGTTAGAGGGCTGCCTCTCCAAAATGCAAGATGACTTCCCGTCAGGAAGGACACTGCCATAAAGAGAGGCTGTCCACCCCTGCAGTCACCAAGGTCTCTAAATTAAGCTGAAGAAGCAAATGGGAGCAGGGATCCCTCAATGAGAGAGAAAATTCACTACAAAGCAGAAATCCAAGAGAACCTTCTCTGACAGATGCTGGACCAAAAGAAGAGGACTCATTCTGAATTCATGGTTTCAGCTCAGAATGACTGTAAAATACACTGCTGACAGTTTTTGTTAACAAACTGTTTAAGCACTTAAGAATATACAAAATTGGCTTATGTTTTATTTTGCTGACATAAAATGGAAAGAGATGTTGTACTGAGTGAAAGAGACCATTTCTGCAGTAACCACATAATGAACCAACAGTTTTCATGGAACACTCTTCTTTGAGGAAAAAGTAGATTAACAAGACTTGGAAAAACTAGGAATATCTAGATAAAAAAAAAATCTACTTTTAGCATGAGGAAGAACACACTCCAGCCCATAAAGAATGAATAATTAAAAGCAAATATCAAAAGGCAAAGGATACAACAGAGGATTACTTAGAATATGAAAAAGCCAGACCAGCACTCACAAACAAAGACAAAAGATTAATACAGAACTATGACACCTGTGCACTGCACATGTCACACACTTATCAACATAGCACACCAATGAGATAGGGAAGTATCGTTCTCCTGTTTTACAGTTGGGACAATCTGAGGTTCAGAGATTAACAAATTTGCTTTGAACTTTGGGTGCAGCTCATGGTTTGGTTTGGTTTGGTTTTTACAAAGGACAGTGCTTCAGAGCCCCATTTAGTGATTTAACAACAGAACTTTCTTATAATACTGTTTAAAGCCATGCACCTGATTTATTCCAAAAGTACCCAGTAAGAATACAAAATAAAAGATATCCTTAAAATATCTATTATAATTTTATCCTGCCCAAAGAAAGATGTCACTACAGCTTCAAACACTCAAATTCTATCTTATTGCAGCTGAAGAGCCAGGTAAGTATAAACTTGGATTTGTATTTAGGAGAATAATGAATTAATTATATAGGCACAACAGCTAATCACGCCTATTCTCAGCTCAGTAAAACAGATATGCCAGTGATTAACTAACCGAGATCTAAAATTTGAGAATTAAATGCAATTTCAGATTCCTTGTTTTCATATATTAAATCAAACTGGTTTCTATTGCAGCACATTATCACATTTTATATGTTTCTATGTATGTGCTATTAAACATTATTATAAATATGTTGTTACCATAACCAACACTTTGAGGGAACAGATAGGCAAATTACAGCACAATTTAATGATATTTACCTACTTGAGAATCACTTTCAATATATAAATTTTATATGCAAATACAAGAGTGGTGCAAAGGATAAAAAACACTAATAAGTATTAAAAAAAATTAGTCTAAAACACACATTAATGCTGAGTCTAATAAGAACCATCATACATCTTCTCTTATGAAAAATAAATCTCCAAAGGTATTTTATTCAGAAAATAAAAAGTACACAACTAAACATATATAAATGTATTATAAGCCATGGAAGAGTATGTAATGTGACCAGGAAAAAGTTTTGAAAGGATGATATGAAGCAGAAGTTTAAAAAAAAAAAAATTACTAGTAGTTAAAAAGTAACATTAACATTTAAATCAGTTAGAAAAAATGTATTAAAACATTACAATTTACATTAGAAATTTACATTAAAAAATCCTAAAAGTTTAACCTGTGAGAACACCAAGCAGTAGAGCAGCTTGTACTTTCTTTAAGGTTTGATTTTGTAAACAGAACTGAAGCACATAGATACTTAATTTAGGTTAGTTCATTATTTTTCCTAACATAGACCTACCAATTAAATTAAGTTAAACCAGATAAATTACCCACTGCTTAGGGATCTAACTTAGAGCAGAAACATATCGACAAATTGTTTGGGAAAAGATTTACTGCTGTCAGCATTAATGAACCCATGATGGTTTTACCACTGGCAGTGTCAGAGATCTCATTTAATACAGAGATAATCTTTCCAAACTCTTCAAACCCATGGCTTCAAAACACAGTGGTAATAACCCCTTGTGGTTTAACCCGGCAGGCAGCTCAACACCACACAGCCGTTCGCTCACTCCCTGCCACCCCCAGTGGGATGGGGGAGAGAATCC
>NW_008825075.1:3927516-3942906 GCF_000699105.1 Pygoscelis adeliae | reverse complement strand
TTTTTTTTTTTTTTTTTTTTTTTGGGGGGGGGGGGCTGTTTTGGTTAATTCCACTGGGAAGTCCTGACTCTGGGAGTGCCTGGCCTGCCGCCGCCCCCGCCCTTGTTAGGCTGTGCTCTCACACCGTTCCATGCGCGTTGGCTCCTCACTTCCTCAGAGAGGCGCTTCTGCGCAGCCCTGTGGGCTCCCGGCTGGCTGCCGGCGGGAGGGTTGTCGGTGTCGGAAAGGTTGTGCTTAGAAGTGGTCTTACGTAGATATTTAGGTGCGTGTAAGGATACACTTTCCAGAGGTGGTTTCTGCTGTATTTTTTTAGTTGATTGTACCTTTTAAAGCTGACTTTATTAGCTGTTTCTACACTGTAATTAGCTGTGTGTCCGTATGCTTTGGGCAAGGGTTAAAATTCAGCCTTGTCTGCGCTGAAATTGGTGTTTGTGGCAGATAAAGCTACTAGTTACTGCCGGGGAGTTTGTTTTTAGCCTTTGTTATCTACTGAAGTCATGTTGGTTTCTGTCGTTTTTAAGGACTGTTAAAGTCAAGCATATGTTTAAATTCTTCACTGAACCCAAGCGCTTGTTAATGGCTTTGCTGAATTGGTGATATGTTTTTCAGCACCTTTTAACTTAATCCAGATGTTGTCAGTGTAAACGCTTAATACCTCTCTTTCATCAAAAATACAGGCTGCAGTAAAATCATTGTCACAGAGAGTTATTGAAAATATACAAATCGTGCTCTTTTTCTGGCCTTTATCTATAACTGTGCATTAGGGATATATGAAACTGGTTAGCTGCAGCCCTCCTCTTCCCCCGTCGACTCCACAGTTGTTGGGAAATGTTTTTTTCTTCATGTTATTGTTTTACCTATATGTGTTTAGAAACTTTGGATTCTTCTTTCCTTTTAGCTGTCATATTTACTCAATATGTGGATTCTTGTACTTAATGAGTTTCAGAGCAATAAACATGTTAAGTATCTCAAACAATCCCTGTTTTTACAAACTACAAATTGATTTTCCTTCTCTCAGTTTTTTTTCCTGAGTTATCTTGACCCCACCTGTACCACAAGTGAAGCTTGTTGATAAGAGCAAGGACTCGATAGGCTTCTAATCTAATCTTTGCTACTAATTCCTTCAGTACTAGTGGATTTTCCTTTCCTCCCTCCTCCTTTCCCTTCCTCCCTCCTCCTTTCCTCCTTGGAAAAATCTAACTGTCTTGATGGGTTTATTTCTGGGCTTTCTGCAGTCCCTACCCCACTCTCCCCCAGCTTGGTATATGTGGGGAGGTTGATTTCTAAATATAGCATCATACCAGCATTTCCCTTTTGAATAATGCCCTGGTCTTCAGCCTCTCGATACTTAAAAAGGCCTTTCATAGTTTCACGTTGGTTCAGAGCTTCTGCTTAAAATAAAGCCAGTGTTTTCCTTCACGGTACTGCTCAGTGTGTGTATGACAGTTTCACAGCCTTGTTTACAAGCACAAAATACAAATGTGTAAAGCTGTAGCTTTTTGCTTTCTTTTCACAGGCATTCGTTACTTGCACATCCAGATTAAAATTTTGCTTAAACTTATTTCAGGCATCTGCCGTATTTCCAGTGATTTTTTTCCCTTGAAAGATGTTTAATTCTGGGTTACTAAGGCTGTTTTTCTTTATTTTCTCTTACTGCTATTATAATCTGGTGTGTGACAAGTATTGTCTCTTCAAGATGCTTGAAGCTGTTGCAGTTCAGTCACAGCATAGCAGTCATTTCACTGTAGCTCGATGTGGGTTTCCACAAGTGTCTCTCAGATGACTTGTCTCCAAGGCCAAACTAATGTTATGGTTCGCAAGATGGAGTCTTACAGTCCTATGTCCTTGCATAACATTGAAAAAAAGAAACTTAATTTTAGACTTTCAATTAAGTTCTAAGCAAAAGAAAAACTGCATTGAAAAGAACAACAGAGTCCAAAAGTAGGCAACTTCTAATTGAAGTAAAGCTATAATAGCAAAATGTGAGTAGCGTCTGAGGTATTAATGCATCACCACATAAGGTGCTGATTATAACTTCTTAATAGGTTACTTCTGACTAGTGTTAGTTTCTGAATAAAAATAAGTGTTCAACACACAAACATTCCAGCATATCTAGAAAATCACTTCTTTTTTTGGTTATATGATTGATTGTCTGAATCTAGGTACTTGCAACAAATACTGAAATCAGTACATGGCTAATAATGTCAAAGTTAATACATGCAAATTTAAATTTTAAATAGCGGGGTGGCTGTCTGGAAATGATCTACAGGACAGGAGAAGTCAAAAGGAAATTTGGTCAATGGGCATTTCTTTTTGATAGTGCACGACTTCATTTACTGTCTATGCGTGCTATAACCTTCCTATTGCTTTTAATTACTAGAGCGTTGCCCTTAGTGTTCTAGCTCGGCACTGGCTTGTGTTTATTGCCTGTTGTGAGCTTTCCTAAACTTTTCCTGGCAGTCTTCTAGGTTACAGAACATGGACCCTCGGCGCTAGGTCTGTGATCCTGGCAATCTTGTACTACCTACAAAAGCAGTGCTCGGAGAATTCATTGAAGGGGATTTTCTTAACAGAAAAAATGAGCCCATGAAGTGGGTGCAAAGAGAAAATTGTGAAGTTGTTTTTTAAAAAACAAATAGTACAAACAAAAAGCCCCTCATTCATGGTTTCTAATAGTAATTATAATTCTCAGTTGTTGTTAGTGTTATGTATGGCTGGTGAAAGCTAATTGGATTTGTTATTTTAGTTCAACGAATTGCATAAGGATTGATAATTAGGTTGTGACCTCAGGTAATAAATTCATTACATTAGCGATTTTCCCATGAACATTATTTTTTGAAGGATTAGGATTACAGAATGTGCATTTTTTTTTTTAACAAGCACTCGCCAAACAGTTCAAGTAAACCACAGCAAACCCATAGAATGAAAATTACTTATTTTGACTCCTAACCATTTGTTATTTTTCTTGAGAAGTTACGAAATATCAATTAAAACATTTCTTGCTACAGAAGTAACTTAAAGACAAAATTCATTATAAATACAATTCATAAAGGGCCAGTACCTTCATTACTGTTTTAAGGATGAGGATCAGTTTTAGGCACTGTTTTCCTCTGTGCCTGCTGACATCTTACCTGGGAGGAGGTGGGTGTTTATTTGTTGGTTTTTGGTAGTATTTGTATGTATGAGCATGTTTCACTGAAGTTGAAACAAATGTACAAGTCTCCTGAAAATTTCTGTTTTCCTTGAGCACTTTAACCTTTTTTGCTTAGCTTGATAATTTCATTTTTATTGCCAAATTTCTGGGGTTTTACTTATGATACTGGTGTAAGCACTTTTATAACATCAATGGAAGTGTCTCATACATATTTCCGCTGACATGGTAACAGCCTCAGAGGAGCCATTACCATCACGTTCCAGGCACTGGAGCTGTTACGGTGTCAATGAAGTGTCTCTCATACTTCTTTCAATGTGGTAACAGCCCCAGAGGAGTCATTAGAATGTCAGTGCAAGTGCCTGAGTGGTTATGATGTCAGTGCAAGTGCCATTTTAATGCCAGCGTAGAATGGTTGTGCAAAATTCCATAACCGTAATGAAATAAGGGCATTACTTTTAATACATTATTTTGGCTACTCAGTGTATGGTCTGAATATAAGCCTCGAAAGGAGAGAGATCCTCTGAAGCGTCTTAGATATGTGCTTTGGCATGCTAAGAAAGATGAAAATTACTTAGAAATTTGCAACTTCTACTTCACTACTTAGTACCAACATACTATAAAGGTGCACTGCAGTACAGCTGATGCAATAGAGCAGTAACTGTTGTCCTTGCTGAACTAGACAAATCATGAAAGCATCAGTCATGACACAAAGCGATGCTGGAAATGCAAGAAAACTGTGTTTTATTCTTCGTCCTATCCAGGGTAGGTATGGTAAGTTCTCTTCAGTTCATGTTCTGGTGGTCTCATGGATGAGATCCTAGAATATGATCTTTGCACTGCATTTAAAGAACTTGTAGGACTGAATGTTTTCTTCAATGTTGCTAGCTAGTCAGGTGAACGAAATGAATTGAACATTCATTGCTTTGCCAGATTTGTCCCTCTAACCAGATATTTGAAGTAACAATGGATTTACATCAGAAACCAAATGATAGGAGTAACACTTTTAAAACTGAAAAATCAAAATATTTGTTTTCATCAAAGCAGAAGTCATAGAAGAAACATAAGAAGAGTAGGTCTGGGCTGTTTCTCTAGTAATATTAACTACTTTGATTTGTTGTGCTAAACTGGATCATGATGAAGGTTGCCTCAGTTAAAGGAATTCCAGAGAATCATTCATCTGTATGTGACCCAGACTTTTTATGATCTATTTTCTTTATAGGGATGTTGTGATTGTTAAATTAAATTTTCTTTTTAAGGCTCTGTTGTGGTTTGACCTGGCAGCTAAACACCACACAGCCGTTTGCTTGCTCCCCTCCCCCCTGCAGTGGGATGGGGGAGAGAATTGGGGGGCAGGGGGGAAGTAAAATTCATGGGTTGAGATAAAGACAGTTTAGTAGGACAGAAAAAGAAGGGAAAAGAATAATAATAATAATGATAAAAGAATATACAAAATAAATGATGCACAATGCAATTGCTCACCACCTGCCGACTGATAGCCAGCCAGTCCCCGAGCAGCGGTCACCACCCCCCAGCCAACTTCCCCCAGTTTATGTACTGAGCATGACGTCATATGGTATGGAATACCCCTTTGGCCAGTTTGGGTCAGCTGTCCTGGCTGTGCCCCCTCCCAGCTTCTCGCTAGCAGGGCATGGGAAGCTGAAAAGTCCTTGACTAGTGTAAGCACTACTTAGCAACAACGAAAACATCGGTGCGCTATCAACATTGTTCTCATCCTAAATCCAAAACACAGCACTGTACCGGCTACTAGGAAGAAAATAAACTCTAGCCCAGCCAAAACCAGGACATAACCATATTCAAAACTTCCTTGCTATTTTAAAACAGTGAGTCATTCTTGAACTTGTATAAATGAGGAAAACAGTGAAAACAGTTTCAATCAAACTGCAGCAAGGGGTTTGGGGCTGATTTCACTCCATGCTTGTGTCAACTCTAGCCCAGCCAAAACCAGGACATAACCATATTCAAAACTTCCTTGCTATTTTAAAACAGTGAGTCATTCTTGAACTTGTATAAATGAGGAAAACAGTGAAAACAGTTTCAATCAAACTGCAGCAAGGGGTTTGGGGCTGATTTCACTCCATGCTTGTGTCAACTTCTCTCAGTCTTGATCTCCAAAACACCTGATTGCCAAATCCATGGACTACACAAAGCAAAGGCTGGCAGCCACATCTTTGGTGACATATGTTTGATTTGCTGTGTGTTCCAGCAGGGAACAGGATAAGATTATTAAGCATATCAATTGAGCCATTTGGTGCAGTGTTTAATCACCGAATTAGGGACTAGAAGAGGAAAGGTAGTAAAAAAAGTGTCTTTTGCCATTTAGTTGAAAGTATTTAGTGACAGAGAAAACCACTCTATTTAGTGTGCATTTTCAAAGCAGAAGCAGTAGTCTATCTTTGTTTGCATTGTACATTTGTGAAAATAGCTACTGAGCAAAACAAAAAGCATATAAAGCTCACACTTTTCGCAACATTCCCTTTCCTTGTAGAGATTACAATTTAATCCCTGGTTTTCAAACATTTATATCTTAAAAATTAAGCATGAATATTCTGTCAGGTTTAGAATTAAATTTAGGGTTTTTGTATTCGTTTGAAGTTGGTGTTCACATACTGCCAATGAAATCTCTTAAATTGCATTTATTCTCAGTAATTTTACTGTGATTTTTTGTCACAGCTGATATTTATGCAGTGCCATTATAATTATTCTGGGTTTTATTCTGATTTTTTAATACCAATTCATTTGCTGAAAAAGGAAACTGTCATTCACAAAGTTCAACCTTCTTTTTAAAAAAAACAAATAGAGGCTGGGAAAATAAAAAAAGATGTTTCTAACTTCTTGAGCAGTTTTCAGCTTGCACATACTCCTTCTTATAGATTGTTTAATTTTCCTACATACAGGTGATAATTGCATACACTATGAATCCAAACAAAATTTAATTGTGATGGGAAGAAACAGCTTGACAGGGAAAGCACAAAAACATCTTGTGCAGAGAACTGATTTTTTTTTTTTTTCACTCACAAAAGTTAGTGTTAGATAGCACAAAAGTTACCTGAACTCACTGACAGGTAACAATACATACATAGGTGAAAAAATTTGTAAATCCCTCTTCATCTGCTCTGACCACAAATGACAAATTACTGTAAATATTGATCTCCTGATCCTATTACAACCTCCTTTTCTCTCTCACTCTCTTTCAGAAAAAGAAAGGAAAAAAAAAAAGATTATAAATTATATTACCTATAGTGAATTTTTTTTCTCCATAATGATCTTCTGATGCTTTCTGAATAGGAAACCTATAAGCACCATGCTTTGAGGTGCACTGCCTACATCTCCATCCTAGCTCCACCTGTAAGGGGGACCGGATTGGGAGGGAGTGCAGAGAGGGGCACAGCCGGGAAAGCTCCACATTCACCCCATGTTTCTGGGGTGAACAAGCCCACTTCCCAGTGGTTTCCATATGCTCATTCCCACAGAGAGTGATTACAGGCAGTACCTGCCCGGGGATACCTAAAATAAGATTGTGCAGAGCCACTATTTAAGTAAGTGTAGGGCTTGTGGCCAAACCCCACAAGAAGCAGCAACTTGGCTCCCTTGTCCCAGGAAGCTCTGTGAGGAAGTGCTGTTCACATCTGGTAGATAGGAGCAGCTATGACTTAATGGTGCCATGGGGAAGATCAAAACCATACAAATTGTGTGTGGGGTTTTATTGTGTTTAGAAAACATGTCACAAAGTGAGAGAAAGTTTACAGTTGTGGGAGCGTGGAAAAGGCTGTGTTGCCATAAAAAGCAACAGGACTAAGTAAGTCCAGGGTAAACAGTCACCCAAAGCAACGGAAATAGATTGCAGCCCCAGGGTTTGAGATATACAGGTTTGGAGGTGATTTAAAAAAAAAAAAAAAGTTTGTTTTAAAACATACTTATATTTTTTCTCCTCAAAGCAAGAAGACTGTATAGCACTTGAAAAATCTGTAATGAAAATCTATGGGAAGCCCGCATACTGCACATACTCTTGCTAGGAATGGAAAAAGCAAATGGACCAAGGCTTTCGCAGAGGAGGTGAGGGTTATGAATACCAGTGCTGAAAAGGATGATCTGGAGCAGGCCCAAAAAAACCTCTCCTGGCTGAGGACCTTGAAGGTCCCCAGCAGGTCTGCTCTTCCTCCAGATCAAGGGTTTCCATTCCCAGGCAAGCTGCAGCTAGGGAGCTTTGCTCTTCCCACACCAATCTATGAGCAAACACAGGAACTTTGGCAGTTCGGGGAGCGTGGTTGCCCGCTAATTTTGGCTCTGTGTCAGAAAGCTATGGTAAGGGAATTTAGCTGGGATGTCATCATCTCACAGTCAAAGAATGGACTTTTTTTTTTTTTTGCTACCATGAGCAATGCCATTCTTGCAGAGTTGTGACTTTACTAATCATTTCCAAGTTAAGCCACAGAGCCACTTCTATGAGTTACTATTATGTATTTTAAGGAGCTGTTTTAAAAACCTCACACTTTTGCATGTGAGGAACAGAGAAACTTAAATTATAGTAAAGGAAAAGTCTGCAGTAAAATAGAAAAAAAAAAAAAAAGAGAGCAACTAGCCTGAACATGAGGAGATTATTTCGCCCCAAGTGAACTGCTGGAAGAAATTGAGAAGGAAAGGTGATTATTCCCTCCTCTATTTCTCTGTATAAGGCCTTTAACAGAGGAAAGTCTCTGAGCAAGAGGGGAAAGCCTTTTTCTTTAAGGCAAATACTCTCACTCTTGACAATGCTGGCACAAAGGGATGTACAGGTAGCTACTCAGAGGAGAAACACGTTCTAGGGAAAAGAAGAAATGTTTTTTGGTTTATTGTGGGGTTTTCGCCCCCCTCTAGCTTCACTTCCAGACTGACATTCCCCCCCCCAAAAGAGAAATACATTACAGGCACTAAATAAATTATTTAAAATTCCTTTTGATAATACAGACTAAATTCTCAGCTGAGTTAAATAAACACAGTAGATCTTCTTCAGATACCCTATTTCTCTTTAAGAATATTTATATATGGAATAGTAACTATTATTTTAAAATATATACTCTTTAACCTAAGAGAGAATCCAATTTCCCTAAAGAGTCAATATAGTTTCATAGAATCTGTGGTCAAATTCTCTGCTACTGTCAATGAGCTAAATTATTATTATAATTACTATTAAATTATTATTAAATTATATTATCATTTAAATTACGTGGTTGCAAGCACTAACACTAAGTTGTAAAGTTTTGCCCAGTTGTAGAGTTTTGCTTCAGTCTTGCATCTGTCATGATTGTTCAAGTGAAACAAGAATGTTCATTCTTTTGAAAAATAAACCTCAGTTTAGAGCACAAAATAGAACAATTCTGACTTAAATTAGACAAATTAAACAACATAGAGTATAGGAGATATCCTCCATGTTTGGGAAATAAAGTAAAAAAAAAATACCATTATGATCTTCTATTCATTCTTTTGTGTTTTCAGCGTTACAACTCTTCTAATGATCATTCCTGTACTCCGCTCTCTAAGACTTTCACATAAAAAATAAAAATAAGGAGCTTGCACTTTAATGTCTTGGCAATATGCTTGTCACAGCACAAAAGAAAGATCTAAGTGCATGGTTTCCTTTGATATCTGTCTCTCACGCTATTGTGCCACATCTAGCAGTGTGAAAAATAAAATAAATAAAAAGCTGTATGTTAAGAAAATAAAAAAGAAGGCTTGTGGTACAGAATAAAAGAAAAGGTGACATTCTTACCCAGTAGTTTGGGAAAACAATTTTTCAACATTAGATTCCAAACTGACTTCCACAGAAAAATTAATCCTGTCTGGTGAGGAAACTCTCTTTATTTTTATTTTTTTTTTTTAGGGAAACTAAAAAAGTAACAGAAATCAGTATATCAACAATGAAAACAAACACCATCATTCAAGAAACCTACCATAGTGCAGCACTTTGGCATGACTATGTCCAGAGTGCCTGATTTTAATCTCCTGACACAAGAAGCAAACTGACTTCAAAAATAATTTTGCTCTAAAGTTGCAGGCATCCCAAGATCATGCAGGAGAAGTTATCTTTCTTTCTCTTTTCTTCAAACAGTTATACTCACATTATTACTAAAAAAAAACCAAGCCAAAACCCACAACCCTTCCATAGACATGCATCTGTTTTAATTGTATGTTAAGAAAACAGAGCTCCAAATTGTTAGGGAAGCAACATACAATGTCATTTTTCTATTCAAGTAAAATTGTTGTTAAGGTTGATTTTATCTGAATAGAAACATTGCTCTAACACTTATGCAACTTTTTAATGTTGTTGGAGTTTAGGATTAAACATCTTGAACTGAAACACTTTCTCCCTAAGAGTAGGGCCCCTATCATTAAAAAAAACCAAAACAAAACAACCCAAAAAAACCATCAAACCCAACTTATTTAGAAGTGCAGAAAATTGTTTAGGTGACAGGAATTACTCCAGGGTTAAGGTTGCATCCATGCTTCTATTAGCAGCATACCTTATTACCTACTTCATTAATTTTTTTGTTAAATAATTCATCTGAAGAGGAGTAAAATAATTTCCTCACTTCACTTCCATAATTACAATCCTGTCAAACAATTAACTTTCAAATTAGAACTCGATAATGCAATGTTTTTTTGGAATTGCCATACAGACCAGGCGTGGTTCTGTCCAGCCTGGAACCTCTCACGGTAACTGTTACAAGATGCTTGAGGAGAACACAGAAAAAATGCAGCTACAGAATAATATTCCTCAGTGGAACTACCTTCATAAAGGCTATAGAATTGGAAAAGAGAGCAAAATGAAACTGTTAATTGGTAATTACCATTCTTTCAAGAAAAGTTTTTGTAAAATTTATTCCAATCCTATCAAAAAACTTGAACTGTTAACACAAAAGCAAGGAGCATTAAAAAAAAACCAACAAACCAGAAAGTACCTTTAGACCTGAAAAATGACAGTCTGTTGCCAATGCCAGTCATAATAACAAGATGATAATGCTAAATTTGTTGGGTTTTGATGCAGGTAAATAAAACATTTAATTTCTGATTTAAGAGTGATAAGAGCATGACAAAAAAAAAAAAGGAGACAGGCTAAAAAATTCATACACAAAAAAAAATCTGAAGCTATTTAAGAATCCACATAAGTGCATTGATATTTTTAAAACAATATTTCTTTTCACTGCTATAAACTATTAATCAGGAATAAAGTATAGTGGAGACAAACTCCCCTATGAACAGGATAAACAGGATTTGTAGTTTTAAATTAAATATTAAATGCTCAAATCCATTATCAGGATTCCTAATTCTAAGTCAATGCAGATCTGGCATATCAACACGACAAGTAGTCTGGTGGAGGAACATTATGAGTAAAATATATTCTTCTACTGCTGTGGGCCACTGGGAATTGTTCAAAGAAAAGGCAATTTCTTTATGGAAAACATGATTATTAAGGCAGAATCTAAAGATAGCAGTGCATATTACACATACTTGTTAATACAGAGATTATATGCCCCAGCCCGAATGCATGAGGTAAATTATGAATGCATATGAATCAACAAAAATAGCAATGTAGGTAAGAGTGATGTGAAATAGTTGTCTTCAGTCTGGCTTTGTTGTCTTCATCATAACAATAAGCATTTGAGTCACTTCCAGTTAAAGACCTGAACAGAGAAATTATAAGAAGCATGACTTATTTCACTTTCTTTTGGTCATAATTATTTTCACCACAGAGTTCAGAGCTAAAACTAATCAGGAAGCTCCTTTCATACCATCCTTCCCCGCCATCCATTGAAATTTTTGAGATACTGAATACTCCTCTTAGCTTAGATCATGAACTCATTATCTGAAAGACATTTGGAAATAACACACACAATTCAAAATCATGTCAGCTTTTCAGAAATGTATGCTTTGATAATATAGAAGCTTTTTATTTTGAAAGTTAAACCTTGTGCAAACTTGTTTAATAAAGACGTATAACATTTATTTAAAAGCTTTCTAAAATTTTGTAATGAAAAGCACTTTTGAACCAGTAAATTAACTGAGTACCGTGAAATATGTGATTTTGATTATCTGGAAGATTTGGTCATTACTTTAGGTGGAAAAAATTGAATGGAAAAATCTCTCAAAAATGACAAGTTCATTTTTGATGGATAAGCATCCTGGAAAACAAAACAAACAAACAAACAAAAAACCTATCAGCTCCTTGGCAGGCCTTACCTAGAATACTGTTACGCTATACATGTAAACACAAGAAATTACTTGACTAACATAGTAGTATCATCTCTGATAAAGAAAAAAAAGAACTGGAAATACAAATGGAAGGTGAAGGTAGGAATATTACTTTTACTAACCATACTGTAACAAACAGCAGTTTCCCTTGTGAAGAGGGAGAGAGAGGGAGACGGGAAATGAACAGTTAGTAACTCTTCATGACATACCTTTGGCTATTATACTATTACAGCTAATTTGTTCCAAAGCATTCTACACACCAACATAAAATTATCTGGAGCAGATATGATTTTTCCTGTATCTGAAAGAGTTTATTTAATACAGGAGTTCAGAACAGATGGGATTGCAATGCAGCCTCCTAATTCTGTACAGTACAGCACCGCATTGCAGTGTGGTAGATGTCTACCTGGAAACCAGACTGAAGCATATGGAAAGACTTCAGTGAAATAGCTTGGACATAGTGAACAAACAAGCTAGTAGGTGACCTGGGAAACAGAGCCACAACTCAAAAGTGTGCGTAAGGAAGTTTTCCCCCATCTTCTTTTTTTCCCCTCTCCAACAGTTTGTAAAGAACTTATGGACCATCTAGTATAACAGATGCCAGGAAAGTATATAATTAATTCCAATTAATGAAATGAAGCACACAGTCATATTTAGGTTTAGAAAAAGGAACCTATTCACCTGAAAATCCTGAAGTTTTAGTGTTAAAAGATAAGATCGCCTAATCTCTTATTTTATTTTTATGAAAATAAAATGAACAAAGGAATTTAAGAACAAAGGAATTCAAGATATCAAGCATTTTTTGCTTGATAACTTGAATTCCAGACTATGAAGAGAACCTGAGATTCAAGCTAGGAACTTGAACTGACCAGTCACAGCAGGGCAGAAACCAAACATCAGCCTCTGCTAATAACTTCCAGCATTGCTTTTATTATATGATATAATATCAGGCATCAACTGCTCCTTATGACATGGTGGATACACAGGACAAAACAGAAAACCAAATCACTGACTGACTCCTCCTCCTCCAACAAAAGCCTTCAAACTTTCTGTATATTTTTTTTATTCCTGAAATTCTCACAGCTTTCTTGAATAGTGAGCTACAGAACAGGGGCAAAGCAATGCCAGTGATATCATTAAATCCTCCTTTATCTGAGTCATGACAGATCAGCACAATATCTAAATCACTTTAATTCTCCCTACTGAGATTCTGATAAGAGAAAACTACGCTCATCTGCAAATTTCCTATACAGATGTAGACACACTGTAATTGACCAGGTGACCTCTGAAAAATTATGCTATTTCCACCTCTTACTTGTGACCCTCCCAAGTATCTATAATTCTACAGAGCTGTGCTAACATAAAATGTCAAACTATATTTTAAAAATGTGACAACTTTCAGCTTTTCTTAGGTGATCTATAGCATATTATTAAAATGAGAATGTACGCGTGTAAGGACAGACTTATACAATCAAACATTTGCATATACACATATGTAAGTACGTACACACACCCATCCAACATCCGAAATTACCTTCCTGGGAACAATGAGTTTGGCCTAGTAAGAATGTTTGCACCTGAGAATCGCTAATCACTTGAAACCTCAAAGTATTTGAAGGTATTTCAGGAATTGATCTGAAGGAAATAGAAACATAGGTCTTTCGTTCCTAGATAATAGCCAACCACTCAGGTTCATTATCCATTTAATACTAATGCCCAAAGCAAGCTGTGCAACTGAGTTGGCCGGTGCTGCCCTGAAAAGCTGTTAGAAAGTGAAAAAGGAAGAATAAAAAAACCTTTTATCTTAAAAAGAAAAACAAAGAAAAACCTTTTGGAAATGGCACAGCTGTGTCTTACTCTATTCAAATAAAGAGTAGAACAAATTGTTTCAGTAAAGTCTGTGTAGGTTTAGAAATCTACCTCTGCATCCCTGTGTCCCTGATGCACACCTCATTCAAGGATTTTCACTGATCACTTGCAACCTCATAGGAGTTGAGGAGACAAAACATTTTTACCAGACAGTCTTACAACCTGCCCAGAAGATACTAGTGTCCATCAGCATAATTCTCAGATCAGAAACTTAATGCACAACTGCTTGGTGCTGGATAATTATTGGTTTTTGCTGAGCTTGAATTTTTTTTTGTGGGGCAATGGAGGACTTCATGCTGAACAAGGCAAAATACTAATTTAGCAATTATTTATGCAATAAGATTGGAATGACTTACAGAAAACAGGCCTAGCTACCAATCTTGGGTATTATCTTATATTTAACTTACCAAGTAGTAATGACATATATTGAGATTTTAATGAGAAATTAAATAAAGGTATTTAACACTTTACTGGATGACAGGTAAAGAGTCCCGAGTGACCATATATATCGTGTTATAGGTCTGCTAAAAAAAAATTAGCTATTTGTTATTTTTATATTTGCTTAAACTTTAGTTCTGAATATTTTTTTAAACTGATCTATAAAATGGGTTGAACTGAAAAGGTAGAATTTAATCCCAAAGAAGTTGACATTCATGGAATTCATCACACTCATAAAAATACAGTTTTGTGCAAGCACTGCTCAGTTCAACCAGAACCAACCTATTCACTGTGCTGTAAAGAACTAGGCTTACTTACTTTAAATGTAGTGCTAAGAAGAGCAGACAGTGCACAGAAGATGAAGAAAAATAATAAAGGGAAAAAACTGTTCCACTACACAGACAAAAGTAAAGAAGGAATTGAAAAAGGCTATAACCCATAATTCTTTATCAGCATTTAGTACAAACAAAAAGTTATCTTTCCAGTTTAACAATAATTATGTTCCAAATAACAGCTCAAACATAGCTTTACAATGGATATACCCTCAAACCTGCTAAAGCCACAACTATTATAGCTATCTGCTACAAAAGCCTTAGAAGACAGATACTTTATAACTGGAAGCTATAAAAGCATTGAAAAAAAATTAGACTTGTCTTTCATCCCTAATTTTCCCTGAAGACACTGACATCTACCCTGGTAATAGGAAATACCTAATAAAGATACATGACTCATGATTTTTTGTACATTTGAATATTATCAAGAATTTAAGAACTAAAATCCCCTATGTTCTTTAATAGTACATTTCAAAATAACACAAAAGTGAAGTACACTTTTATACATGCTTTCTTAGTAAGAAGTTCTTAGACTCCCTCCAAGGGCACACCTGAATGTGACTACAGGATGACTGAACACTGGCATTTTCTGGACATGTTGTGTATCAAACTGTTGAGCATTTCCTCCTGAAGATCAGATGAGCACAAACATTAAACCTTAGGTAACCTGAAAACTTTTGAATTCAAGTCCTTGAATGCCTTAAAATTACACACCATTTTTCATGCCACTGAAGGCTATTTATGTGCATCCCTCTAGACTGAGCAACACTCGCCTTCCCATTATCACTTTAAGCTATATTTTCCAAGTTGAGATTATCACTTCCTTTCTATATTGTTCCCACTTTATTTGAGGGGGGTGGGGGTGGGGTGGGGTGTTTCCCCTCCAGCATTCCCTTATGTAAAGAATGTTTAACCACAACCCAGAAAAGATCACAACCATCCACATTCTGAAATTATTAGGCTGTTTCATCACTGAATTTCAAGACCTATAACTAATAATTATTTATTATAGTGTGCAGAAGAATGTTTGCCAGAATTTCAAATTGCAATGAATAAAGCCCTAAAGGTCACAAGATTAATGATGTTTGCCTACACAGCTCACTTTTCATCATGAGCTTGAAAATCCCAAATAGTTTTCTGATGAATAGGAAGCCAGGCAAAAACAGCTGAGGAGGGATAAAAAAAACCCAAAAGGCGACAAACCAACCACAAGCCTTAGATATGATCAGAGCTGACTCAGAATGAGATTCAAGAGCTACTGAAATATGAGTTAATAAAAGCAACAGGACTAATGCACTTTGTGATGTACACAGGCTGAAATTGAGACCAGAGTGGGAGGAGGGGAATGAA
>NW_008825075.1:3899181-3927500 GCF_000699105.1 Pygoscelis adeliae | reverse complement strand
CCTTTGGGAAAAATATAATTTGAAAGATTAGAACAGGAAGAGAGCTGAAGAAGGAGGAAAGCAGTAGAGAAAGATATTTTTGCTGAAAGAGTGACAAGCATGTTCCCCTCTATAAGAATCAAGACTGAAAAAAAAAAAAAAAATCTTTCTAGTTTAGTTTAGTGCCAAACCGGTGCATAAAGACAGCAACTGAATTATGAATAAAGGCCATCAACAGCATGAAAGTGGATTTTCTTGTCTTTTCAAAAAGCCCTCAAGAGACAGCACACAATCTTCTGTAATATTGTCCCAGATGGTGATGTGACTTGTGAATTCAGCAAATGTGCACAGCTTGACCAGGCACGTGATACTTCTGGAAAAAGCAGTCAAAAGAATGGAGAAAACAAAAACAGCTACAGGGATACATACAAACAGGCAACCTGTAAGGACATCAAGCAGCCTAAGAGAAGACTTGCAACACAGACAATGAAAAAGCAAGAAACTTCAAGCTCAAAGCATTTTCTATAGTGAAGCACCACATTTATTTTTTTAATTTTCAGTTGAACTAAAAAAAAAAAAAAATCCGTTACCATCTACTGTCATGATTAAAATCAAGTCATGTCAAATTAGCAATCAGTCATTACAAGCTCCTAAAGGCAGAATAATTTTCAGTATCTTTTTTATTTCAAGAAGAAATAAAGAGATTTGGTTCACACTAGTCAAGTAAAGATGAGCATTCTGAGATTATAACTACTTGGACCTCTGAACTGAAATTTATTGCCAAAGTGAATCTTTAAGTAAAAACATGGAAACAGAGAGCACACAGGGGACAGGAACTGTAAATATCTCAACAAAGCTGCTAACATCAACTAATGACAGATCTGAGGCAGAGCTGCCCAAGCCATGTACAAGACGAGACCCATAAGGAGCATCCACAGCACCTCCGGGGCTAGACACTTACTTCAGCCTGTGAATAGAGTTGGAGAAGCCCATTTGCAGCTGGTGAAGCACTGGGCTGGACCAGAACTGGAGATACTAGGCCCTCTTCAGGGCTCCCTTGATATGTTACACAGCTTTGAGCAGAGGATTTAATTCCCTTACGAATTTCATTCCCTGTTTATGCTGCCTCAAACACACAGACGAAACTCTTCCAGGGCCACTGTTTTACTCTGTATTATGACAGTGTCACATGAGCCCAATCTTGGTTAAAAAGTTCCCAGTCAGAATTAGCAATTTTGAGTACAGGACACATTCGGAGCAGGGTAGAGACTTGCAACATCTAGAGGACAGTATGTGGAGGAGGTCAGGGTCCTGCTGAGTTTAGGCTTAGAGAGATGCAGGAGCAAAAAAGACAAAGCATCCACAGAAGAAAGAAAAACCCTTAGCAGTAACATCTTGCCTTTTTGAGGGGTTACACTGCCAGCCCCCAGGGAATTTCAAGTAGCATGCTTAACCTCCACTTTGGGAAAGGAAAATACAAGCCAGCATACAACCCTTGAAAGATTTCCAGTGTCTGCTTGAAGTTGTTTCCATAATGCAATTCTTTAATACTCTTTTTTCCTGTTCCTTTTGTTTCCAGGTTCTTTTTACTCCCCTTAAAACAAATCACGAATTTTGTTATTTTAGCAAATTACAACAGCAATTTTTATGCAGTTCACTTCCATCTCCAGTGAAGCATACCATGTCCGAGATTAACACAGCCTGATGCACAATAGAACATTACAAAAATTATGTATCTTTTTTTCCTTAGTAAGACTGCTGCCACCAATAGCAGACTTGAATCTGCCAGTTGTAATTACAACTCTAGGATTTTATTGTCAAATACATTTCCCAGATAAATGATTCTTGCCTTTTCAATGATTTTGATTGATGGGCTGAGGATGGTGTTATCTTTTTTTAAAAGCTGGAATGTATGGGGTAATGCAAATTCCCTTGCCTTTTTACAGGCTATACAAAGCCTTTTTACAAATGTATTTTTATTTTTAGTGCTTGTCTCTTATCTGTATGGCTTATTTTACGTGAATCTGCACTGCTTTGCAGCAAATCAGATTCAAGTGTATCATTTGTGAGCTACATACAAAGACAGCAGTAAGAGCATTAATTTGTTCTTTTCAGCACACTAGGTCTCAAGAAGCTCCCACAATCCAGCATTAACAAGCTATTTATTTCATTTACCATCTTAATGACTGAAGAAAAAAAAATGAAAACGATGATTGCTTGTTTGTTAATGAAAGGGTGCTGTGGTTAACCACCGGAAAGACTATTAAGCATCATAAAATTGCCCTTGAAATTCAACACTTTTAATGTCTCATCTGATGTGATGTACTAGCAATGCAAAAGAAATAAAAAGATCAATAAAGGTTTCATCCAACTCCCAATTGGACAATTTCATGTATTTGAAGAAGAAAATAAAAATAAACTAGAAAGGATAAAAATAGAAATATTAAAGAAGATTGGATTATTGAACAGTGAAAGATGACATGGATTGAGTTTTCACTCTTTTATGATGCTAAGTTAGCTGCCTTATAAAAATGTGGACCTATGTATTTTTTGTATGTATTGCCTGCATTTTTGTCTACCTATCAGCAAACTTTCAGGTCCTTACTAGATTAACAATTATCTTAATAAAAATGGAAAGCAAAAGAAAGATTTTTGAGTTTAGCTTGCCAATCTTGATATTTTCCTTGTGCTCTATATTGGGACCTTTGCAGAAGACATTGTACTGAGGACTTAGTGACCTTGAACAGGCCCTGCTTGCTCTACTGGGCTTCGTACTTAGGGCTTGAGCAGCCCGTATGTTAGCATGAGCAGCCGCTGCAGGGGAACCTGCTGGCGTGCCCCGTGCCAGCCAGTGCTGTGCTGGTGGGTGTTATAACAGAGATAACATCCCAGCTGGTCAGGAAACTTTCTGTTAGCTGAACAGCTTCCTAATATAATCTGCAACTAGTAGTATGTTTGGGAACAGTAAAGTGTATGTGGATGAAGGGGTGCAATGTAGTGATTTTGACCGGGAGGCCATTTTACCTCAAGGAGTTGGTGATCCACATCACAGCTAACCTGAGTACACGCAGACCTGTGCTGTGCTGTGCTGCATGCCCAGCATGGCCTTCAGGCTGTGCTGTGCTGCACAAACCCCTTGGATGCAAGGCAAACTCAGCCAGCTCGTCGTAACAGAGGAGCCTGCAGGCAGCTCCCACTTGGTACCGGCAATTACACCACCTGCATGGCCTCACCTTTATCTAGAAGTGCAGCGAGAAGCCCTCATGAGAACATCCTTTATGAAAAGAGTTATTTTCTTGTAAGAAAATTATATATAATAGCTCAAAGGATCAGAAAGGAGGAACCTCTCTCCTTGGACAGGATCTCTGCAGCCTGCCATGGGAAATCCATCCATGGTCTGTCTGATGATGCATGAACATGGGGTGCCCAGCATCTGAAGGGACATAAGATTTAATCCCTATATATAGTCTTTTGTTTTTATCTTATTAAGAAGGCTATTTTATTAAGCTATTTGTTGTTGGCCCATCTCTCTCTCATACCACACCTCACCCCACGGTGCAGAAAGTCTCTGAGGTTAAAAACTTCCTTTGCCAGCAGATCACTAGAAGTAGATTACATTCTGGCTAGAGATTTCACTGTAAACCCCACTGATTTTATACCGTCCCAAAATCTCTCTTAACTTTTAACTACGCAATTCTCAACCGGCGAACTCTGCAAATAGCACTAGAAACTTAGTTCTGCAAAGAAAGAAGGCTAAAGTTATAGTATAAACTTACTGGCATGGCAATCTGGAACATCCAATGTTAAGGCATTGGGGACCAAAGTGGGACACCCAGGTAAGACTTGGGGTTTTGAAGAAGTCACTCAGAAGAGCAGCAACTCTGATAGCTGGACATCTAGCTATAGGAAATGCTCAGGAAAAAGAGAGATCTTAAGTGATATCCCTCTCTCAGGCTTGATCCCCATGTTTTGTAGTACTTATAGACGCTTCCGCCATGTAAAAGTGTCTGTGCTGAACTTGCTGTCTTGCAGGTAGAAGCCTATGGCCTGACTTTCTGCACAGCAGAGAATTAGTTTCTTCATTTCTAGATAAAACCATAGGAGGCTGGAAAGTAAGTGGAAAAATATTTTTTCCCCACAATCTGGGGTTTGTGCATGAAATTGGAGCCAAGCTGCTTGACAGCATCAGGACTAAGATGCTTCTAGAGCTGCAGAGAAAGAAAACTTTAATTATAAAAATTACTATTAATGTAAGAATGCTCACAGGTTTTCAAAATTTTTAATTTCTTCAAAATTTTGAATATCCAAGTTTTGGACTTAAATGAAATGAAGGCATCTAAAACTCAGTTCAGACACCCAAGTCCTTTCACAAATTTAGACAAATACGTATAGAAAGGAAATACCAGACATGTTGAAAGTAGTTTGTCAGTAAATACCAAGTATCCCTGTATGGATTACAGATCCTGAGAAACTTCTGCTCAACCATCTTTTATGTGTTGATAACATTAAAAATAGAAAGCTTATAAAGTCTACATGTACTGCTTCCTGTTATTATAAGCTCTGTAAGCAGTAAGATCTATAATTATGCTCAATGATTTGTCTAAGGAGGCTAAGATTTTAAATACTGTGAAAGTCCATTTATGACAATAGATATTACAATTTATTTATGAAACATCAATATAAAATAGAATATAGGCTGATTTGTGGAGTTTATGAAGTTTATAAACTGCCAATTTATTGAAAGACTTTATGTTCTCTGTAAGCACTTCTTTTCATGGCTTACAATTTTTACAGGGCACTCTGAAAAAAATATCAGTACTTATATCTCAGGAACATCATGAATGGTAGGTAAGAGATGAAGATGTAACCATAACAATACTTTTGGCACACAGACTGTCACCCTGGCCTCCCAATTAGGGTTTGTTTTTTTTTTCACCTCTGAGGTATGAGCTTATTTATATAAGGTATACAAAAAAAAAAAAAAGCAGATGCCAAATCCTCACTTCTTTGCAGAGCTCAGGTCTATGATTGAGTAACATTCAAGCCATTGAAAAAGAATTGATGATTCTGTTATAGAAGATGCTACAAAAGTAAAAAGCAATTCTTGAATGGATTGAAAAGTCATTTAGGAGCCTTTGAAGCTTGTTACAATTTCAAATCCAGAAACCATTGTAAACCAGCATCCATTCTTCTGATTTTCAAAATATTTGCATTATATACATCAACTTTATTTTGCTGTAAGACTAGCTTTTACCAGAAAGAGGAAAACCCCACTTACTGTTGGAGAAAATTAAGATTTTCTTTTATTTACTTAAAATATTTCAGATGAAAGTTAGTTTCTAGACAGTTGCCCAGTCCAGAAAACATGTCAGCCTATACACCTTTGTTCACGTGAATAGTTCTAGTACTGATTTTATTACCAAAAGTAACAAAAGGCTGTGGAAACAGAAAGAATACTTGGATGACTGTGGAAGGAGAGGGGCTGAACAGAAGAAAGTTTAGATCTTCCTCAAAGTCTTTCCTTAGTACAGCAGCCAGACACAAAAATAGATAAGACTGAAAATTGTAATGCAATATATAACCTTCCTGTCTCTGACTAGATCAGGATTTACATAAATCTTTATTAATATAAGCAAAATAACTATGTACTATTAGAAAGACAATATGTAATGGTCAGGTTCCCATTTAATTATAGCAAAATACAAAACCTGGATTAAAAAATACACTGTAGATATATTAGATACACATATAATACATGATAATAACAGAATAACAATAGAAAGTAAAGGAACACTCAAATAATTTAAGGAGTTTAAAATTACTTTGATAAAATAAAGAAATTAACCAATAAGTACATTTCTAGCCTCCAGTAAAAACAAAGCAAAATATGTGACACTATTTTCATTCTTTGCCATTCTTGTGCAAGATCTTCCCTTACAAAATGGGACTTAAGTCTCAAAGCACAATGAGAAATGTGGAGCTCATTGGTAAGGGTAGCTGGGGCAGAATTTGAAACAAGCAAAAAGAACCCATCATCACAAAACTTGAGATATTTTAATTTTGTTATTTGATGATTTGATGCCACTGACCTCTTCAATGCGTTTCTTAGAGAACTGAAACAATGAACAGAAAACATGAAGAAATCACTTTCTTTCCATTATTCTTTACAACAACACAAACTAAAATATGCAAAATGAGATTATCAGGTATTTTAAAAATTTACACACACTCCAGAATTAAACCTACATTTTCCTTTTTTTTTTTTTTTTAATTAACTTACTGGAATAAGTGAACTATTGTGGACTATAACGTAAAGGGAGGTACAATTTCTGTCTTAGAAAATTCCCAAGGGCAGAGTGCTGAAAGTTGAAATATCTGTGTATACATTTATTTCTTTTTTTGTTTTCTATATTTTCCTCCAGTCCCTGCTGCCAGCCACTTCCACAGGCAGGAGAGAGGGCTGGGTGACTTCCAGTTCAGACCAATTTGGCCATTTGGTTTTCTACAAATGTGAAAATTCTAGCCACATTGTCTCATTTAGAAGATTTAAAAGCAAATGTCTTCAATAACAATAGAGAAAAATTCATTATTTATAATTTTTTCAGGAGTAATCATGCTGATCTTCAGGAAAATTAAATGCAAAACACCCACAAACTGAATTAAACTAATTTTGATGAACAAACATTCACATTAGTTTTATTATTCAGTAAATCTATTTTTACTTTTATGAACAGGTGGGGTTTTTTTCATTTCTTTGAATGAGCTTTGATATAATTCAACAATTATTTCTTGCACAGAAGCCAGGAGGGAAGGATTAAAAAAAAATTAAAATCAGGAGAAGGAACATTTTCTTCCTGCTAGATAGTTCAATGCAGAAACTTATTACTTTAGTACGGAAGGGACTAACAGTCATGGGAACATCCTCTCCCATGCAAACTTTTAAATTTCATCAGGGCATAACATGACCATTTTCTAATCCGGTGAAAACTTATGAAAAATATTGCACAGATTGTTTCTTACAAAAAAGAAAACAACCCAACCTACGATAGAAGAACAGAGACAATACTTTTATTTGCTGTCACTGAAAATGAGATATTTTCTTACAATACGATTTATGCTCTTAGATTCACTGAGAGATGAATAAATAGTACTTCCATGTCCTAGGAAACTCCTTGAAGTGTAATGAGACAGTAGCATATCTGAAAAGTCCTTGCTCTACCTATAAAAGATGAACGTCAGTACAGGGAAACACATGACAGCAGATACAGAAGTTCCACCCTCACCACTGAAAGGATCAGAGACTGGAGTGTGTGATCCCATAATTAGTTTGGCTTAGATTTTCCTCATTAATACATTGTCCTGGTTTCGGCAGGGATGGAGTTAATTTCCTTCCTAGTAGCTGGTACAGTGCTGTGTTTTGGATTTAGGACCAGAACAAAGTTGATAACACACTGATGTTTTAGTTGTTGCTAAGTGGTGTTTACATTAGTCAAGGACTTTTCAGCTCCCCATGCTCTACCGACTGTGAAGGCTGGAGGTGCCCAAGAAGCTGGGAGGGGGCACAGCCAGGACAGCTGACCCAAACTGGCCAAAGGGACATTCCATACCGTGTGACGTCATGCTAAGTACATAAACTGGGGGAAAGCTGGCTGGGGGGCCGCTGCTCGGGGACTGGCTGGGCATCGGTCAGCGGGTGGTGAGCAGTTGTATTGTGCATCACTTGCTTTGTATATTCTATTATTATTATTCTATTTTATTTCAATTATTAAACTGTTCTTATCCCAACCCATGAGTTTTCTCACTTTTACTCTCCCGATTCTCTCCCCCATCCCACCGGAGGAGGGGAGAGTGAGCAAGCGGCTGTGTGGTGCTCAGCTGCCGGCTGAGGTTAAACCATGACATACATTAACTAAACCATAGGCAACATTTTTGGTTTTCTCTTTCCTTTACCTGTTGCCAGAGAGGATTAATATTAGTCAGGCGATGATAGCATTCCTCATTTCAATTTGTTTTTACTGGTCATATTAACACTCATACAAAGAAAAGATTGCAAGTTTACTTAGTCAGAAATCCAGAGACAGAGCTAACATTCATTTCTTGTCCAAATCAGAACAAGTGTACACTTGAATAGTGCATGGTCGACAGAGGGGTGCATGATATCCAGAAATGTAACTAAGTACACTTTTTAATAAGTCTTTATGACTTATTTTATCAATTGCACATATTGATTGTAAAGCATCACTTAACCATATTCATTACCATAGCTAGGTATGATTGCTATTGGTCTCAAATCACTTTGTCAAAATTGCATCAGAAAATTTGATTACTTGTTATAACTTTTAATGTTACCAGTCTGTCTTAAGCTTACTCTTCATTACTAACAAAAAGTAATTGTAGCTTACAACTCTACATTGACAGAAATGTCCCATCTGTAATTTAATTTCTAAACAAGTTCAGTATAACCTTTCACATTTAGTTTCTGTGTGGTCAACAATGCAATTTGCTTATGGCATGCAAGCTGCCTAAGTTTTCCCTACTTACATTTCTGCACACTTGAATTATAATCAGCCTTCCCTTATTCTGAGCTTCAATGGATTCTAATGCTTTAAAGCAGCCTTCTAAAGAGTACAAATATTTCACCATTCATCTGCATCGGTGCAGAGCTACAGGCTACAGTGCATTTCAAACAAGTAAAAGGGTCCCTCCTCCAAAGACCTCACAGCAGGAGATCAAATATTAAGATAAAAGAAAAACAACAGCAGGACTGGAGCTGATAAAGAGTGCAGCTTCATTCATTGCAGCTATCTTGGGGATTTAAAGCAAACCCACAACCTATGGTTGAGTATCAATGAAAGATACAAGTTCAAGGAAAGAGACAGCTTTGTTAATGGGACTTTGATATTGTGACAGAATTCGTGGTGATAAAGGTAGGAAAGTCACAGGCAGAGTGCATGAGGCACTGAATAGAAAGAAAGAGTCATCTGGGGGTAATATGATGAAGTCCAACTCAAAAGAAAAAGAGGAATGAGACAGTGTAACAGGAAGGGCTGAAGTAACAGAAGGAAGAGGAAAAGTTGAACACCTTCAACAGTCTTTCAAAGATGCCATAATCTATCTTCAATTAAAATGATCTTCATGAGATATAAAGACAAAGCTCAACAAAGTTTGTCAAAACAGAGTTTTTTTAAAATATATATTATTAATATTACTATTGATTGCTTGCCTTAAAAAGTGAGAATTTTACCAATAGGACAATAGTGAAACTAGGACATCACTAGAGTGAAAAAAGTGTGACTTGGGAAAAGCCAGTCCCATTTAACTACTGAACTCTGAAAAAATACTTTTTTAAAAGTTTCAATATTTTGCCTCGCTTCATGTCCCCAGTCATTCATTTTGGAGACACACTGCTTTTACCCAAGAAGTTTTTCAAAAGTCAGGGAGCAGTACCAGTGTTTCTAAATGCACTAACAGCAAGCAAACGATGAAAACAGTTTTTGAAGAGAAGAAAGCCAACAGCAACCACTGTTGACTCCTTCAGCTCTACACTTCAGAGACTTTCATCATGCTAACAGTTCTCTAATCACATGTTTGAATGCAGGTACCTTTCTGAAATGCCTTAACATTAGTCATACAAAGTATGACATACAAAGAATGCCTATTTCTACCCTTTTACATATGCATGTAGGATTTCAAAATTCCCTCCACAAAACCATAGAGAAAGCTGAATTTTCCTTCACAGATTTCAGCAAGAATTTGAAAATGAAACTTTAGTGGAATAAGTAGAGTATTCTGATGCTGAGCAAACCACTTGTTTATAAACAAAACCTGAAAGAACAAAAAGAGAAACAAGTGCAAATACTGCAATATCATGATGAAAAAAAATTTTCATAAAATCCTATCACAACTATAGCAAAGATAGAAATATGAAAGTAACAGACTTGTTTTTTTCTATTAAGTACACAGTAGATATTAAACCAATAATTCATAATAAACCTAATAGCTAGTCTCAGGAAAGTGGGAAAATAAAACAGCAGGAAACAGGAAATTATGCATGAAATAATATTATATAAGCCTCCCAGTGCATCTGGATTTTATACTTAGGTTATATGGAATGCTGTAGTAGATATTGTGGGCCTTTGGGCAATTTGCACTGGACCTAACTATGCTTCATCGACTACCATAAGGATGTAAATTTTACCTCTAGTCTATTTATTTTTTCCTACTATTTAGCAAGGAAATAGCATTAAAACTGAGTATGGTGTTGCAACAGTGTTGCAAAATGCCATGGAAATATTTTTGTTTATAAAACAACCAGGCTACCTTCCAGCTTCATTCTCACTGCTCCTGTTGTGTATATGAATCCAAGCACTACACCATGTTTTGTCCAGCTGAGGCTACCTACCCTGCACCTCCTTGGCAGAATGGGGGCTACAAGTAGGATTCAGGCTTAAGGACCGAGCATTCATTCAATTCCTTGTGTGGTGTGTTGACTTTGGTTGATTGCCCAACACTAACCCGGCCACACACTCACCCTCCATCCTCAACAGGACTAGAAGGAAATAAGATTCCTCCCCCTCCTTCTCTGACCTTGATGTTCATAGGGTTGTTTCCCCCCCTACACTCCTCACTCCCTGTCTGTGCAATGCCAATGCATTCAGGCATTGCAGACTTCACTGTTACCTGCTTTAAGAGCACCAATCCCCCTTCTTAAATTTCATCACTCATTTTAATCTTCCATTCCAACCTCCCCCTCTTCCCCCCCAATTCTTGTGCTTTCTACTTAATTCTTCACATTCAAAAGGCACATAGAGAAGTACAAAAGACTTACACCAAGGGACACCAGCAAATGTATATTTACATCTAGGAACAGAGTTTGGTGATCATTGCGAAAACATGTCATTCAAGTGCAACCTCAGTTCTTAGATTAAAAAAAAAAAAACAAACATTAAGTATTATTTGTGCACTTAGTCTTTTCTGTGTCTAAGGCTCTCCTTTTCAAAGCAGCCTTCAAAATTTCTTTTCTATTCTTGAAAATGACTTTTTTTAAAGTCTGTTCAGGTTTGGACATCAAAGCTTTACTACCTCAGATGGCACACATCAAAGTTTTTTGACAGCAGTTACAAACTCCTCTTTGCAATTCTTTTCTCCTGACAAATTTCAGCTTCATAAATGCCACTCCATACAGGAAACCTTGGAAGATTACCACTATTCTATTCATTCAGTTTGTTAAGCATGTTTTATAACAAAGCCAAATATGTTCCAAGTTAATGTTGTCTTTCATTCTGTCCTGTAAGCAGGACATGACACAATATAAAGCCTATCCGATGGATGAGCCAATGAATTTCAAGAGTCACAGTATCCATATAGCACTGAATCGTTCTGAATTCGTAAGTTATACATGGGTTCCCCAAAGCATCATAGTTAGAGCCTCCAAAGTACAAGAGAGTTATGGCACACATGTATGTTTAAAATCTAGGTTAGCAAAATTGCCTGTTGAATTTTCAAAAGAAGTGCTTCAAATTTAGAAGTACCTAAACCTTGAACTGACTGCTTCCCACACTGAGAAAGGCCAATGTTATAAATCCTGCCCTCATACAAACCTCTAACTCTTTGATTATTTCTCTACTGGAGAAGTTTCCAAAAGCTTAGCTGAAAGTTTACACAAAACATTCCTTACTGTTCAGTACCTCAGTGTCTGGATTATACAAAACAATTTATCTACTTTTATTTCTGTAACACAAGGCTGTATGCAACTAGTAAATATTCATCAAGTTTTTGCTGATCAAATTTGTTTTCTTATTTAAAAGTTTTATATAATACTTTTTAAAGCAGGTGAATATCCACAGCTACAAAGCTGAGATACATAGGAGAGAACAAATTTAAAAAGCAGCTCCCATTAGTCAGCATATCTGCAGATAAAGCTAGGGGGTGGACAAGCAGTGGAGAGTTTGAAAGCCTACCCTCTTTAAAGGGTTTGATAAGGTCTCGTGGCTCCCTGTACCTTCTCGATTCCCCTGCTATTGAACAGGCACTCCAAAAGGTTATTTCCAGGCAACCTTATAGTTAACATTATTTTACAGAGAATCTCTCCTTTCGTAAACTGCTCTCTTTTGCAGTATTTTTGGACACTACAATACTCAGGGATATCTATCCTTTAAAACCTAGAAAACCAAGAAAGTAGGAACAAAAACAAAAACCAACAGTGTAATAGAGTTCTTACTCATCTTCATTTTCTCATTTGGAAATAAAAATCAGCATGAAGTATCAGTTACCTCACTATTATCTGGACTGAATTGTGGTGTTGATGGATAAATAGCTCAAGTCTTTAGATGACCACATATGCTATGATATGAAGAAAATTAGGTGATATCTCAAACTATGATAGAAAGTGGCTTAATTTTTAAAGGGCAAAACCCAACATCTTCAGTTTCACCAACAGATACATGCAAATGAACAGAGCACTGAACTACTTCTTAACTTATTGTCAAAAATATAATGCAGTTGGTTTAAACTAATCCAATTTCAATGTGACAGGTGTGTCAGGGGAAGAAAAAAGTCTTGCCACACAAAATGACAGAAAGTACCTCGACAATGTTGCTAGCAAACAATTATGATCCTTTCTTCTTCCACAAAAATGAGCCATATTTTAAGGTATCCTAAATTATCTTTGCTCTGGGGAAAAAAAAATAAATGAATGAGGGAAGCCTGACTACTATCTGTAGCACATATTCAGACTGTCAAAATACAGAGAAAAAAAAATAAGTAAATAAATATGTATATTTATGAATACTGCCTTTCATATTTCCCTAAGGACTGGTCAGATACATGAGACAAAATACTTATAAACATCAGCAAAGAAATGTTTACTCTAATTCATCAAAGATTGTTTGACACCTTCCACAGGACAACTGCACAGAGAATGCTTTTGGTTCAAGGAATACTATTTTATATTCCTTGTATTATATTGTATTTATATATAATAAATGTGTTATTTTATTGTCCGTATCTTTGAAAGGGTAAGTAGTTGGAGCTAAATACATGAGGTGGGGTGGCACTGGTGGGGGATGTTGTGTTAAAAAAACCCAGCGTTATTCCTAGGTTTTGAAAAATCAAGACTCCCTATTGAGTACTGAAAATTGTTTCCCCTGGCACTTCTTGATGTGCCAGCTACAGCATTTCTGACTCTTTGGTTTGTTTTGACCTATTCCCAGATTGAACAAATTTGTCATTTATCAGTTTTCAATTAATTCCCAGATCATTCTGATTACCAATATATGTGTTTAGCTTTAATTGCTATCTAGACTTCCAAGAGAAATAGCAATCTAGAGGGGAAAAAGCTGATTCTGTGCAATTACAGTAACACTTTGGTTTGGACAGCTGAAAATATTAACATCATGTTGCAGGCTTATGCTGATGGATCAGAGGTCCATCAGCAAATAAGTTAAAGATGACAGACAGCTTCGGTAAAATAAACATGTTTTTTCTGACAGAGGCATGATACCATGACTGCCAGTGCATCAGAAACAAGTAGGAAGCTGAAGAGAGAACAAAAACAAAAAAAAAAAAAAAAAAAGAAAAAAAAAAAGAAAGAAAATCAAGCTGTGACAATTGTTTCAGCAGAAATACCTCCAGATGAAAATTCTGCAAAAACCTGAACTAATCCTGTCTTCCTGTTACCTCTAATGTCAGCATTTGAATTAAATAAGATGAGGAAAAAAACAATTGTTTACAGAAACAGCACTAAAGAAGGGATTTTAAAGAATCTTTTTATTACTGCTCACATACAGATCTTCACCAGAGATACTACAACATGAGGAATATGATGTTCAAATGCTGAACCCCACTGACTTGAAGTCAGCCTAGTATATGATCCAGTATCTTTAGGTAATGATTAAAAAAATTAGCCCTTCCTGTTTAACTATAACTTTAAAAAAAAAACCAAAACTTCTCCTTTTAGAAAGTATATGCATAATCTCTCTCAACCAGTCATTTTCTTTTTGAATTTCTAAAAAGTTTGGACAATGAAATTTAGCATGTTGACTTCGCCAAGAAGAAAAGCTATTTTTATATCTTGTTCTCACATTGCAATACTACTGCAGCTGGGATCACAGCAACACAGAGAAATTGTAGAGGACAAAAGAAACATATAAATAATGCAAATAGCATGCACAAGTTTTGCAAAGGTTGAAATAAGTTTCATCTATGGATAGAGCATAAGACTTCAAATCCTTTTCTAACTTCCAAAGCAGTTCCACTTGTGTATTTCTTGCATTCAGTTAGGATCATTTGGGGACATATTTTCTCTGAAATGATTTATGTATATTGAGAGAGAGATATATAAAATATATATAAATTTTAAATATATATAGATATAAAAATTCAAAAACCCTAACCAACCCCTACAAAAAAACGCCAACACAACCACTGCATGAAATAAATATAAAGGATTGGCTTCTACAGCTTTCCATAATCACAGATTCTTCCTTCAGGTACTAGTATCTTTGGTCCTCCTACATATACATATTTCCAAAACCTCCAGAATGAACTTTTAAGTGTCTGTTAATCAAAGAAAAAGCATTTCAAAGTGATTTGATAGTTGGTCAGTTCAGTAGAGCAGTAATAAAATTTTAAATACTCTATACCAACAACTTGTACTTTGCGCTCTCCCTCCTCCATCTGATTTCTTAACCAAACATTTATGAAAAATAGATATATAAAATCCTCTGATGTCTGCTGATTAGTCACAGTTAGTTTTTTACATCCAGGTAGTACTATTACCTTTGTTTAAGACTGAAGTATATGTTAACATGTGTTATTCACTCACTGTGTTTTACCCTCTCTAGTTAACAAATGTAAGTCACGCAGGATGCAGTTTTAAGAGTAATTCTGCTCAGGCAGCCTTTGTGCAAATAGCAGCTCCACATTTAGAGACACGGTTATTAGCAATTTTGCCCAACTTCCTCCTAGGCTATAGTTAGGTAAAATGAATAAATTCTGCCTTGTTCAAATTAGTTCTTTAACTTAAAGACTTGGGGGAAAAGCTAAGGTTAAGGGCAACACACATTTCACTTTATTATACACAGAACAAGCAGCTTTCCTATTGCTGTCTTTGAGGCTTTGGGCAAGATTCATCACATTCCACATTAAACAGAACAATAGATTGCAGTTCAAGTCCTTCTGATTTCCTGTTGCTAATTAGGGTTTTAAACAACCTTTTAGAAGCATAAATGGATCAAATTTATAACAAAGTGTCCTGAAGGTACAAATAGATTTTGTTCCTTTCCTGCTGGTAATCTCTCTCTGTCCTACATATCCTGTAGAATAACTCACTTCGTTCTGATGGATACTTCACCTCAAAGGTCTGACCCTCACTGGGGTGCCACTGGGCTGGACATTTACTTACAACACCACTAAGTTCCCTGCAGTTTTTGGCTTATAAATCTTTGTCTTCCAGCCATGCATTTCTTCCCCCTGCCTCTGTATTGCAGGAAACAGTCATTCACCATTATCTAAACAAAAATAAAAGAATAAAAAAATAAATATATGTGTCACACAAAACAATGCTATTGTATTTTCCCCTGGGAAATATCACATTTTCTGGTAACTTTTTAATCTCTCCTCTCACATACAGCATCTCAGTGTAATTGGGATGACATGACCTGGTTTATTGGCATCTTCCTCCAGCAATCAGTTGCAAAATGACACAGTATAATTTCATCAGATACTAAACCGTATACATAAGATACATAAGATCTCCGTATGATATTCTGTGTAAGGAAAGAATACATTTATTCAACGCTTAGCAATTTATTGGAAAATTATTTTCTGTGGGAAAGATACCCTTACACATTACCAAACAACACTTGCAGCCACTTAAGTTTTCAAAAGAAGCTCAGAATACTGAAATATATCATTACTCATTTAGGTACACTCTAAGAGTACATCTAGTTTGCCACTGACCCAACTTGCAAGAACAAAGAATCCCCCTAGATCCCAATCACACAATGACCTCCCTTTGTGGCTCTATATACATGCAGGAATTTGTTGATATAGATTTAAAATATTTGCTTGCATCACTGAGCTCTACTTTATGTTCCAAACAGAAGACTCCTGTGACTACCAAAAAGAAGATAGAGCTTCTGGGTATAATTACTTAAAGTTTAAAATCAGAAAGGAAAGAAACACTGATACCCACGTTGCTTAAAAGCAGATACTTACAAAAAAATCTATAAGTTTTAAGGTATTTATATAAACATTCTTCTAAGACATTTCCAAATGTCCCCTGCCCCCCTCCATTATTCCCCCCGAAATGTATACAGGGGAAAGCCAAGTGCATGACTTATGCCACTTAGGCTGACCTCTTTCCCAGGAAGGCAGGCACCATAAACTCAAAACCTTTATGGAGCACTAGACCTCTACTATCTGAGCATTTGCTTTTCACCAGATATTCTAGGAAAGTTACACAGAAAGGGTTGCTAGATGCAGCACTCTCTCACCACTTTAAGGAGTTGTGCTCCCTGCTGATGTAAGAAGGCACATCAAGTATGCTAACTTCGGGTCTTTTGGTTGACAACAGACATGAGTTGTGGTCTCCTCAGGCAGATAATAACCCTCACTATGCAAGAGCCTTCAGCCATTTGGCCAAAAGTACAATTCAAAAGTTCCTCCAACTTTATAAAAAAAAAGTTACAGATATACAAATATTATGGATATACACAACAAAACAATTTGAAACAAAAAAAAAAATCTTCTTATTCAGCTATAAAGCATGACTTTAAGTTAAACAGTAAGAGTACTCTATAGCTTTAGATATAACCAACCTTCCTTACTTCCCACCAGGCCTCATTGAATATTAATTCCAGTGCAGTTTTACCTTCTTAGAGAAAAAAAAAAACAAAAACAACAAAAAAATTCATAATCCTGTGCTTAGATATCTTGATCTGTTCACTTCTGTCCTGTTTAAGATGATACGGCAGTACTTTCTCTCCTTGGTATTCATATTCTCCCACTAAACAAGAGAATACACGGGGTTTGTTGCCTGCAGCTGGGGAAGATTGGACTCCATAACCAACCAGATCCCTGTAGTCCAATGTTCTGCCTTCTTGCCACTGAATATATCATTAGCTCAATTGCAAGAAAAGTTTACAAATGTATGTTGGTAAATTTGTTGCTCACTGGACAAAAAAACCCTGAAGACTGTAATATATTTCACTAGGACAAGGATTTTTGCCTTGAAATCCAAGAGTAACAATATTATTTCACTTTACTTGTTTCAACATCATATCTTAATAATATATATACATCTTGACAAGGTTCCTAAAGGACAGAGAGATGAGCGGTTGCTTAGTTTCAGGTCTGCTTTACTCTAAAATGGGTCTAACCCTGATATAGTCTGGAGGCAGATTACCATGCCAAACCACAATCTTAAATAGTTCAGAAAAGACTACCAACTGGCAAGAAATCCATGAAGCTCAATGTTTACCATTCCCTTGCCCATTATAAACACTTCAGGCTTGGAAATGAATATGGTAACAAAATTTCATTCTTCACAAGCAGGTTTCCTTAAAAATTAGAATTACATAGTCTTGCTGCGTGAATATAGTAAACACAACCAACGTAAACACATTAGTCACACACTTCCTTTTTTTTTTTTTTGACCAATTTTATTTAAGATATACATGTTTTCAGCTCCACGCCTTTATCTACTGTTCCAGCTCTCCAAAATCTCATAAAATTAGTGTCTGGTAATATAAAAGGTTTTGCACAGGCACCAGGGATACCTTGCGTAATGAGGCAGTGATTTAAAATAAAGTCTGCCAAAATAGCTACAAAAATTGCAGAAAACCTCAAAATAAGCATTCTCAGTAGAGCAGGAGAGAAATGAGCTCTGGGAGTTGAAGTTTAAATCTGACAGAGGTCAGAAATAAAACAATTTAGTTATGCCTGATTATCATAGGTCCCTTATTACAGCCTACCATGTAAAACATGCCTTTATCTTGGCTGTGATGAGGCATGCTATTGAATCCAGAAAGACAGAGCTCTAGAATACTCTGGGATTTTTTGCTGTTGTGAGTCTCACATCTACAACTGCTCAAAATGCCCTAAATTCACCTTAGGAAAAGCACCATCTGGCTATTACTGGCTGCAAATTACCAGCTGTGAAATATTACTATATTAAGGATGTCAGCCAAAACAACAGCTGACCTTTTGTGCAATAGAAATGCAGTGTATAAACCTAGCAAGATTTTTTTTCCAGATTTCAACTTATGAACAAAATTTACGCTAATTTTGCCTTTTCTCAGAAGGGTGTATTTTCTTCAATACTTTAAGGATAATATACATGTCTTTACAGAGAACCACCAAAAGACTGATTTTTTGAAAGGTTGGGGTTTTTTTTTTTCATTTTAAAATAAGGTCTAAAATATGGATAAGTCCTTTGCTAGTTCCTTGCACAGGAAGAGATTTCTCCTTTAATAGCACAACACCAGTTATTTTCTGAGGAGGTTTAACACTCATATTTTCTGTTATCACTGAAATTTAGTGGAGGATTTGTCTTCTATGATGAGGTCACCCTCCTAGTGGATGAAGGGAAGGCGGTGGATGTAGTTTTTCTGGATTTTAGTAAGGCTTTTGATACTGTCCCTCACAGCATCCTTCTGGACAAGTTGGCCAACTGCGGGATGAGCAAGTTCACAGTGTACTGGGTGAAGAACTGGCTGAACGACAGGGCTCAAAGAGTTGTAGTGAATGGGGCTACATCTGGCTGGTGACCGGTCACCAGTGGTGTTCCTCAGGGCTCAATTCCAGGGCCAGTCCTGTTCAATATATTTATCAAGGATCTGGATGCAGGATTTGAATACACCATTAACAAGTTTGCTGATGATACCAAACCGGGAGGTGCTGTTGACTCTCTTGAGGGACAGGAGGCCTTGAAGCCTTGCAGAGGGATCTAGACAGATTGGAGCTTTGGGCTATGATTAATGGGATGAAATTTAACAAGTCAAAATGCCAGATTCTGCACCTAGGAGGGAGTAACACCAGGCACAAGTATACACTGGGAGAGGAGTGGCTGGAGAGCAGCCCTGCAGAAAGGGATCTGGGGGTGCTGGTCGACAGCAGGCTCAATAGGAGTCAGCAGTGTGCCCTGGCAGCCAAGAGGGCAAACCGCATCCTGGGGTGCATCAAACACAGTTATAACCAGCCAGTCAAAGGAGGTGATTAGCCTGCTGTGTTCAGCGTTGGTGCGGCCTCACCTTGACTACTGTGTGCAGTTCTGGGCCCCACAATTTAAGAAGGATGTGAAGGTCCTTGAATGCGTCCAGAGAAGGGCAACAAAGCTGGTGAAAGGGCTGGAAGGAATGTCCTCTGAGGAGCAGCTAAGACTTTGGGCTTGTCTAGTTTGGAGAAAAGGAGGCTGAGGGGCAACCTCATTGCTCTCTACAGCTTCCTGAAGAGGGGAAGTGGAGAGGGAGGACCTGATCTCTTCTCCCTGATATCCAGTGATAAGACATGTGGGAATGGTTCAAAGCTGTGCCAGGGGAGGTTTAGACTGGACATTAGGAAGCATTTCTTTACTGAGAGGATGGTCAGACTCTAGAACAGGCTTCCTAGAGAGATGGTTGATGCCTCAAGCTTGTCAGTGTTTAAGAGGCATTTGGACAATGCCCTTAATAACATGCTTTAACTTTTAGTCAGCCCTGAATTGGTCGGACTAGATCATCATTGCAGGTCTGTAGGTCCCATTATATTCCATTCTATTCTACCACACATTTGAAGATAGATACTGTATTGAAATTTAGGGCATTTTCTCAATATTCTTTCCTCTATATAATTTTTATTTCCAGAGAACATTACTGATTCATCCTTCAACAAGAACTGTAAATGCTCTGATTTAATTTTTTAAAGTTTTTTTTTTAGATGAATCTAATATTCACATGAGGGGAAAATAGTTTTGGGGGAAGAAAGTGTTTTTAACTGATAATCTAGGGGATTTATGGGGCAGAGAGGGGGTGTTGGTTTTTTACTTCTTTTCTCCATTCCTCTGTTGAGTACTTCACACAAGTATAGGTAAAAACTTTAGGGGAAAAAGTGTTGTAAATACTAATATGATTTCCTACAGCAGGAAGAACACGTATACATTAAAGTTTCTTTTTTCTGGCTATATTAGCTGGTCCAATAGAAGATAAAAATCTTTCCCTTCAAACTTTGCCATGATATATCCCTTAGACCTTGACAAATACAGCAACATTAAGATGACATAAATGCAAGAAAAAAAAGTGCTACTGTGCAACAGTTTAGTAGAATAGCAGGTGGGGAAACTCTTGAAGATTTGTCACAATGGAGAAGATATGAAGAGTTGTTTGGGATGTTTTGACAAAACTTTTATCAGGCTGTTTATCAACTATGAGATTAATTCTCCCATGTATTGCTCTTCATAGGTAGACTATATTATGAAAAATAGTTGAAAAAACATGATGTTGAATTAATGAACTTGAATGATGACAAAACCATGCTAGACTGCACATTTCCTTCTCTGTTCCGTAGGTGTTAATTAACAATGAATATTAATGAAATATCACAAAGATTATAAATCCAGAGGAGCAGCTTGGTACCGAGGGCTTAGTACACAACTGAGTAGCCACTCATTAAGTCAACTGCAATAACTGGAAAGTATGCATGCTCTTTGCCCACAGAAGTGTACAAATAATCTTTTATTCAGATTTAAATAAGTACATTCAGAATGGACTAGGAGCATTTGGCTAATCATTATGGTTCAGATAACAAATGGGAACTCATTTTATGCTGTGATAAAACAATTGTCAGGGTGAGCCCACATTTCATGCTGGTGTTTCCAAACCTGAAAATGTAATACTACCGGCATGGCTTTTAGTTCAGATGTAACAACCGTGTTCCACCACCTTATCATCCAAGATGTGAAGGAACAGCATTGCAAGGTTTGGACTTCTGCCACTGCATAAGGAGGCTGCCATCAGTCTTCAGGTGCTGCCTAACATTGCACATTATCTGAATGTAATCAAAAACACAGTAAACAAGGGCACATCCTAGTGCGTGCATCTAGCTCAGCTTCTGTCTCCAAAATGGGCATACTATTTAGGAAGATCACTCAGGCCTTGCCACTTTCTGTCATCCTTTCCATTCCCTCACACCACCCCAATATTGAGCACTGTTGTAGGGGTAGCAGACATTACACTGAACAAAACACTTCACAGAACTGTCAATCCAAAAATCTCCTTGCTGTGTTATAACTTCCAGTTTTGAGTTTGGTATCATTTAGGCATGCTTTAGATCGTTCTCCCCTGAGTTAAATTGCCTACATTAATTATCTACATGGAAGCTCATCTGCTGCTTTTTTCCCCCCTCGGTTTTATAAGGTTCTTTTAGACTTCCTTACCATTAGCGCACCTTCTGGCTTACTTCAGAGGTTACTGTCTATCACCTGCAAGCTTGGAAGTTTCACTGTTCATTCTCTTTTCTAGGTCACTACTGAAGTTAAGTAAAACCAATCCCACTGTTACCGTAAATCGGCAGATGATGAACTCTAAGATTCAATTTGGAGTTTTAGAAAGCAGGCATTCTTTATTACAGCCAGGTGCAAAGTGGAATTCCACAAATCAAGCACACCTATGGCTAGATCACCGTTAACATTTATACACAAAAATTATAAGGTAGTACACTCCCAGTTACAATGATTGGTTAGTGGTTTACATATAATTATAATATCAGTTATGTCATTCTCTTCTGTTACTATGCTTGCGCAGGGGAAGGGTCTTCACCTGGGCAAGGGTCGTCTTGACCTGTGGGTGTGTTTTTTAGTATTATAATGAAGACAGTTCACTTCAGGACATCTTAAAAGTAGGTTTTGTTGCCAAGTTGGCCGGCAAGGTAGATATCTAGCTAGGTTGTCAAATAATTCATCCCATATACAATAGAACCTAGGGGCTCTGGTTATGGTCTAGAGAGTCCAGAGAATAAGGAATAGGGACTTCAAGCAACACAGCCTCAAATAATAAGTAACACAGCAACCTATACATAATGCTACCATAGGGGCTAGCTTATTAAAATCAAAATGTTCTTATAGTTGATTATTTCACAACCTAAAGATTCAGTAAAACTTAAAATACTCTTCAACACCACCACCAACCCTGCAGGACTCCACTGCTGTCCCATACCCTCTCCCTTACCCTGAAAAGTGATTGCTAAACCCTACCCTTCCTCTCCTTTAACTGGCTTTCAGTACAAGGAAGGCCTTCCCCCAAAAGCCACATGTCAGAGTTCAACACACTCTGACCAAGTTCTTTTATATATTCCATGTGTGGAGGGTATAATGTTTAATATCAAATTTAGTTATTTGAAGATATTTGATGTTACACAGAGTTTCTGATTTAACAGTGATACCAAATATATTGAAAACACAATACACGTATAAGTTACACTTAGCAAAATACAGCAATTGCAATATACAGTTCAATCACAATACCAATGCGATTCCCATTACTGGTCTTGTCTCTAAAATATGCTTACCATCATGAAGCTGGGCATCCCAAGTCACCAGGAAGGAACATGTGGGTTGAAACCAGCTCAATACTGTTGTTCTCTTCAAAATACTTTTGCTATTTTTTATACTTTACGTTGGGCTGAACCATCTATTCACTCCCCCCATTCTAGTCTGGCTAACTCAGGGAGATATTTACACCTCCAGTTAATCCACTCAACTGTTGTTCATCTAAAACAAAAACCACCCTCTGGTCCCTTTTGAATGAAGATAAAAGTCAGCTTCTTTGCATCATTCTCTGGTCTTCCTGGGCATATCACCCTTGCTCATCTCCACTGAACAGTCTTCCATCATAGAGGTTTATTCTTTGAGTCACATTCCACCCCTAGGGGTTTAGTCAGTCACACCGTGGTAACTGACTTTCTTCTTTATAGCCACTGGATTCCCTTTATCCACATTCACAGAAGTATTACACAGATCATTAGCGAGACAGGTCCTCCCTCTACAGAAAACATGTTGACTCCCAGACAGCATTTATCCATGTGTTCATGTTTGTTATTACAGATTCTGCCATCTTACCAGAAATATACACCAGCCTCATTGCTCTGTAACTGACAGGATGTCCTCTAGAGCCCTTCTGCAGATAGGATTGCAGTGGCAACATTCCACTCCTCTGGTATAGCAGCTATTTGTAATGTTGGGCTGCAGATCAAGGTCAGTAATTTCACATCTGAATTCCTTCAGAGTCCTCTAGAGAATACCATCCTAGCCTTACTTGATGCAACTTGTCTATCAGATCTAATATAACCCATATATTTACTTCAAATTGAGCTAGCTTCTCTGCTCTGTCTGTTAAAAAGGATGGGTCACTGGGAATCTCTCCAATACCTACTGCAGCAAAGGCCAGAGTCAAGAATGCACCTTACTTATCTGCTGCATCTCTGGCTCTTTTGTCATCAAGCGATACCACCAGTTAAATACTTCAAAATCAGGGAACCAGGTAGGTAAAGAACTTCTTCATATGAGCTTAAGCATGGCAACCTGCCTTATTTTGTGGGCTTTCCTGTTCTTCTCACTTGGAGATTTCATTTGCATTCTTTTTTTTTTTTTTTAAAATGTTGACCTTTCAGTTTTATTTATTTCCTGTTTGAACTGCAACTTACTTGGTCTTCTAATAAAAGGGATTTTTAACAGCCTCCAGGCTGCTTGCATTTTCTTGCACTGATTCTTTTAGGAAGTGGTGTTTGTTTTTGACAATTTTTCTCATTTTCCTATAGTTCCAACTCTTAATATTTAATATGCATGCACTGGATTTGTTTTGCCTGTTGCCTCCTGCTACAGCATTAAACCTAATTGTACTATGGTAACTACCATAGAGCAGATCAGAACTGGGTGTTGAGCAGCATTCAGTCTAAACCAGAGTGGCATATTGTCTTCTTGTTCTGAGTAGTTTGTCTCAGAAGCAGCCAATTATTACATCTAAAAATGGAATTGACCTGTATGCGGTAGGTGAAATTTCCCACTATTGCTACCTGTCTTAAAATTGCAATTTGACTGATTTTATTTAACAATGTGTTCATTATCTTTCCTAATTATGGTGTGAACAGTACAGTCAATACAACCTTATTATTAGAATCCAGGAATTCTACCCACAAGGATTCCATAGTACTTCTCTTTTCCTTTAAAACTTGTCCTGTTACACTTCACATAATTTTACAGACACAGGGCCACTCCTTTCACCCTCCTCCCATCAGTGTAAACTACTTTGATTCCTTTAAAGTTGTTAGCCTGGTATCATCATGTCCCATTAAATTTCCTCCTTCTGAAATGTCTGCTTGCAGGTGTCACTTAACGCCGTATGTTCCAATTCTCCTGTCTTACTTTTCAGAATTTAGGCTGGTATAAAAATACTTCAAAGATTTTACACTCACTCCATCACTTAATACTGCACATACGAAGCAACTGGCATTATAGGTCAACTAATTTACCTCTTTTATTTTTTATGTGCTGTTTATTTCTCTCAGACTTTTCAGGAGTGCATTGGACATTCTTCACATCAGTTTAAACCAGGTCATCTTCTGTGCCTCCAAGCTTTCCCCCAATTTCTAAGTTTCAATATTCCTCTGTAACATTTCTAATTCAGTGCCATCAGCCTGACTCCATTATGATTAAGGTGTAGCCCATCCTTCCTATACAGTTTCCTCTTGTCCAGAAAGTTTCCTCAGTTCCTAATATAACTAAATCTCACCTTTATATCATGTGCTCATCTTTGTGTCATTTGCCTCATCCACACATTGAGACTTCAAATCTCTGCCTGGCACTTGGGATACAAACACAGATGATCCTATGGGGGTCCTGGTCCCTGATCTCTGCTAAGCAGCCAAGTTAGACTCCTGAACACCTTTCCTACATCTTTATGATGTCTACGTTGCTGGTACCAACACAGATCATAATTACTGCCTGTTCCCCCACATTCCTGAATAGATACCTTCTCATATCCACTACTTTTGTGCCTAGCACAAAAGTTACCATTGCAGTCCTACTGGATGTCAAAAAAGCCCATGTATCTAGGTAACACTGAATTTCCCCTTACTACCACCTGCTTCTTCCTACTTTGACCACCCCTCTGCTGTATCTTCAGTACAAGAGGACACTGATCTCAGCTGGAGCACATATCTCATTCAAAAGACTCCTTGTTAGTAGGGTGTTCTCCGTCTTGGAGACTTGGTCCTTTTCTGTAGCAGACGGACTTCCGTAACAGAGGTGAGGCTATGCTGCAGCTTTCTTGTCAGCCACCTGAAAGAGCCTCTCTGTTTCCCTAATTTACTTAAATTCAGCAAATCCTGATTAAAGAGCACAAGTTCACTTGGCACTGGGGGATCCTTGCATTGTGTTGACAAATACAAAATCTGCCCCTTGGATCAGTCATTATACATGCTGCACTTTATAACAAACTGGGCAAGCCCTGCTCTGCTGGGGGTCTCCTGCTTGCATGTTGAGATTTTTTAAATTATTATTATTTTTTAAAAGCTTTGTAGACTAATACTTTTTAGGTTCTCTTTTGATGGGGTAATTAAGATTATTCTTTTAAGATAACCACCAATAGGCAAGAGATATGCAAGAGCATAAAAAGAAAACAAGATTAAAGAAAGTCATCCACTATGTTTCTCCCTGGACCACGTCAAGGTTTTGATGCTCAAAAGCTGCAGACTTTGTTCTCTTCCTTATGTCTTGGGAGATCAGCTTTATGGACTTTAACTAACCTTAGCTGGGTATCCAGACAGAAGAGATTTCACATTAAGACTTGAGCAGCAACCTGCACCCTGTATTGAATATTTATGAGGGAACTGCTGACCGAGATAGCCATAGCATCGTGATGTTCACATTGATTTTCTGTATTTAGAGGTAGTAGAAAAAAACAAATAAGTCAGCTGAAGAGCCCTGGTTATTAGCTCATATCAACTTAAGTATATACATGCACACAGTAGGTTATCTGAAGCAGGTCTAGCTGTGTCATTAATCAGATCACACAGAATGTGCCTACAACACCTCTGTCCTGGGCCTGATCCAGAGCTTTAATTTGTAAGCATCCTTACCTGCTGCTGTAGTGTGCAAGTTATCAAGCAGCCATGAACAGCATCTCAGCTGGAGATGGCAACTCACAACACAGTAGCAATAAGAAACAGCTTGTTCAGTCATCCATCAGTTGTATCTGACTGGGTGAACACTTGTCTACTCCAGCAGCCATTTACTTACAATTCATTGAAAGCATCTGTAGCAGTGATTTTTATGGAAAAGGACTAGCTGCAAATTATAGCAGAGAGACTATTCAAGAAGTTACTCTTGCTCAGATGTTTCTTATTGCACCCAGGAATCCATCTCTGCCTCCCAGTCCAATGTTTTACATGGCACACCATGCTGAATAAAAAAGGGACCTCAAGCACATTAGGGAGGATGGACTTTTCTCAGGTTTTGGGGTTTTCCAAAGAATGAAATTTAACACACTCTAGGCTTGCTGGCTTAACAGTACAGCCAGGCAGTGATTTAACCATACAGACATGCCTACAGAAAATTCAATAATTAGTACAAGTCAGTCCCTGCAGCTTTATTTCAAGAAAAAGACAAATAGTTTTTTGCCTCCAGAACTCCACAGATTAAGTTATCCTGTTATTTCCAAAAGGTAGCTTTAAGTAGAATACTTCGGTAGCCTAGAAGAAAGTTTATAATGTCTGGGGCAGATATGATGAAGTCTGTGTTCTGATTCTCCACAGAAAGCTTGTGAAGGAGTTGGCTAAAATAGAAGTACAGTGGGGATCGAAAGGGGAATTAATTAATCTTTAATATTTCAAAGCCAATTCATGAGTTTCCACTCTATTCTTCTATTCTCCATTTTATTTCATTTCTTTGGTGACTTAAAGGAAAAGAAAAAAAAAGACAGAGAAGTTCTATTAAAATTATCTGAACTAACTTTGTTAAAATTTTACTCCACTAAAAGCCTGGCTTCAGTAGTAAAAAAGTTGTTAACAAACCAACAGATTTGATAGTTCTTTTATTAACCTACCTAAAATCTTTTAAAAAAAATACATTGAAAGGGTTTCTTATGAAAAAAATACCTTTGAAAAGAGATATATTTAAACAAACAAGCAAAAAAGTGCTGATCATTGTATTTTTGTCACTATGTACAAGAGGATGAGAAGCCTGTTTGTAGAAGAATTAATAAGAACAGGTGGTCAGTATAAAACAATAATTTTAAATAACCAAGTAGTACACAGATACTTATAAATGTCCTCTCTTTTGTGGGTCAGTTTCATGATCTCTACCTGTTGTGAATAGCCATTGCTAGGACAAATGTAGAAGGACATAATTTTTGAACAGCCTGAGTACTCTACAACTTCTACCAAAAAGTCAAAATAAACAAAACAATTCATCATGTATTCCCTTTTCCGTTTTGCTCTAGAAAACTGACTAGTTACTATTGTACCCTGACTTAAAGAGAATGGACACTACATTTTGCTTTAATGAATAGATCCTACTGCAGAGATGCTTAAAAGGTAAATCAGGACTTTGCATAACTGCAGGACACATAACTGCAGAATATCAGGAATAAGCTATACAGCACCTGCATTCAGAAGCCCTAGAAAGACAGCTTTGTAGCACTAAGAACTGAGCACTATAGTAGGCATTAAACCTGGAACCTGTAACAAAAACATGCAGTCTGATCTTGTTTTCATATTCCTGGCTCTTTTCTCATTACCATCTCTCTATTTGTTACCCTTCCCAACATTTGTTCCTATTTGCAGACTATTAACAAAGCCAGGGCAGCAAAGGATGTAAAGTTAAAGTCCTCTCTCTTCTTCCACTCCATCACAGTCCTAGTCCTTTTCCCATTCATTGTAGTTTGGTTTTCTGATCACAGCTCACTCCAAATACCAACCAGCTCACTCATTTGATTTTCTCAGTTGCCAGGATCCAGAAACTATTGTACACCCACCTTTTTATCTTCTTTATTTTATATTTACCACTTTTTTTCCCCATGCAAGGCTGTTGTAGCTTGCCACAATTCCTATTATACCTCTCACTTTACCTATTTCTCTGCTATGCCTTTCAGTTCTAAGCTAGCTAACGTCTCCCACAGTTTTTCCACTGGAATAGAAAACTGCAGAATCAAACAGAACAGCAGTTTCTATGATACATGTGTTAAATTCATCAAACAGCAACCACAAATGCCATCTTTTACCACATGTAAGTTTTGTAAATAGAAACAGAAAAATGTCAGTGTCGTTATGGAAAACTGCTACGCTATTGGCAGAAAGACTGAAAATCATCT